>NC_141685.1:1635513385-1635919046 GCF_964263255.1 Lissotriton vulgaris | reverse complement strand
TCTCTCCTTCCTCTCTCTCTCTTCTCTCTCCTTCCTCTCTCTTCTCTCTCCTTCCTCTCTCTCTCTTCTCTCTCCTTCCTCTCTCCTTCCTCTCTCTTCTCTCTCCTTCCTCTCTCTCTCTTCTCTCTCCTTCCTCTCTCTCTCTTCTCTCTCCTTCCTCTCTCCTTCCTCTCTCTTCTCTCTCCTTCCTCTCTCTCTCTCTTCTCTCTCCTTCCTCTCTCTCTCTCTCTCTCTCCTTCCTCTCTCTCTCTCTCTCTCCTTCCTCTCTCTCTCTTCTCTCTCCTTCTTCTCTCTCCTTCCTCTCTCTCTCTCTTCTCTCTCCTTCCTCTCTCTCTCTTTCTCTTTCCTTCCTCTCTCTCTCTTCTCTCTCCTTCCTCTCTCTCTCTTCTCTCTCCTTCCTCTCTCTCTCTCTCTCTCTCTCTCTCTCTCTCTCTCTCTCTCCTCTCTCCCCCTGCCAGGTCTGACCCAGCTGGCCCTGCTGCTCCAAAACCAGATGGCCAATACACATACTCGCAAAGCCTACAGTAACGCTTAGGCAAGAAACTACTGCGTTTTCAGAAGAGATTCCCAACATGGTCCTTATTAAAAGGTGTCTCTCCTTGTCCTGAGCATAAATATATCAAACTTGAAGTTCCTATCAGGTTACTGGAGTCAGATAGGCTGATAGAAGGTAACTCTCAACCGGCCCATTCTGGCCTATGAGAAAGGATCGTTTCACAGTAGCGACAGTGAAATGGAGGGAAACTGACTATGAGAACATGCTACACAGATCTAGGCATTATGGTCATCTTTACACAGGAGAATTCGCGCTGTGGCACTGATTAGCAGTGGCACGGCGCCCAGAGCATCTAAATCCACCCAACATAAAAGAGAGGAAGAGGAAAGAGGAAGTGAGGACCCACGCCAATGGTGCCAGGTCTAACATGGGGTCTGCCCGGTTTATGAAACACCACCACCACCACCTCGGCATGTCACCAATCACGCGGGAGGCAACGCCACTCACAAGACTCTTCTACAACCACGAGGTAGTGAGGTCCTAGCTGCAAGAAGAATTTCTTAAAAAACTCACAGGGGAACCCATTAGGCCCCGGCGCGTTACCAGAGTACACTTCTCCCAGGGCTGCTCCCAATTCCTCCACCGTGAGCGGGAGATCCAGCTCCACGCTCACAACGTCAGATAATGCACGAAGCGGAAGGTCATCTAGGAACCGGCCTATCACGTCCTCATGGAGACATTCTTCGGGGCGGACTGCTCTGCGAAATACGTAGAAAGGTTTTCAGCGATATGCAGGGAGTCTGTAAGAAGCCCTCCATCCGGGTCCACTATTCCGGGGAGAGGCTGACAATCCCTGACAAAGTCTATGAAGCATCTTACTGGATTCATCCCCCCACTGATAGACTCGGCTGCGTGTTGCCAACCAGGCAAGATGGGCCACATCCAGGAGGAGGGCTGCATTGTTCTGTTGCGCCAGGTGCAGCTGCTGCCGTATAAGGTGTCCCCCCTGTCGTCGACTACGATGCTCAAGTTCACCAATATTTGTCTCAGCCTGAAGCATTGCCTCCCTCCAAGTCCTAGGAGCTGCCGCGCAACAGGAGATATCCACTCCCTGCAGGGTGGCCTTCATTGCTTCCCATATAGGCTCTGCCCCCGAAACCGACCCCACATTAAGCGTCAAGTATTGATCTAGCGCACCCCCTAGCCACTCCCTGTAGTCCGCCTTCTGTAGATTACATGTCGAGAGATGCCAACGGAAGGAGCCGCCACGCCCTGCCCATTCGCAGCATAAGAGACACCGGTGAGCGGTCAGAAAGACCCAGCGGGAGAATATCTGCCTCCACTACCCGAGCCGCAGCCGCCCAGGGAACGAACAGATAATCCAGGAGGGAGAAGGAATTATGAACCGCAGAGAGAAACATGTAGCCCTGGGCCTGTCTGTGCAACCAGCGCCAGGGGTCTACCCAGTCGAGTGCTGATATTAAGGAGGAACGTTTTGTGACTAGACCCGTCAAAGCCCCCTCCCCTGGCAGCCAGCGATCCAAGGCTACGTCTAAGACATCATTCCAGTCTCCCCCTATTACAGACAGGTCATCCGGCATATCTGCCCATGGTGCCATGAGCCGCTCCAGCAGTGTACAGGAAAGAGGAGGCGGGGCATACACACACCCCAATACTACTGGTTCTTCCCTGATCATACCTTGCAGAAACAAGTACCGCCCCTGGGTGTTGCTCCACGTCTTAGCATGGGTATATGGGACTCTGCGGTGAATTAAAATCGGCACCCCCTCGTGACCCCCGCACAAATCCAGAATGAAACACTTGTGTGTAGCCCTACCGCTGAAAGCAGAGGGCCTTCGGGCCCATAAGATGCGTTTCCTGTAACATGAGTATGTCTGCATGGGCCCTCTTAGCATAATGGAGGGTAGCCCCCGCTTGATTTTATCCAGGGCTCCCCTGACATTCCAGTTTACCACCCTGAGAGCCTCAGAGGAATCTCGGGCCCGTAAGGTGATCCGGCCATGTAGGACCCTGGTAGTATGGCGGGGTGCAGAGAAGTGTTTGTGGCCCAAGCCTAGTGGCCCAATAGTAGAGCAATGGAGTGTGACTTGATAACAAAACCATAAACAGTAACCGAAACATCCCAACAAACCCCCCACCCTATACTCCAATAACACTTAAGCATCTGTCGCGGTGAGTGTCACCCGCAGACCTCAACTGGGAGTCCCGACGCACCTCAGCCAATGGATCCCCTATGTACAGCCCAGAATCGACAGGCAACACCTTTACTGGAAGCCCAACAGAGGAGCCGGCCTTCACATGAACCCTACCGATCCATACGACAATATCTGAGTTATCAGGAACTGCAGGCTCCCCCTTTGGTTAGGAGCCTGAAGGAATCCGCTGGGAGGCCGAACCGGCCCTGGAGGCCGCACTGCAGGAGCGGGACCAGCGTTGGGATCTGGATCGCTGGCGATCTTTAGGTTTCAGTTGAGAATGCTTGCGAGCAGCCTCAATAGACGAAGAGTCAGAGTCCTGTGGAGGCGGTGAGTGGGGGCTCAGCCGTACCGTCTCATCATTCCATTGAAACACCTCTTCCGGCATGTCGAAGAAACCGGTCTGGTACCTATATACCACCCGCAGCTGGGCTAGATATAGCAGAGCGTATGGAAGCTTAAGATCTCTGAGACGTAAGTTAGCCGCCAAGAATGACTGCCTCTGCTGTTGAACCAGCTTTGTATAATCCGGGAAAATCGGAAAATCAATATACGTGCATTTTCAAAAAGCAGAGGTTCCTTGGCCCTAGCCTGTTTAAAGATGATGTCATGGTCATGATAGTTTAACAACTTTGAAACAACAGGGGGAGACCAGGGCCCAATTAATGGGTCCAGCATACAGACCCAAGGAAACCAAAACAAGAAGAGGCATGCTGTTCCTAATGAGTCCTACAGGTCAATGAATGTAAAGAGAGCACTGGAGTGCTTTTTTTTGTGAAAATTTCTTTATTGCAGCAAATCAGTGGTACAGTCAAATAATCACATTGTCATCATTGAGCAAGGCGTGCGACATCTTGTCATAAACCGTACATCAATGAACCCATTTACTTTTCATTTTTCAGAAGAACATCCCTTCATAAGTAACTCCCCCCCCCCCCCCTCCCTCCCCCCATCCCCGCAGCATTGCACATTCCGCTCATGTCTTCCTCCATAGGGCAAGTCAAAGCATTTCCAAACAATTGCGTAGCATACGTTAAGTGATAAACAATTCCGTTCCTAGTCTGCTGACGTGGCGACTTTCCCATTAGTGCCTCCTGTTGCCTGGCACACTGGACCACAACTCCCCTCTCTCGTCACACAGCCCACTTCACAATAGTACAGTCCCATGCCCCTTGGCGGGTCTATCGGTAACATTAGGCAGCATTCTCAGATTGGCTCAGTACCTAGCTCAAATCCTGTCATCATTGTATCCCACTCTAGAGAGATGTGTATTTTCCGCAGACCTCTCTGTTCCTCTCTCCATATTTCCAACCCTTCCGCCCTTCCCCAGTGCATCATCTCAGTATGCCATCCCTCCACATCCGGGGGTCTCGCCGACTTCCAGCGCATCGTTATTAATCGTTTCCCAAGCAGCAGTGCCAAATCCACGAAGCGGGTGGCTGCGCTTTTCCCTTTTTCTCTGTGGCCTACTCCCAGCAAACTGTACAGTGGTGATGCATATGGTCTGCCTGGTGCCACCGACTCTACTGTTTTGTGGATTGTTGCCCAGTAATTGCCGAGACTCTGGCAGGACCATAACATATGTAACAATCTGGCATCTGCCGCTCCGCATCTGGGGCAGGTATCCGCTGCGCTCGGGAACATTTTATGTAGTTTGTAGGGGGTGAGATACGCTCTGTGCATGATCATCAGTTGAATGAATTTAAATTTCGGATTGCGTGACACATTTTTGGGAGAGCACTGGAGTGCTAATGAAGGTCGGAGAAAATCTTTTCTCCTTTCAGAAAAAGACCCTCACACACTCAGCCAGCTAGGTGTCTTGCTTCATCACTCGGTCTGCTCCTTATCGGGTTGGCGCTGCAATACCCAATCGGCGCCCGTGATGGGGCCTTATTGGCTGAGATAATTTTTCTTAGCCGTTGGGTGCGGTGCGTGTAAGGGTCCTCGTGAGTGTAGATGTGTGAATGTGGAATGTGTGAAATATAAAACAGAAGTTAGTGATCCACCCAAAATATTTTAATGACTGTGGTCACTATCCTGATTAAAACCAAAACCGGCGGGTACTCTTCTCTAAGGTTGCAGGGTTGTGCGCTAAAACTCAGGCCAACATGTTTCTTGCCTAGTGTCAGTTTGACAGCAATTCTTCAGGACCTATTATTGATCCTTCTACACTTTTTGGTGGTGGTCTGTTATTTCAACAGTTTCACATTGGTCACAATTTTAGTGACCACCCATACAGCACCCCTTTTTAGGAGGGTTAGCATCTCAACATTTGGAGCGCTGGAGCTGACCTCTTGGAGCCACAGTGACCTCCTCCTGGCAAGGTGCTCCCTCGGTGGGCCTGATGGCCTGCAGAACAAAATACTGGACAAGTGCCGTAGATGCCTGCAGATGCACAGGGATGGCTCCTCCACCCCAAGGGAGATGGTAAATGGTTGTTGAAGCGCTGGACAAACCTCCAAGATTTTGGGGGTGATGTTCAGATTCTGGACAAGTTGGTCCCTCAATTGTCCAGGTTGCCAACAGACATGTAGGGTGTGCTGCCAATTTTGGAGCAGGTCCTCTATTCTTGGGGTGTGCGTTCGTCTTTATCCTTATTTGGTTCCCAGGTATTCAACACTGAAGCTCTGGTGTCAGGGAGAACCAGAAATACTGAATTTAGGGGCGTTAAGGGGAGTGCAGGGCAGTAGCCTGTGGGCTACCTACCCCTGGGGTGTTTCCCCCCTCTATATGACTACTTCCTGCTAGGAGTGGGCATATTCTTAACCCAGAGTTCCTAGTTCCACCAAAACAAAGATGGTGAAACCCTTCTTCCACTGTCCACTTCAGGTGGCCCACCTTTGGGGTGTGCCTCGCTTGTAAGTGTGACACGCCTTCTGACTATTTAATTTCCCTCCTGGTCTGGTGCCAAATGGGTCTCCCGGCATGGGGTAGCATTCCCTGGGTCTGGGGGGAAGTCATGGTCTAATTTCAAAGGTGGGAGAAGCTTTGAAGCCTCTGGTCTTGAGATGCTAATCTGCTAGCCATCCTTTTGGAGGAGGTGTGATCACCATGTGCCAGACAGGCATTGTTTCTGGCCTCAGAGAGCACAGCTCTCACCTGCAGGGGGTCAGAAACAAATCTGTCATGGCAGGGTGGAAGATACCATTCAGCCACCACACTCCGTGACTAGTAGGGTTTAGGGGGGTACCTCTAAGTTTCCCTCTGGGTGCGTGTTCTCATAAATCTGGTAGTGGCATCAGTACGGATTTATTAAGACAAGATATTTGATACAAAACATCAGTATTTTCAGTGAAGCCATTATTTAGCAGGGTAACTCGTAATGACCAGTGCCCAGCACAGACCTTAAGATGGGTTCCTGATCACTTGCAACGCTTAGAAATGGAACTAGACATTACAGGGACACCTCTGCCCATGCAGAGGTGCCCTAAGATGTAATATATTGCACCTGCATTAGGGCTCTAAGACCTGCGGTAGAGACGACTTACATATAATACACGCATTGTACAGGTGCATGGCACACAGGGAGTGTGCCATGCTGTGTTTTCAGAATAATTTGTACCATTTCACGCATCCTGCAATGACTGCATGCAGGTTGTCTGTGGGTCCCTTGGGGTGTCATAAGACATGCTGCAGTCAGATGTATGATTGAACAACTACTGACTAAACCACGAATTCCTAAACCACGAAGGCTAAACCATAAGCAATGCCAAACAACTACCTTTTTCACAACGAGTTCCTAAACCACGAAAAAAAACACCTCATGACTAGCCAATAGATGGCATTATTGATTTTATTTTCCTTCCTGAAACGTCCTTGTCAAGAGTGGATGTGCTCCTATAAAAATGTACTCATAACGTGCACTCGTAGTACATATTTTGGAATCTTTGTTGCAGCTGTAAAGTTGAATGCATCAGTCAGCCCAGTTTGTACCGAGTAAGCACTCTCGTATATTTATCCTATACAAATTATAAATGCATTGAAGCATTCTGCGCTTTGCAAATGAGCCGCTTCCGGGCTCCGGGCTCCGGGCGCTGTGAGTGCGAGCATGCGGCTGGCCTGTAGGGGGGCCTTGTCCGTCCTGAGGTAGGATAGAACTGCACGCAAGCAAATAACACTTTTACAAACGTACCATTTTGTATCCACATAACATACCAGAGCCGCTTTTATCTGTGTGTGGGCGGTTGGGGCAGTTGAATAAATACACGGTGCAGATATTTCTTATTTCACATGTGCCATTGGTCGGGAAATGGTCTGCTTTCTTATGGTTTCATGTAGGCTGATGGGGCCACATGTTCCACGGTTCACTAGTACAAATCAACCTTAATTTGTGGACCCCTCACGCCCTTGGGCACCGGTGCTCCTGCACCTGCTGCGCTAATGGGAGCGATGCTCCTTCCTCGCCACCATTATATTATACCCACCGCTGTTTCAGATATGAATGGTTGACTGGGTCCCTCGTTAGCCTTTTTTGCTTACAAATGCAAAGTCCACGGGAGGCTTGAAAGTTGTGTTTGGAGACTCTAGGCTGAGTTTTATTTCCCATACATATGTTTTTAAAAATAAAGAGAACAGCAGCCTTAGCCTGTTACATTTGAATTAGTAGCATGGTATGGACAAATTAAGTTAATGACCCTGGCGAATGGGGCCGGGATTAGACAAGAAAGGGGTCTGAAAGCAAAGTTATTTTTTTTTTATTACGTTTTTACAGGAAAAAAATGCATCTATCTTTGAAAATTCAGCCCAACAGCAAAAAAAATGTAAAATGCTCAGGGTCTTGTAGTATAATTGTTTTTATCGTTTTCATCATAAGCCTTAACAATTCATACCCTCAAAATATTTATATAATGCTGTTATAAAATATCTACACATTCATATACATTGCATCGAATATAATCAATTGTGTATTTCATTTTATGGTAGGAAGGATACAAAGAATAAATAAGACAGTTCACTTCTTAGTTGATGATATATCCAGTAAATAACCAATTACTTGCGTAACCGAACAGAGAAGGAACCTGCAACACATTAAGGGCCATATGTATCAACATCCTCATTTGCGATTCTCAAATAGCGATTTTTTAGAAAATCGCTATTTGAGAATTGCAAAACGGGATGTATTAAAGAAATCGCATTTTTTGTGTGAATTCTTAGTATTCCTTAATTGCGATAAGCAAATTGCAAAATCGCAATTAAGGAATACTTACTCATTCATTTCTATGGGCCAGGAGGCCCATGGAAATGAATGGGAAGTCCTTCTCAATTTGCGATTCGCAATTTGAGAATCGCAAATTGAGAATAATTTCAAGGGTGCATGGGTGTCATAAGGACACCCTGATGCACCCCTAAAACGAACATGTGTGCGCATGTGGCACACATACATGCCCTAAGGGCATGTATGTGCGCCACATGGCACCTCCACAAATGCCAGAAAGTGCTTTTGTGAAAGAAGTCGCAAATTAACACCAACTTGAAGTTGGTGGTAATTTGCGATTTCTTAACGAGAAACCGCAAATCTTGAGTGCTTCTTGCATAGCATTTAAGGAATCGCATTTTGCGATTCCTTAAATGCTTACGCAAAGTTAAGGAATCGCAAATTTTGCGATTCTTTAAATTTGCGGTGCGATTATCCTCATACATACCGTTTTCTGAATTTTGAGTCGCAAACGATGCTTTTTTGCGATTCACAGTGTTTGCGAATCAAAATTCGGTTGATACATATGCCCCTAAGAGACTTGTCATTGTAATTACAATAGTGCCATCTATTGGCCAGTGAAGAGTTCTTTTATTTCGTGGTTTAGGGCAGTCGTTGGAGTAAGTCGTAGTTAAGGATGTCGTGATTAAGGATGTCATTGTTGTTCAGGATTCGTTGTTCAAGTCAGTCGTTTTTAAAACTTCATTATAAAGGCTGTTTCCCGCTGCAGTCCTTAGGGACTCTCTTTAGTACCCATGCCCGGGTACCAGGGGTGTAAGGACGTATGTAGTTTAACATTTCTACCAGTCCTACATCATGCACCCTTATGGGCACTAATGCTTCCTTAGGGGCGACTTATTAACTTTTAAATGGAAGGTTTAGACGTGTCAAAAGGGTATATTTTGACAGGTCCAATTGCAGTTTAAAAGCTGCTTTAGTCAGGCTGCAATTGTAGGCCTGAAGCCATGTTTTTACCCTGTCACTGCATTGGTTGGGATAGTGGGTGCTGCAGTCCCCTTGTGAAATTTAGTGTACAGGCCCTGGGTGCATTTTCCACCATATTCTAGGTAAGTTAAATATGCCAATTAGGGGAATACCAATTTCATGATATTGAAAGGAGAAGAACAGACACTTTACCACAGGTTAACAGGATTCAGAGTTCTACGGCCAGCAAAAACAATTAACATAGAAATCTGGGGGTACACCATACAAAAGATGGTAATGTCCTCCAGTGTTCATCTGTGTTCTTTAAACGTTATGCACTTGATATAGCTTAATGTGAACCATCTTACTTTTTAAAAGTTGGCACCTCTTTTTATGCATCGGTGTTCTATTTTGCCTTTCAATAATACTCTGACATTTTGGAAATAGCTGATTTTGATATGGTAACAACTGGCCAGCTTCATACAGAATAGTACACTAATCTCAGTCTCTTTTGGTTTTTGTTTCACTATCAAGTTAAATAAACGATTCTAAACAATGTTTCTGTGGTCGATACATTTAGTGTACCTATTATACAAGAGTAGGATTTGTTTTATGACATTCCAAGGAAATGTGCTCATCGTGTGGTTGGCTATTTAATCCTTGATACATGGGTGAATTAACTCTACTTCATATGGCTTGCCTGATCTGTTTTGTGCAACATTCTCCCAGTAATCTCTCAAGAGCTGCTAAGAGCACTTCAGTGGTCTCCTATAATAGAAGTCCTAAGAATATTTTATTATGATTTATAAACAGTATACTTTTGTATAACTGCCTCATTCTGATTAAATGTCTTTCCACCCCCTAGGTCATGGGATGAGGCCGAGCTACCTTGTAATAAGCCCTCGCCTCGATCTGAAGAAGTGGTCCATCAGACAACTCCTCAGTCACCCTCAAGAGTAACATCTGAATATAAAATACCTCCATTTGAAGACTTCAGGCAGGCGTTGAAAAGTACCCCTAAACAAGGTTTGTATTTGAATAGGAGACTAAGTTATATTGGGTTGTTTGCAAAGCGTGAAGTCATATCCAGGACTTGTTTTCTGAGTTCTTGCCCTCCCTTGAGAAAGTCTTTATGGAATTGTGGGGTTTTCATTGTGGGAATCTGCTCAGACCACCAACTTATGTCCTGTAGTCCTACTGCAGATGAAATGCTTTAGAAGTCTAATTTATTTGCAAATATGCCCAGTACAGCCGGCAACTTTTAAACATGGAGCAGAAAGCAGGTTTCTGCAACCAGCCTGCTATTGTTTCCTGTCACCGGAGAAACCCAAAGATGTCGTTCATTTAAGAATAAACTCAGATAAGCATAATACTGCTGAGATATGTCCTAACATACATTTAGGATTCCCTAGCTTTTCAAATGTAGAATAACTGTATTTTGTAAAGAATTTAGGACGGATACATTGCATAATAAAATGAATATGCTTTTTGTTCCTTTTTTACCAAGTGTTTGTTCATGGTAGTTCTCGATTTTAGAAATGTGGCAGTGTTGAGGATAGAATACTGGAACACAGTGTAGCTGAACGGCGTTCACTTGTGGTATGCTTGCAACAGGAAATAATTAGGGTTTATTTCACCTAGAAACCTGGTAAAGTATGTGTCTACGTGCAGCATAACTGGAAACTCATTACCCTTTTCCTACATTACCCAAGCCATGCAACCAATATGGGTCTTTTTAATCTGCTTCTTGTTTGTCATATTTTCTCCATTTTAGTGGACTCTGATGAGGATCATTTAGAAAAGCCATTTCCTCTTCCTGTGAAAAACACAAAGGGAGCAGTTTACAAAGTCAAGTCTCCCAAAACTTCTTCAGGTAAGAAGTTGACTAAGCTGACACCTCATTGCTAAAACACTGATATAATTTGGTAAGGTAGTTTTCAGGCCCAGGTATTTTCCTCAGGTTCTTGAACCAGCATCCCTGTGTTTCAAAGGCATTGATTGGGCATGTAAGCCACAGAACAATTAATTCTTCATGCTGAGCTGTCTCCAAGTCCTCAGCCAACAGTGCTACAAATTTACATTTTATTAAGCATTTTATCTTGTTGGGCTTAGGTTGCCATATAAAAAACACAAACCAGCTAAGTATTACAAGTCCTATTTACATGTAACAAAGGGTTCTTCGCCCCCCACCTCCTGGCTTCTTGTGAAAAATCATGTGATCTATAAACAATAGCTTGCTTCTTTACTTCCCTAGGCTGCTTCTGCCTGCATGCACAATCTCCCTGGGTTGCCTTTCTTTTTGCAGTTCATATATTTATTTCTAAATAATTCATTGGAATTTTTTTTGTGTTATGTGTATTTATAAAGCACATCATCATCACCCATGAGAGTATCCTGGCACCTTTGTTTTAATGACACTCAGACTGCTCTGCCCGCCATGCATTGCTCCGTTATCAATCAAGATTTTCTTTATTGGGAATCAAAAGATTCATGTCTGCATTGTAGCAAGGAGCCTAGATATGAAATAATATGCGTGTTGCTTTCCATTGGTAAATTGCTTGGCTCATTAGAGCCTCACCATTGATATAAAATCTCCTGGTCTCTGTAGATTTTTTATACATCACACCTCCAAATGTAATGACTAAGTTCTGTTACTAGCTCTTGCCATCAGTCACTTCGTCTTTGAAAAACATTGTGTATGGCATAGCTTATGGTGAGGCCAGTATCTCAAACTCTTTGTGGAAATAATTGCTAACAGTAAGATGCTATAAAAGTAAGACACATGATCTAACAGCTGTGATGTGGAACAAAAGGCAGAGGCATCAATTACGCCAACCTCAGCTTGAGGCTCCACTGACCTGTAATGTAAGACTTAGGGGAAACCCTCTTCACCAAACACTACAAAACTAGATCTCAAAAAGAGGAGGGTCAACTGGTTTCCTCAGTCAAATGGATCACCTTGATAGATTACCTCAAAAGTTATACGTGTAAAATGTACTGAAGTCAAAGCTGTAAAGGAAAGTTTAGAACTTCAGACAATGAAGGTGTACATGAATGTAGAAGACAACTGCTGAAGTTTCACCTCGAAAACCTCAGCTGCCTCTTCCTAGATCCTTTCATAATCGTTTTACACACTAACAATAATTCCTTTACATATTAGATCACATATCTCCGACTGTTCACTTTCTTACTTTTGGTAGTAAAGTTTCTGCAAGTGTTATTTTTGTCAGGTTTTATTTCTCAATCCTATTACTTGAAATCTTTAGTAATGATTGATATTAGGTACTAAAAATGTTGCAATTGTCTAGATCCTGGACAGCAGTCATCGCCTCCTTCATGTTTTTTTCAAGTGTGTTTTGTTTATCCCCCGAAAATGTGCGGCATACACATTCTGAGGTGTATGTTGCCATTTAATCTTATTTATCTACAAATATGACTTTTCTATTCTTACGATTTTATACTATATGGCTCAGCAGACTGAGGTATGGTCCTGCTGGACAGATTTGTTTTTTATGTAATATACATTTTCACATTAATTGTGCTAGATATGAGAACCAGCAAATTTGCTTGTTGTTTGATTTAACTGCCTTTGAAAGAGGTTGAAAAACTTGACTGGGTGAAAAAAGAACCTCCGCTAACTACATTTCTGGAGATGCCGTTTTATTTTCCATGTGGAGTCCACCATTAAATTGCAGACCTCATCATGGCAATCATCCCCAACAAATCGCAGATTCTTAGGAGCCACACCTAAAATTCCAAACTCTTCAGGTCCCAATGCAACAGAAAGACTGAAAGTGTGGCCCTCATTCTATTTGGGAACAGCTGAGGATCGCATACTGAATCCTTCTGGATGAGTTTGGAGTCACCAGGATCATTGTTCACTGAAACTTCGTATTTCTGTTCTAATCCACCGGAATGATCGGACAAGTAGGAAGGCATAAGCTGAATCGGAGTATCAGCAGACATGAACTGCATTTCCCAAAGCATCCCTCCTTGCAAACTCCCAGGAACAAAATAGGAGCTTTTTATTCTAGCGCATACAGAGAGTTCATCTCTTTGTTAGCCTGTTATCTGAAATGTATATCATTCTATTGAGGAGAAAACTTCATTTGTGTAAAGATATTGGAAGCCTGTGTAAACCTAAATCTAAACTTATTTCTCCTGCCAAGTGCAGGAACAAGATGATTTGTCCATTAACTTCACTGAATAACGTCAAGGATCTGAATCTTCTGTGCATGGTGATATTGTTCATGGCAGTTATTTTGTCAGTCAGAAATTCAGGAGGAGAAAAGTCAACATTAATGTGTGCTACTGGTTGAAATATTGCTGCTTAAAATAAATAATTCAAAGCATAGCCCTACTGGTTGTTGTTTGCACCATGATCTTTCATCATGAAACAGAATATTTTCTCGCAGACCGTCTTATTGTACACTGCTTATAGGGAGAGCTGTCACAGCTGTATTTTTGGTTAGCACATTACAAGCCTGGAATTAGAAGGCTGGTACTGCTTCTGCTGAGAAACATTCTGCAGTCACTACTTCGCTGCTTTGCCAAAGTCCAAATGGGCCTTGCAACTCTGAGGTAAAAGACCATACCCGGGAAGAAAAATACTTGATAACCTGTTTAGTGACAAACACGACTCCATGGAAGTATAGTGCTGAAGTAAAAACAATTACTGCACTTGCAAGAAAGTGATATTACCTTGAATTTAGAAGGTATGAAGTTGTCATAGGGGCTGGGGGAGGACAGCAAGCCCTCAACGTGGCGAATGCAAGCACAATCCTCTCCTTGCCTGCTGTATCCTTGAAAATATGACCGGGTCTGGTTAAGCCCCTCGAGAAGTGTTCCCTGCTTCCTGAATGTGTTGGCACCAGTTTGGAGCCCTGACACGGCAGCAGAGCTGATCTCGGACACCAAGCAGCACACACGCCGGCCGGTAGTCTGCATCAGCAGTGGGCAGGGTCCAGCCTGCTCGTCTGTCTCCCACCTGTGGATATGTAATTCTTGTGGGTCTTTGGCTTGTTCCCTGGATGGATTAGCGCTTGTTGAAAACCCTAAGGCGGCAGCACGACTGGGATATCAGCTCCAAGCAACACACACGGCAGCCAGAGGCCTTCACCTGCAAAAGGCTTGGTTGAGCCAATAGGTTGTGGGCCCACCACCCTCGGAGAGTGGAACATTGGTGGTTGCAACAAAGGGCCAGTGACTAACTGGTGACATGTGCCACCCCCTCCCCCCCCCCACCTCCCCACCCCCCATCTTTTTTCACTGCTCCCTCCTATTTGAACAATATGACTAGACCTTGTCTGCTGGACCAGCCTGAACATTGTGGAGTGAGAACCTAAACTCCCTAATGAGAGTTGGACGCTGCTTAACGCTGCATATATTTAGTCCAGTCTGTGTAATATGGTTTGCTCTTGTGGAGATACTTCCCAGCTCCTCTTGCTAACATAAAGTTCCAGATCTAAGAGTCAGATGAAGTCGCTCCCCATGATGATAGTGTTGGGGCAATCTCGGGAGGCTACTGTCTACGCCGCAGACACACTTGCCAAAATACTGATAGCTACAGGGGACACACATTCTATATTGGA
Organism: Lissotriton vulgaris; assembly: GCF_964263255.1. Lineage (NCBI taxonomy): Eukaryota > Metazoa > Chordata > Amphibia > Caudata > Salamandridae > Lissotriton > Lissotriton vulgaris. The sequence continues at coordinate 1,635,904,625 of NC_141685.1, read as the reverse complement.
AACGAAAATTGACAATATGACTCGAGACCCTGTATTACTCTGGGAAGATCAGCGAAAGTCCAATGTAATGAAAACATGTTACATGACCTCCTCATTCTAATCACACCACTGAGCAAGCAGGTCTCCGACATCACAGAGAGAATCCGATTTCTTGAAGGAAGAGCTGAGGATGCGGATAGCTGCAGATGACATATATGCACGTTGTGAGCGTATACAGTAGGCCCTAATGTTACTCACTACATCAAAATGTGAATTCAGCTGGACCTCTCTCCCTGCTTCACAGTGGAATGAGCCCTCTTAGTCCTTGCAAACGTTTCTACATTTCTGATGGATACATCTGCCTGTGGATTCCTCACTGTTAGACCTGTCGGCCCTTTGGGTGGTCCCTCCTAATTTTTCTCCCCTTTTTGCCTTCTCATTAGTTTTTTTTATGTGTCCACTATAATTTTTGGTGTTGTTCTTAGGGCTTTGGGTGCCTCATTAGTCCTACATAATCCTGAGGCACAGGTGCTCCTTTAAGATGGAGAGAAGAGAAACACAAAATGGAGGACTGTAACTGCCAAAATCATTACCTCAGGAACCTTCGCCATAGGAGTACAATGGGAAAACTCTAGAACCTTCCAGCTAGATCCAGCAACCAGAGACCAGACTATAAAAGGACAGAACCAGGGCGGCCATTTTAGAGTGACCAAAGAGCTTGTGTGGAACCTGGTGTGGTAAGGAGTGAGGCGGTATCGTGGGGAGGAAGGCGCACTGAGAGGGGTTAGATCGTCCCGTGGGCCGGCTGCTCTTCTTAAACGATGTGACCCCCTACTTATCGACTAAGCCCTACAATTGTAATATTCACACTAGCTCCCTGCGACCTTCTAGTGCTCCTGGAGAAACGTCTCTAAGCTACTTCTGGAGAGCTGTGTGTGTAGCTGGCCTGGGAGTCCAGAAGCGGGAACGTCTGAATCCAAAGAGACACCGAGAACGTCGGTATTATCAGACTTTCTCCTAGTCCCGCCGGTGGAGTTCTAACCAGTGGAACTGAGAGGCCCTACTTCGCCAGCTCGTAGCCCAGAATATCGCAGACCCGCTGAGAAAGGAAAGCAGAGATTTGGCCCTATAAGCGGGAATCAACACTCACCGTGGGGGGGGGGGCCCTGGTGGGTTGTGCAAAAGGCCCTCCGTTGCTAGCTGTCAACCCCTTCTGAGCGGGAGTGCCCCTGACGTGAATCCCTCCTGCTGTGCTGGCGGAGCGGAGGCTGGTAGGCGCAGATGGGAGACGGAGGAAGCTGTGAGAACTCCGTCGGCAAGTTCGCTACGACGACGGAAGAGGCAGGGAAAGAGGCTGAAGGAGGCCGGGAGTGGGCGGAGTCCTTCGTGCATGTGGAGCCAGCGAGGAGAGTACTAATGAAGCGCTGACTAACACCCCGAAGACCGGCAGAGTGAAAAGCGGCAGGGCTCAGCTCCGATGGAGTCAGCCGGTGGCGGAGCCTGCGCCTATCCCTAGAAAACAGAGCGGGCACTAACTGGAAGCTGTACGACAGAACTACAAGAGAAAGAAAATAAAGTAAGGTGGGGAAACTAGTCGGGCTGGTGGAGAAGTTCGTGCTTAGGCTTGGATTCCTCAAACCTGATGAACTGCGTTACAGACAGTGTTCACTAATTACTTGACTTGCTCACTCCGGTAACTTCCATGCCTGTGTAGAGTCACCTGTGATAGAGGTCTCTGAATATAGACATAATTACCAGCTAAAGGAGATCAGAGTAACAAGGCTGACTCGGGGGAGGGGGGGTGGTGAGAAGGCACTGTAAGAGGGTGTGAGAAGTTGGCCCGATATGCAGCGTTCGCTATTCTAGCGACCACTATGTATCGTTCCAAACGACCCTTATGGTGATTGGCTGTAAGTCAACCTTAGACCAGCTATCCTAGTAGCGTGGATACGAGCAGTCTTCGGGCTAAACTCTAGAGGGCGTGTTAAGCCAGCTGTAATACCATCACATACCCCTTGAACACCAAGTGAAAGGACACCACACAAGTGTTATGAAAATAAACAGTATATTTATTAGAATCACAACAGCCCTGTACTCTTTGAGGACAGGGTACTAAGCACAGAACCAAAGCTCTTAGAAAATACTTCAAGTGCACAATTTAAAACAAGTGCCCGAGGGCACGGAAAGTTTAGTGGTCTCGGGCGGACCCGATAAGGCAAGTCGGAAGCGAGGGACTCGGGACCCTAGAGTAAGGAGGCTATGCAGGCACCGAAATGCCGAAGTTACCTAGCCAGGAGGGCTGCGGCTGCACAAGTCTTACAGGCGTCGGGGGTCTTTGCTGACGAGCCAGGAGCCGGAAGAAAAGGAGTTGCTGGCCGGCGACCAGTGACGAATAGTTCGTAGTGATCCAAGCCTGGATCAGTGATCGTTGATACCTGAAAGCAGAGGGGACCAAGTTCGTACTACTAGCCAGTAGTCAGAGGGTACCAGGGAGGCACCGGATGGCCATCACCCCGACTAGGTGAGTGGGCGACGCTAGGCTATGCAGTCTCACGGACCAGGAGGCGTTGTCGGCGACCAGGATGGAGGTGCGAGCTGTCCCACGAAGGTTGATGCTGTCGGCGTCGCTGGGCCCAGGATTGGGGCAACAAGCCTTGGCAGATTTCAGGGCCACGTGGTGGGCCTAAAATGGCGTCTTGAGTGGACCAGGAGGGTCCGGGGTGCTCCTCTCGAAAAAGGGAGCAAGGGCCGATCTGGAGCAACCAGACCAGCAGCGTTGGTTGTCGGATGTCGTCAAAGAAGGGCACAAGCCAGCGGCTAGTGACCAGACAACGTGCTGAGCAGCGAGCAGAAGGGCCCCACGCAGATCGTGGAGATGCTGGGAGACTGCACTTCGGTGCTGGAGCTACTCAGGGTCGGGGCTTCTCGGACCCCTGAGCACTCACCAGAGAATTGCTTCGATGGTCGTGCTGGTTAAGAAAGCGTGCAGGTTTTGATGATGGCCGGTCCCTCGAGGTCTCGTCGCACCCACAGATCTCAGCTGAGCTGACGACGTGGGTAGAGGTCAGAGGTGCCAGGGAAGCCGGTTCTCGTCGAGCTGGGCCGTCGGATCCTTGAGGAAGGACTTGCAGCAAACCGCGGAGTTCTTAGATGGTGCCTGCGGATGCAGGGTGACTACTCCTTAGCCACAAGGGAAAAATCTTGAGAAGAGTCTCGAAGTCCTTTCGTAGAAAGTATTCTTGATTCAAAGATGATCTAAATTGGAAGGGTCCCCGCTCCGGCCTTTATCCTAAAGAAAGGGGTGGGTACATGACTAGGTCCTGCCCTAAGGGTGGGACCAGGAAGGGGGGTAGTTACACCCCTCTCCCCCTGCTGGACTTTCCCCAGGTCAGGGGCTGCGCGCCCCTGGAACTGGTTCTAGCCGGCAGATGCGTAGTGAGCACCGGGGTGCCACTCCGCAGTCACCTTCTCGCAAAGCCCTACCTACCCAGAATACACAAACCCTGTCTGGGACGGTGCGAACACCGCCCTTGACAGGAAACCCTTTGTCCAAGCTCTCCTCGCTGGAAGGACTCCCAGCAGCAGGAGGTCAGACTCGTGTCTGTGGTGGCAGCGCCCATTTTGTGGAGCTGAGGCTTCAGTTAACTTTAACCGGGGTTCACAGTTACGTACATGTCGTGTCCCTCTAGAAGGGCGGAATGCTAACCTCGTCGCCAGAATTGGTGAGGGGGCAGCATCCCGATCCGTATGACACCTTACTCGACATGTCTTGATAACGCGATACCAAAGTTACCGATATGATACGCGTTAGCAACCGGCTCGGCTCGTGCCGGAGCCCAATTCACACGGTTTCATGCACTCTGCCTTCAGGATTGTCAAGGCCTGCCATAGGAGTGACTGAGAGGAACTCGGGTGTCCATTTTGAGGTTAGGTATAGGGATACTACACCTATAGCAACGGGCGAGTACGCCACGTGGCCCCAGCTGTCGGGCAGCCAGTTGTGTCAGATTTAGATGGCCATCCAGGGGTGGCATAATACATGCTTCAGCCCCTGGTAGGCCCTGGGTACACCGATGCCCTGAGTTACAGGGTCTGACAGGGTGGCCCAGTTCCGATTGGGTAATGCACCTAAGGTACACATCAATTTAGCGAGAGAACAGCTAGGCTGTGGGTCTGATTGGCAGGCCCACAGCCCGAGAAAGTCGTAAACCAGTGTAACAAAAGCAAAAATTCCGGGTGATCATAGGATTGCAGACCCTACTCTCCTACAGAGGGGAACATTTATATGCAGATCATTCAGGGCTCATAAGTGTTACTGTAATATTCTGTCAACTCAATGTGGTCATAGAGTAAACTAAATGGCCGTAAGACATGATTAAGTAACCTGCCTGTTTCTATTTAGATAATCAGCTGCTTGAACCCATTTACAAGTGTACCAGTGGGGGAAATGTTTGCTGAGCAGCTGTAACTTCTAGCTTTTGTTGACATTGATTCCCCAAGGGTAATGTACATACTGGCTTCCTCATAGGAAAGCATTATTCTTGCTGATTACCTTATTTAAACTGGGAAACTATTGCTGAAAAGTTAAGGTGCAAGGGTTATTGCTGAGTTTCCTTCATCTTGGGGAAAAAGGTATTCTTTAATGCAATGTAAAGCTTTATGGATGCCAATAATCAAATGTGGAGATATATACTGTGCTAAAGTTATACACTGCTGGAAGACAAAGACAATCTAAAGATTTTTATAAAGAAATCCGTATTTTTCTAACAAGGTGTGGTGTCTTCTTTTGGTGGATGGGCTCTGGGTTGCTGTGAAAAGTGTGATGCAAGCATAACACAATTGCCTTTGGGATAGGTCTTACCACTCTGTGCTAGACTACCCTATGTGGACTGGTAACTTCAGGTCCAACATATTGGTGGCAGCGGTGGGATGAGAGCTTGTGCCTGCGTCCACTTAGCAGTGGCTTAGTGTGCACCACGTGCCTACACCTGGAGTTTTCTCCTGGCGGACTCCCTAATTAGAAGTTTTGTTTGTAGGCACAGTAGATCCACTTTAAATATTTATCATGGTGTGCCGTTTTTCCCAAGTCTAACAGCTGCGACTAAAAAACTTGCAATGTTAAAAATCTCCCATGGGTCATTCAGCAACCGAAGATATAGTAAGCTGGGTACTACCTGTATAAAGCCTTTTTCCCTTAGAATAGGGATTAAAAACCTTATGCGAATAGCATTGTCTTACAGTTACCCTACACTTACACTACTGTTGCCCTAAACGTATTATGAGTTGTAATGGTATGCGTTGTTTCGGAATGCGTTGTAATGGTAGTTTTTAAAAAGGCGTTGTAATGGCATGCATTGTAAAATCATGCGATGTTATGGTAGTTGCGATGTAAAAACTGCATAGTAAAAGCATGCGTTATAATTGTTTGCGTTGTGAAGTCATATATTCACGAGGCATAGCTTGGCAGCAAGTCTCCCCTCCTCCTCTCCATCCTGGAGCATGTTGGTCCCCTGGGAGGTCTGGTGTCCCATTTTTTACGTAATTGGAGATATATTACATCACATCTCTGGGTTTGGATCTTGTAGAAAATGGGTATGCCCTTCCTTTCACCCCCTTGTCAGGGCTGGTGCTCAGGGGACCACCTGTTACTTCTGCAGCAGGAGGTTCTGTTTTTGCTACAGAAGGGTGTGATGGAGGTTGTTCCGAAGCAGGAAAGAGGTCAGGGTTGCTACTCCTAATACTTCCTGATCCCCAAGAAGGACGGACGATTGAGGCTGATCCTGGACCTCAGGTTCTTGAATTTTTATCACAAGCAGGAGAAGTTCAAGATGTTGTACTGGCTCAGGTTCTTCTGGCAATGCAGTAAGAAGACGGGATGGTGTTGATCGATTTGCAGGATGTGTATTTTCACATTCCCATCCTGAAGTTGCATCGGAAGTGTCTCCGTTTTACGTGGGATCTCAACACTATCAGTTTGCGGTCCTTCCTTTCGGTCTTACATCCGCACCACAAGTCTTCACAAAGGTGATGACGGTTATAGCAGCACATCTCAGAAGTTCGCAGATTCCTGTTTTCTCCTGTCTGGATGACTGGCTGCTCAAGGTAAAGTCGTCGGAGATGGTGCTGCGTCACTTGCAAGTAACAACGTGTCTGTTGTTCGACTTGGGTTTTTCGATAAACGAACCCAAATCTCACCTCGTGCCCTCTCATCGCATCCTGTTCGTAGGGACAGTATTGGACAATACTGTGAGTCGCGCCTTCTCGCCTCCACAGAGGATTCTAGACATCCAGGCTATGATTCCGATTTTTCAAAATGGAGTGGCTCTTCCAGTTCTGAAGGTCTTGCGCCTGCTCGGTCTGTTCGCTTTCTGCATTCTGTTGGTGAACGATGAACGCTGGCACATGAGGGCACTCCTGCGGTGCCTCCGCAGGTAGTGGTTTCAACACAAAGGAGATCTCAAGGAAGTGGTCAGAATCTCCAGAGACACTGCAGCGGAGCTGTCATGGTGGAGTGTTCCGCTGAACCTGCCTTCTCAGGTGGCCATAGTGAAAACGGGTGCCTCCACTCTAGGGTGGGGAGCTCATCTTGGGGATCTGGAGGCCAAAGGCCTTTGGTCTCAAGAAGAAAGATGGTTTCACATCAATCTTCTAGAATTGTGGGTGATACATTTGGCTCTTTCTTCCCTCCCTTTCGCTGTCAGTCGGTTCAGGTCCTGATGGCCAACACTACCTCGATGTGGTACAACAACAAACAGGGAGGGGTAGAGTCATCATCTCTGCAGAGAGGCTCTGCGACTCTGGTTCTGGGCTCAGGACCATCAGATTTGTGCAATTGGAAATCATCTGGCCGGAGTGCTGAATGTGCGTGCAGACAGTCTCAGTCGACAGTACTCAGTCGATCACGAGTGGGGTCTTCATCTGGAGGTTGTCCTTCACATTTTCAGGATGTGGGGGTTTCCTCAGTTGGACCTGTTTGGCAGTGCGAGTTCTCGTGAGTGGCAGTCGTTCTGCAGTCCCCAATATCCGTGTTGTTGGACGTGTTTCAGTTCGATTGGGGCTCACAGCTTCTTTACGTGTTTCCTCCCATATCCTTGATTCCTCGGGTTCTGAGGAGGGTTCACCAAGACTCGACCCACGTCCTATTGATTGCCCCGGATTGGCCAAAAAGTGTGTGGTACACACACCTCCTTACCTCGCATCGCACCCTCTGCTCCTTCTCCCTCTCAGGGCAGACCTCCTCTCGCAGTCGCAGGTTCTACACCCCCACCTCCAGAGTCTGCACCTTCATGCCTGGAGATTGAACGGGGCAACCTGAGCTCTTTCTCTCTCCCTCCAGATGTGGCAGATGTTATTTTATCGGCCAGAAGACAATCCACCAAATCTGTCTATTCTGATAGTGGGGCAGTGTTTGTAAAATCGTGTGACAAGTGATCGATTGATCCCTTACGAGCACATTTCTCTGAAATTCTCAGTTTCTCTCTTTCCCTAGCACAGCAGGGTTGTGTAGTAGCAACTATCAAGGGCTGCTTGTCTGATTTGTCTGCCTTTGTCTGATTACCAGACCAACCCATTTTATTTAAATCTCCCATAGTCATGAGGTTCATTAAGGGCCTCACTGATAGGTTTCCTCTCACTCCCTTTATCATGCCTCAGTGGAATTTGAATGTAGTTTTAACTTTCTTGAATTTGATACCCTACATAGCTGTCCCTTAAGATTCCTGGCGTTAAAGACAATATTTCTGGTTGCAATTGCTTCCGCCAGGAGGGTTAGTGAGCTGCAGGCCCCTAGCTCCAAGGCCCCATTTACCTCATTTCATGCAGGTAAGATGCTTCTTAGGACCAGAGCTGTTTTCCTGTCTAAGGTGGCCACTCCATTCCACCTAGGGCAATCTATCATGTTACCACCCACATTCTATCCCCCCCCTTCAAAGGAGGAGGAGAGACTTCACCGCCTGGACCATAAGAGGGCAGTCAGCTTCTACCTGGACAGGACTAAAGACTTCAGGTTGGACGACCAACTCATTATTGGTTACGTGGGCAAAAATGAAGTGCAAGGCTGACTTCAAGAGAACGCTGTCAATGTGGATCATCCTCTGCATCAAGATCTGCTACGCCTTGACCAAGAAGGAGCCTCCTGGAGGTATTCCAACTGATTCCACCAGAGCTAAGTCTTCTTCTGCTTTAGCTAGAGGTGTATCTTTTGTAGCAACTTAGGCCTCCTTTCACACTTTTGCGAAGCATTATTGCTTAGACTCGGAGGTGAGGAGCGACGGCCACTTTGCACGTTCTGTGCTGCAAGATTATTTTGGTATAAGTAGGCGGGCACCCGCCTCCAAGAGTGGGGCTGCTTTTGGATTCAATTCAAAAGGTGAGGAATCCTCAGGCAGATGTATCCATCAGAAGAACAAGTTACTTACCTTCGGTAACGCTTTTTCTGGTGGATACAGTATCTGCCTGTGGATGCCTCCCCTTTGCCTGCCTGTTTATACCGAAAATAATTGACATGTGAGTCATGCATTTTATTATGATATATTTGAAATTATGTGGTACTCATCACTAGGAAATGTATGTGTTTTAGAATTTCCAGTTTCTTTCTTGATTTCTGTATTCTGTGTATAGTTGTGGAAATGGTGTTGGTTCACCTGTTTGCCTCGAAGGCACAGAAAAAATGGGTGGAACTGATGTCTGCATGCCGACGAGGTCTTCTTATGGCTTTGAAGACCTCATATGGAGTTGCGTGCAGTCCGTTTCATTGTGACGTCTTCGTCGACACAGGAGAGCTATGGAGAAAAGTTTCAGTGGAATGCTGTGCATGGGGTAATTCAAAAGGTGAGGAATCCACAGGCAGATACTGTATCCAACAGAAAAAGTGTTACCGAAGTAAAAGTAACTTGTTCTTTCGTGCTCATCATGAGATCTTACAAATAGCTTGGATGAATCCTCTGTAGGATATCAATGCACCAGAGCAGCAATTTTTGTAATTATAGTATTATGGTACAATCCCGGAGATCCTCCTTCATGCAAGCAAATAAGAAATCGAGGGATGTAGGATTGAAATATTCTCTATTGTTCCCAGCGAAACTGAAAGCAATTGCCAATCAGTGCACATACTTTTTTTTATAGAGCCCAACAAGGCCAGAAGTTGGGAGGAAGAATCTGAATCTGAAGGGGTGAGGGCGGGGGGGAGGGTCTCCTCTACTTTGCTTGGTAGATGCGACTCTATAGCACCTATGTTTACACCACAGACTGCCAATGGCATTATTTAATTTCTGATTGTCTTCTCAAAAACCGTGTAATGTGAAAGTTGTGACTACGCATCCTTTAGAAGATATATCCATTGGGAAACATCCTTTACAACGAAGGCTTAAGAACAACAAGCCTTCAAAACAAAGTCTGAATTTTGACGCAACAAGCCTATAAAACAAAGTCTGAATTTCGACGCAGGCATTACAATGCTGGATTATTTAACGAATAAAGCATTACAACGAAAATCTTTAAAACAAAAAAGAATTGGCCGCCTATCATCGATTTAATAGAGCCCTCTTCGAGTGTTGTTAGCAGTGCACATTAGGGCCCCGAGCTGGGGAAAGAACAGTGCCGTTATTCCTTCACTACAAGGTAGAAAAGAGACTTATTTTAAACTGGGTGGCATTCTTAGATCTCCGTCTTTCAAAAACGGTTTGTACAGATGCCTGTTCTCTTCGGATCAAAGCTCCAGATGCTGCTACAGAATCGCAAAACTAAGAGGGGCTGATTAGTGTGTAAATTGATACCACTCGAGTGATGCCCAAGTACAATGTGAATGTTTTATCGAGAAGAACCAAGGAAATTGCTCAGTGGGATAGATGCTGCTGAGATCTGTGCATGAATGGATCAATACGCTTAAAAGCAACAGTATCCAAGCGCTACCATTGTGCAACAGACTTAGTGCCAGCTCTACTCCTGGCTATTTTTCAACTTCTTGAGTTCAATGAAATGATTACTATTAGTCTTGGTGGATAACAATACCCACAATTCATGGCACTTCAAAGCGCTGTGAGCCACGTGGTAGAAGCAGTGGTTGGGAAATAGCCTATATGCTGTTATTGCCTCCGCGCAGCCTGACTCCAAATACATTACTGACCCAGAATCCTAACTTTTGCCCTACTCCTGTGCTCCCATATGTGGCTTATATTTTAACAAAAGCAGGAAAATAACATCATATCTCATGCCTAGGGTGGCTCATCTGAAGGGGGTGTGAGATACTTACCTGAGGCTGGTTGTCCTCAGCAGCACTGGTGAAATATTGTGTAAACGTACACAATTAGTCTTGGTGGGTAACAATACCCACAATTCATGGCACTTCAAAGCGCTGTGAGCCACGTGGTAGAAGCAGTGGTTGGGAAATATCCTATATGCTGTTATTGCCTCCGCGCAGCCTGACTCCAAATACTTTACTGTCCCAGAATCCTAACTTTTGCCCTACTCCTGTGCTCCCACATGTGGCTTATATTTTAACCCCTTCCCTGCTCGGCACATTCCCCTGCTGTGCTGGGGGGAGGGGGGGCGCGCGCAGCGCTCCCATGCTCATGACGAGCTCAGCTCGTCATGAGCTACAGTGCTCCTGTGCTCCTGACGAGCTCAGCTCGTCACGGCCGCACCCGTTTCTTTAGAACGCTCAGCACAGCAGGGGAATTAGCGTGCGAGCATTCTAAAGGCCATGACGAGCTCAGCTCGTCATGAGCACCGGAGCACTGTAGCTCATGACAAGCTGAGCATGCAAGGGGTTAACCAAAGCAGGAAAATAACATCATATCTCATACCTAGGGTGGCTAATCTGAAGGGGGTGTGAGATACTTAACTGAGGCTCGCTGTCCTCAGCAGCACTGGTGAAATATTGTGTAAACGTACACAGGAAAAATAAATGGCAGGAAAGAAAAGCAGATGTGCCGAAATTCAACGCTGCTTAAGGATGTGGGGGGACGATGGGGGGAGGTGCACCGAGCTGTGCATGGGGTAGGAGGGGTGCGTCCTGTAAAGTATTCAATTTTGATTCACAGCAGGAAAGGAAGAAGGAAGCACTGCAGCCAGTTTCAACATTCAGCAAAATGCTCTACTCGTTAAGAGCAAGTAACTTTCCTCTAGTCAGGCGGCAATGGAACAGAAATGGGAAGCTTCAGAACGCATGAAAAAAACATGGGTATTATTATTAAATACCATTATGCATTGTACTGTAAGCGTTGCATAAGTATGGGTGATATTGCCGTTCTTGGTAATGGCATATTCCATGATTACCTATGCGGCAGCATGAAAAAGTGTTTTATAGAAAAGACTGGCGTTGTGAGGGCACTGCAGTTGTAATGCAAGCTTACTAAAAACCTTAATTGGAAAGGCTTTCGTTATTCTGTCATGCATCCATATCTATTACCCTTATTAATATTTATCAGTCCCCAAGTCACTGATTTGTTAACTTTTGCCCGCATTTAATGGAGTCTCAGCTTTAGTACCTCACTCTGTAACTCGTAGCCTCATTGTGGTTTGGTTTATGTTTTTGTGCAGGGGTGGGGTGGGCATGGAGCCACTCACTGGGTTCCTAGCTCTTTAACCTCCCTATCACTTCTGCAGTCCTTGCTGCTCTAGTGGGGTGTTTCCAGTATGTATTTAGAACTCTTGATACATTTGATAAATTTTATTGTTTTGTATTCTCCTTTCTCTTATTTGTTTGGATGAAGGATGATTTTTAACTTGTTGGCTTGGGATTTGGGGCGCGGCTATGGGGTAATTTTGGTCAGGCAAGTACATGGTGATGAAGGGGTTAAGACAGCCTTCTATACTAAACCAGATAGGGAAACCTCTGTGAGTCTTGTTTGATGCTTTGCAGCATTGGAGGCACCTATGTACTTAACGTTATGCATCCACTAAATAAGAATATGTATGTCGCTTGAAACATCTGATGCATGTGGGCAGCATGAATGGCATAAAAGAAGGATAAAGAGGTTACTAGATTTTTGTCTCAAGCCCTGCTGTTAGTTAAACAAAAGATTCCCATTCCTGGAAAACCCCCCTGAAGAGATGAAGTGGGGTCCTGTTTCGTTATGCAGAAGCAGAAAGTCGGGCACTACAACTGGAGGAGAGAAGAGGATTGCGGATGCACCCTACACCATTGAAATGGGATGAATTTCTATTGGCCCACACAACCGTGTGCTAAAGTGACTAGTCTCCCCTGAGTAGTTTTAAGGCTACTAAATGGATGGAGTGTCTAGAGTTGTTTAGATCTTCACTCCTCTCCAGTATTTTGAGATGTGTGTAAGGAGGAGAGGCATGCTCCCCTCCACTTCTTTCTTGCGTTAGCATAAGTCAAATCTGGTTTAAATATACCTTCTATGTATTGCCGCGAAACACAGCCGATTTTGCTGAAATTGTTTCACTGCCCGACTCCGTGTGGTCTGTCATAATGACTTGTATTTTCAGTATTGTCATCTGTTACTATGATTAGCCACCATCAGTACTGGACAGTCCTGACCTGCCCGATGTGGGCTTGGGGGTCCAATTGTGCTTTAGTAAATGATATCCGTTGCTGTTTTGTAATCCTCACATTGATTAGGTAGAGCAATTGGATGGTGTCCACTATTGTTGTCGTAAGCATGATAAACGTAACTGCTTAAAGGACTGTCGACCTACTGTGAATATACCTACTGAAAATGTATACGTCTAAAATATAAAATCTCAGTACAGTTGTGTTTATAAAATAAAAAGATGAAGGTGGCGCCTGGGAATAATTTTGCAGCATAGGACACGAAGCTGTCTAAATGTTTTAGAGCATAACGCCCTTCCTCAGGGGACTTCATAAACTCTAGAAACACAAATCATAAGTCACAATCAGTATTCAAAAAGGAATGGTCCCTATATAGAAACACGTTCATATTTTAGCATAATACAACAGTGCTACTCCACATGCTATGGTTAAACTAATACAATTCGTGAAAACACTCATGACGTTTTTTTTACTAAACAGTGCTCTTGTCCAAATGGTGAAAGAAAAGCAGAAAAATAATAATAAAGACCCACACACTGGGTACTGACCTTAATACATGGAATTATTCGTTCGGGGTATTTAGCTGTAATGGGGTAAATAAAATCTAAGTGTCATTGCGTGACATGATACAAATGTCTCATTTCATATGAATAAATGTATCCATTATCTCTTACCGGGGTACTGGAAACGTGGTGTCTCCCTCGCTAATCTCGGCGTGCAGCGCTCTGTACACGAGCGCTCTATGGTTTAAAGATCAAGCGCTGTATGTTGCCATAGTTACCGGGCGTCTATGGCTGACGTTCTATGTACTCTATGGTGCTGGGGAAACAGCGTGTGCTCGCGGGGGTAAACAAAAACAAAGGACTAAATCGCTGGAAGCGCGTTATGTATTGACCAAAGTAACCCGAGAAATGTAAACAAAGAAATGTAAACAATGAAGCGGACTATATCGCTGTCAGAAAAATCAAGTGTGTGTAGGCACGTGAGTAAAAGTAAACGTCTGAAAACATACACGTGGGAGTGTATCTATTGAAAGGTAATGTTCACACGAAAAAATGATGATCACACTAAAATACTAAAATAAACGTGTGGTATGTACAAGGCAAAACGTACTAGTTCAGACTGTAATATGAGCTGAAATGCAAAATGTTTCAGAAATTATCCATATAGTGATTTATAGATAACAGTGAAAGTCCAATCTTTCATTAAGCCCTTTCGGCTGGAGGGTGCACAAATAGTCTATCCAGAAGATTTCTCTGCGCAGTAGGTGGCTGTTGTTATCTCGGCCCGGCAGGGTTGCCACTTTTTCAAGTATACAGAATTTCAGTTGGCTTGCGTTGTGCTTTGCTTCATTAAAGTGTACTGCTATGGTAGATTTGTCATTTTTTAATCGAATGTTACTTTTATGTTCTACAATTCTGGTCTTAATTTTCCTTTGTGTCTTGCCTACATATGAGAGACCACAAGGGCATCTCAATAAGTAGATTACGTTTGAAGTGTCGCATGTTCCAGATACCTTCAATTTTATAGACGATCCTTTTGTGGGGTGGTTTAAGGTATTTCCTTTTATTATTGCAGAACAGTTCCCACAGTTATGGCATGGTAGAGTTCCTTTGTAAGTGCCATGTTCTGTTGTTTTCGCTTCCTTTACCAGTTCTTTCAAATTCTTAGTTCTTTCGTACGCAAAGATTGGTTGGTGTCTGAATAGATTTTTAAAATCATCTTCAAGTGCAAGCATTGGCCAATGTGTTTTGATTGATTTTTTGATCATAGGACTATTTGTAGAATATTTTGATACGAATACGGATCTGTGTTCATCAATCTTTTCTTTGGGTTTTAAAAGATATTCTCTTTGTAATGTTTCAGCTCTCTGAGAGGCAGAATCCAAGATGGCTTGGGGGTATCCTCTTTTTCTGAATTTTTCCAACATGTCTTTTTTATGTTTTTGATACAGTTCCTTTGTAGATGCTATTCTTTTGATCCTTAGTATTTGTGAAAAAGGTAAATGCTGTTTGAGCGAAGTTTGGTGGAAACTTTTGAAGTGAAGTAAGTTGTTTCTGTCTGTTTTTTGGTGAATATGGATGTTGTGATGTTGCCATTTTTGTTGGTTAATTGTACGTCCAGAAATGATAGAGACTCTTTGTCTATGGTGAAGGTGAATTGTATTCTTTCATCAATTTGGTTCAGTGAATTCAGTTCTTTGATCAGATTTTCTTTACTCCCTTTCCATAACACAAAGATATCATCAATGTATCTCTTGTAGAGAATTAGGTTATTGGCCCATTCTTCTTTGTTCAGTATGTGATCTAGCTCATAACGGTGCATGAACATGTTGGCATAAGTAGGCGCGGCACAATTGCCCATGGAAGTGCCCGACATTTGGATATAAAAGTAGTTCTCCCATTCAAAATAACTGTGGTATAGCGTGAAGTGCAGTAACTCCATTAATAGTATTTTGAGTTTTTCTGGTTTGTTCTCATGTACGAGAAAACTTTCCACGGCTAGTAAGCCTGAATCATGCGGTATGGATGTGTATAATGATTTCACGTCTATACTTGCCATGATCATGTCTGTGGTGAAATTGCTTTTTTCTGATTCCAGAATATTCAAGAAGTGTGTGGTATCCTTGATGTAGGTAGAACTATTTTGTACCATGTTCTGGAAGTGTCTATCCATGGGCAATTGTGCCGCGCCTACTTATGCCAACATGTTCATGCACCGTTATGAGCTAGATCACATACTGAACAAAGAAGAATGGGCCAATAACCTAAAAATGGCAACATCACAACATCCATATTCACCAAAAAAACAGACAGAAACAACTTACTTCACTTCAAAAGTTTCCACCAAACTTCGCTCAAACAGCATTTACCTTTTTCACAAATACTAAGGATCAAAAGAATAGCATCTACAAAGGAACTGTATCAAAAACATAAAAAAGACATGTTGGAAAAATTCAGAAAAAGAGGATACCCCCAAGCCATCTTGGATTCTGCCTCTCAGAGAGCTGAAACATTACAAAGAGAATATCTTTTAAAACCCAAAGAAAAGATTGATGAACACAGATCCGTATTCGTATCAAAATATTCTACAAATAGTCCTATGATCAAAAAATCAATCAAAACACATTGGCCAATGCTTGCACTTGAAGATGATTTTAAAAATCTATTCAGACACCAACCAATCTTTGCGTACGAAAGAACTAAGAATTTGAAAGAACTGGTAAAGGAAGCGAAAACAACAGAACATGGCACTTACAAAGGAACTCTACCATGCCATAACTGTGGGAACTGTTCTGCAATAATAAAAGGAAATACCTTAAACCACCCCACAAAAGGATCGTCTATAAAATTGAAGGTATCTGGAACATGCGACACTTCAAACGTAATCTACTTATTGAGATGCCCTTGTGGTCTCTCATATGTAGGCAAGACACAAAGGAAAATTAAGACCAGAATTGTAGAACATAAAAGTAACATTCGATTAAAAAATGACAAATCTACCATAGCAGTACACTTTAATGAAGCAAAGCACAACGCAAGCCAACTGAAATTCTGTATACTTGAAAAAGTGGCAACCCTGCCGGGCCGAGATAACAACAGCCACCTACTGCGCAGAGAAATCTTCTGGATAGACTATTTGTGCACCCTCCAGCCGAAAGGGCTTAATGAAAG
Organism: Lissotriton vulgaris; assembly: GCF_964263255.1. Lineage (NCBI taxonomy): Eukaryota > Metazoa > Chordata > Amphibia > Caudata > Salamandridae > Lissotriton > Lissotriton vulgaris. The sequence continues at coordinate 1,635,888,458 of NC_141685.1, read as the reverse complement.
ATTGGACTTTCACTGTTATCTATAAATCACTATATGGATAATTTCTGAAACATTTTGCATTTCAGCTCATATTACAGTCTGAACTAGTACGTTTTGCCTTGTACATACCACACGTTTATTTTAGTATTTTAGTGTGATCATCATTTTTTCGTGTGAACATTACCTTTCAATAGATACACTCCCACGTGTATGTTTTCAGACGTTTACTTTTACTCACGTGCCTACACACACTTGATTTTTCTGACAGCGATATAGTCCGCTTCATTGTTTACATTTCTTTGTTTACATTTCTCGGGTTACTTTGGTCAATACATAACGCGCTTCCAGCGATTTAGTCCTTTGTTTTTGTTTACCCCCGCGAGCACACGCTGTTTCCCCAGCACCATAGAGTACATAGAACGTCAGCCATAGACGCCCGGTAACTATGGCAACATACAGCGCTTGATCTTTAAACCATAGAGCGCTCGTGTACAGAGCGCTGCACGCCGAGATTAGCGAGGGAGACACCACGTTTCCAGTACCCCGGTAAGAGATAATGGATACATTTATTCATATGAAATGAGACATTTGTATCATGTCACGCAATGACACTTAGATTTTATTTACCCCATTACAGCTAAATACCCCGAACGAATAATTCCATGTATTAAGGTCAGTACCCAGTGTGTGGGTCTTTATTATTATTTTTCTGCTTTTCTTTCACCATTTGGACAAGAGCACTGTTTAGTAAAAAAAACGTCATGAGTGTTTTCACGAATTGTATTAGTTTAACCATAGCATGTGGAGTAGCACTGTTGTATTATGCTAAAATATGAACGTGTTTCTATATAGGGACCATTCCTTTTTGAATACTGATTGTGACTTATGATTTGTGTTTCTAGAGTTTATGAAGTCCCCTGAGGAAGGGCGTTATGCTTGAAATGCATTGGGCAACTACATTAATGTGAAAAAAATGTTTTTGAAACATGGAATATGTTGAATAGTCATGAATATAATGACATATTTTGAACAAAATAAGAAATAAATGAATCATTCAATATGAAAGCAAAATTTGCACGAGAATCTATGAAAGTTTGAAAAGGAGTGCATGGATGGAATGCATCTTGTGTTCACAGGATACATAATTTAATGGTGATATATCTGAATCTTGGTAAGCCCAGCAAGATTACCACCCATTGCACCAACGACAGTATTACCCCAACTCAACAACTTTCTAAACAATTACCCCCAAAAAAAGAGTGCGGGACCCATAACTAATCATTTGTAAATGTTTTAGAGGCCATCTGAATCTCCATATGTCATCAGATCAGCTATTTTGCATACATTGACAATCTGTGAAATTTAATGATAACAGGGCAGTACAAATACATGTAGCTGTTCAATATGCAGCTTATGAAAGGAACTGGGGGTAACGCTTTTCAGGGATTCTTATTGCTTGGACCTGGGTGGGGCTTCTCTCTCTTCCAAGTAGTTTTAGACCAGGGTGGAAGGGCTGTATTGTAGAATAAAAACTGCATGGTTATCACTCTTGAATTGATGGCTTTCTTGTGTTCCTAACCTTCTGAAAAGATGGGCGACACCGATGGGGAAGGATGTCAGGTGAATCTAAATGAAGCTTAGTCACACGAGCAGCCCTTTGCTCCTTGCTTCTGTTGCTGGTTGCAAATCGCCATGTAGGTCTGATGAAGCCTTGTTGCACTTGATTTTCAGTGGAAGATTTGTCTTTAAGGTCTGGTAATTCCACTGCGAATGCTCAACGCAGCTCACAACTTAGAAAGAATGATACCACAGAGGCAGGTTTGAAGGGTAAAGGCCAGACCCCAGAGCAGATGCCTGTACATGGCAAACAGAGGAGCAGGAAAAACAGAGGTGAGTGATTTCTATTTGGAAATTAATAGACTGAACCAACCTGAATAAATAGACATTTTGTATCTTTTGTACAATGACATGCTTGGGTTATCCTTCCTCCATTAGAAAGATCATTAGTGAATATTTTTTTTTAAGAACAACTTTTATTTGTTTTCCATTCTTGAGCTGCCAGTTTTGTTTAGGCCCATTTTATGTTTACTGGTGGATGCACGTAAAAGTACTTCTGTTAGAAATATAGCATGCTGCAATGATATAGTACATAATAACATTAAGTTGTGTATGAATTTCGTTTAAAAGGATTCTTGGGTACAGCTGATTTTCAGTGGGACACATGTACACACACCCGATAGCTGCCAAGGTGTAAATTGCACAGAAGACTATACAATTACCGTTAAGTAAAGCAATGTACATGATTCTAATTTCTAGGAGAAGGACTCGATTACAGGGGTCTTTGGTGAGCAGGCATAGTTGTTACATTTGGAGTTAAGCAGGAAAATGTGAGATTTGAGGGCGATTTTAAAAGCTTGTATGTTTGAGGCGATGTACAGCTTGGGTCAAGGCATTCGATTGTAATGGCAGAGTAAGCGGGGGCTGTCAACCGAGGCACAGCATGTGGATGGCTTATGCATTGCGGTGAGATTGTTGGATGCAGAGAGCAGTATTCACATCTGTGTGACTATCTGGTGACATACTGAGGACGGGAGGGTGTGCTGTAGAGTGAGATGTCCAGACTAAGGAGTTTGTAAAGAACTTGGAATTCAGCTGCTAGACACCCAAACTGAATGCAGTATTGATACATGAGGGGCTTATGGGGAAGACTAAATAGGTTCAGTGTTGCAAAATTTTTTTGTTAAATTACCAAGCCAACTCAGAGAATGTTGCTTTATTCCAGCTTCCTTCTAACTAGGATATTGAGATATATGGCTGTACGAAAAGGGAGGCAAGAGCAAATTATTTGGATATTTAGTAGAATTCTGCCACACTTCCGGGAGTGTAGGTAGAATATTCAATTCACATCTTGTCAGACATTAATCCCAATGTTTGAGGCATGTGGGCTGCTGAATTCATATCTTAGCATGGATCGCCGCCTAGTGTTGGGTCCAGATGTTTGCACCTTGTTGTCTTGGAAGAGACTTCGAAGTATCACGAGATAGGTGACTCCTCCCCTGGACTACAGTGCGCATGGGCATCTTCTCCATCTTCAGATTGTTTTCTCTGCCATTGGGTTCGGATGCACTTCGACAACTCCAACTTCGGGACCGAAGTTTTTCAACTTTCTAAGGCCAAAAACCTTATACTTTCGACGGTATTGTTTCCGCTTGGTATCTTTCGACTCGACAACTCTTTCCATCTATCTCTGGTAGTTGACGCGGGCCGTTGGGCCTTTTCGACGCCACGTGGGCCTCCTGCCAATGGAAAGGACCCCGTTCAAAAGATGCCCACAATGTCGATCCAAGTTTCCACATAGCGACAAGCATACAGTATGCAACAGGTGCCTATCTCCGGAGCACAACGAAGAAAACTGGCCAGCTTGTGCTCTGTTCCGGTCGAAGAAAACTATCCGGAACCGAAGAGCTGCTCGACAAGAGATGCAGCGACAGGCACCTGAACCGGAAAACATTTTCGACAACGAACATGAACTCCCAGAGGCAGCGGACTCTGACCTAGAACTAGTCACAGTAGAAGACCAGTCGGACTCCGATGACGACATCCCACCGGGGCAAACCGTGAGTACCAAAGCCCCTTCTCTGCCTCCACCTCCAGACAAGGCTCCGGTCAAAGCATCGCCTAAAAGCCTTAGCCGCGACCGAAACACTGCTTCAGAAGCCCCGCCTTCCTGCTCGGCTCCGAAGACCATACCCAAGCCTTCCGGTACTCCGGGACCGAGCAAAACACTTACCAAAAAGGCCGTCAACTCAAAAACGGCCGCAGAGCCGAGAATGGGCGCCGACATTAAAAAAGTTGTCGATCCGAGAAAGGCAGTCGAACTAAAGAAGGGCGTCGATCCGAAAAAGTCAGTCGATCCAAAGAAAACGGTCGACCCGAAAAAAGGAATCGACCCAAAGTCGTCGATCCGAAGACTGCCACTGGGCCGAAGAAGGCCGTCTAACCGAAAAAGGCAGATGAACCAAAAAAAGTCGTTGAGCTGAAAAAACACATCGAGCCGAAAAGGGCTGTCGACCCGAAAAGGATCGTTGAACCGAAGAAGGTCGTCGAGTCGAACAAGGCCGTCGAGCCAAAAAGAGCCGTCGAGCCAACAAAGGACGTCGAGCCGAAAAAAGCTCAACAGAAAAATAAAAACAAGCAAGCGACGATCCAAAAACTTTGGCGCCGAAGCCACGGACAGTGGAAGAAGAACTCTTTCAGCCTGATCCAATGAGCCCAGACCAAAATAAACCTGATACAGGACATATAGCAGTTTACAATAAGAACAAGAGAAGACTGGACACTGAGTCTCCTTCTCCTGTTTCTCCTAAGAAAAAGGACTTTGGGACATCCCCTTCTAGACTTTTCACACCTCCTCCTTTCACTCCTAACATGCTTTATGTTCCATATTCTCATACACCTCCACACTATGATGAGGGAGAAGACATGGGTTAAGACCCTCAACAGGATTTTATAGACCCTGATGATCAAGGAAACCAGGATCACACATGGGACGATCAGAATGACCCTGATGACCCATATGATACACAACCCATACCCGATCCCTCGACATACCCCACAAAGCCATCTCCTACTGACGACACTGTCGCCTTTAACCAGTTAGTTGACAGAGCAGCTCAGTATCATGGCGTAAGCATGCACACTGACCCTGTAGAGAAGGATTTCCTATTTAACACCTTCCCAACATCAGAGGAAAGTGTACGTATACTCCCTATGCTAAAGGTAGTCCTAAAGCACGCACCAGACATCTTTAAAGACCCAGCCAGAGCGCGTGTCCTCAATCCAAGAATTGAAAAGAAATATAAACCAGCCCCTACAGACCCCTCTTATATCAAGTCTCAGTTACCACTAGACTCTCTAGTTGTTTTTAATGCTAGGAAAAGGGCAAATTCGCAAACAGGTGATGACACCCCTCCTGACAAGGAGTCAAAAATCTTAGAAGCCTCAGGGAAAAGAGTGGCCTCTCAGGCAGCAAAAACCTGGAGAATTGCAAATACACATGCTCTCCTAGCACGCTAAGACGGAGCACACTATGATGAACTGGAGGGATTATTACAACACCTACCAGAACCCTATAAATCAAAAGCTAATGACCCAATACAGGAAGGGAAATTAATCACCAACTCATCCATAAAATGCACCCTTGATGCAGCTGATACAGACGCTAGGTCTGTCAACACTACTGTGTTGCTACGCCGGCATGCCTGGCTCTGCATCTCGGGTTTTAAAAATGAGGTGCAATCTACCATACTCAATCAACCCATTAACCAGGATTTCTTGTTTGGCCCTGCTGTTGATACCATCTTAGAAAAGATGAAAAAAGATACTGACACCGCTAAGTCCATGGGTGCACTTTAATTTCAACAGTCTAGGAGCTCCTTTCGTCGCTCCTCTTTTCGAGGCTCAGGCAGAGGCAACACATCCCAAACCTCTTCATCATTTAAATGTACTACACAAGGCACCTTTAATAAAGGCTCCAACCGAGGAGGTTATAGAGGGAACAATAACAAGGGCAGAGGACGTGGTGGTAATAACACCAGAGCCTCCACCGCTAACAAACAGTGACTTGTTGACACTCCCTCCAGACCACTTGACAGCAGTCGGAGGCAGAATAACACAATTCCTACCAGTCTGGAACTCCATTACAACAGACAGGTGGGTGAGACAAATTATCCAGTATGGTTACTGCCTGGAACTCACTTCTACTCCACCCAACATACCGCCCAAACACTGTCCAATGTCCAAAGAACACATCACGCTGTTACAACAAGAGGTGCTATCCATGCTGGAAAAGGGTGCCATAGAGCCAGTACCTTTTCAACATCAAGGGACAGGAGTATACTCTCTATACTTCCTCATTCCCAAAAAGGACGGATCCCTCAGACCAATATTGGACCTCAGACCTCTGAATTAATACATACTCTCAGAGCATTTCCATATGATCACTCTACAACAAGTACTCCCACTACTCCAGCAAGGCGACTTTCTTGCTACATTAGACCTCAAAGATGCATACTTTCACATCCCTATACATCCAGCTCACAGGAAATACCTCAGGTTCACAATAGAAGGTCTCCACTATCAATTCAAAGTTCTCCCCTTCGGGGTAACTACAGCACCAAGGGTTTTTACAAAATGCCTATCAGTAGTAGCAGCACACCTCAGAAGGCAACACATCCATGTGTTCCCCTACCTCGACGATTGGCTCATAAAAGCCAACTCATACGCACAGTGTGCAAGCCATACGTCGCAGACAATCCAACTACTGCACAGTCTAGGATTTTCCATAAATTACCCAAAATCACATCTGCAACCCTCCCACATACAATACCTGGAAGCAACAATAAATACCTCAGTGGCAAAGGCATATCCAAATCCAGCCAGGATAGCCAACATACAATCTCTCATTCAAAGATTTCAGCCACAACACTCCCTGCCAGCTCGAGTGTTCATGCAGCTTATATGCATGATGGCCTCCTGCATATTCATTGTCCCTCATACTCTTCTTCAAATGTGTCCCTTACAGGAATGCCGAGCACGGCAGTGGAACCAATCTCAAGGACAACTAAAAGACCTAGTGTTGGTAGACAGTTGCACTTACAAATCTCTGGGGATGGTGGAACCCACAACACCTTTCCAAAGGGCGACTGTTCCAAGAGCCAGTTCCACAAGTAGTATTAACAGCGGACGCATCACTGACTGGTTGGGGAGCCCATCTCCTTCAATACACAGTCCAAGGTCTCTGGACAGTCAAGCAAAAGATACTACATATAAACCACTTAGAGTTACTAGTAGTATTTCTAGCAATGAAAGCCTTTCAGAAATACTTGCGCAACAAGGCTGTGTTAATGCGAACGGACAACATGACATCCATGTACTACATCCAAAAACAGGGAGGGACACACTCTCTGCAGCTATCTCACCTAGCACAGAGCATATGGAGGTGGGCAATTCCAAAGAACATTTTTCTCCTGGCAGAACACCTTCCAGGGATAGACAATCAGATAGCAGATCTACTAGGCCAGTCAACAAATACACGAATTGGAGATTCACCTTAACACCTTGGCTGCTGTGGTTATTTTTCCCCTGTGCTGGAAAATTCTTGATGCCATATATTCATGACGAGCTCAGCTCGTCATCAGCACACGACCACCGTGGCTGATGACGAGCTGAGCTCGTCATCAGCATCGAAGGGGTTAAAGTTCTACAACTATTCTTCCAAAAGTGGGGACATCCAGAAATAGATCTGTTTGCCACAAAAGAAAACTCAAAATGCACGTCCTTTGCCACCAGGTTCCCACACTCGTTGTCCCGAGGCAATGCGATATGGATGAACTGGTCAGGCAGATTTGCGTACGCTTTTCCACCAACCCCACTGATTCCATTAGTGGCATGCAAACTAAGGCAACAGTCGCTCACAATGATCCTGGTTGCTCCCACATGGGCAAGACAGCCATGGTACACGACGCTCCTAGAACTCTCAGTAGTTCCTCACCAAAGACTGCGCCTTTCACCACAATTGCTAACACAGAACCATGGAGAAATCAGGCACCCAGATCCCAATCAGATGAACCTAGCGATCTGGATCCTGAGGTCGTAGAGTTCGGATATCTTAACTTGCCTCCAGATTGCATGAACATTATCAAGGAAGCAAGGCGTCCCACTACCAGAGCATGTAACGCAGCTAAATGGAAAAGATTTGTAATTTATTGAAATAATAACCAAATCAATCCATTAGATGCCTCCATCCAAAACAATGTTACCTGCTACATCTTCAAAGATGTAATCTAGCATACTCATCCATAAGGCTACACCATGCTGCTATAGCAGCATATCTTCAAAAGAGACAACATGTGTCCCTGTTCAGAATACCCCCTATCAAAGCTTTTATGGAAGGACTTAAAAGAATTATCCCTCCAAAGCATCCACCTTCACCAGTCTTCACCAGTCTGGAACTTAAGCATAGTACTTACCAGATTCATGGGACCACCCTTCGAACCACTTCATTCATGTGAACTACAATTCTTAACATGGAAGGTGGCATTTTTAATTGCCATTACCTCCCTCAGGCGAGTGAGTGAGCTACAAGCACTAACCATTCAGGAACCCTTCATGCAAATACACCACAATAAGGTTGTGCTTCGTACAAACTCTAAATTTATGCCAAAAGTTATCTCCACTTTCCACATCAATCAGTCCATAGAATTGCCATTTTTTTTCAAAACCTGCAGTCAGTGGCTGAAAGAGCTCTACACACACTAGACGTTAAAAGAGCCCTGCTATATTACGTTGACAGAACTAAACCATTCAGAAAGACAAAGCAACTATTTGTTGCCTTTTCACCACAACATATGGTTAATCCCATTTCTAAGACAGGAGTAGCCAGATGGATAGTTAAATGCATTCAAATATGCTATCAAAAGGCAAAGCGCACTTTAACAGTTCCCCCAAAAGCCCACTCAACGCGCAAAATGGGAGCATCCATGGCTTTCCTAGGAAATATTCCCCTAGAAGACATATGTAGGGCAGCTACATGGTCTACCATACACACTTTCACTAAAGATTACTGTGTTGACGTGCAAGCTAAGCAACAAGCTGCTTTGGGCCAGGCTGTCCTTAAAACTCTTTTTCAAACCACTGCAGCTGGTACAGGCGACCACCGCTAGAGGAGAAGCTGCTATACAGTCTATGCTAAGATATGAATTCAGCAGCCCACATGCCTCGAACGGAAAATGCTACTTACCAGTATGCATCTGTTCTTGGCATGTAGGGCTGCCGACATTCATATCGCCCACCCTCCTCCCCGGTGCCTGTCACAGCTGCAGGGTTATCTTCTTTACATACATTTACATGGTCATCTCTTACTTTCCTATACTCCATCTTTGCCACTATGGCGAAAAACAATATGAAGATGGAGAAGATGCCCATGCGCACTGTAGTCCAGGGGAGGAGTCACCTATCTCGTGATACTTCGAAGACTCTTCCAAGACAACAAGGTGCACACATCCTGACCCAACACTAGGCGGCGATCTATGCTAAGATATGAATGTCAGCAGCCCTACTTGCCAAGAACAGATGCATACTGGTAAGTAGCATTTTCCTTTCTGGCCATGTGGGATGGAAAGAACATTGAAGAGATTTGGATGTCATGGCCAGTAGGAAATGGGAGTAGCTGCAAGAAGTAATCATGCTACTGAGGAAAGTGGTGTAAAGAATAGAGTGGTCCCAGGACAGATCCTTGTAGATGCAATATATAAGGATGTAGGTAGAGCGTTTTATTAACAAATATGATACTAGGGAGTAGGTAGTTATTTAGTAGATGTATAAAGTCAGCGATCTGCACCGCACACAATATTGAGAGAAAAGAGGGTAGTAATCCATAGTTTTGGACGCTGATGTGAGGGCAAGGATAATGAGCATGGAAGAGAGGTGATTATGGTGGGCTGAGGTAATGAAATTGGCAACATTACTTTTTACAGTCTGACAGGAGTTAAGTGAAGTATGTGAAATCACATGTGTAAAACTCTGTCCACCTAGAGTTCTTGTAGTCTCTGTTATTGCCATTTAAGGGTAGGCGTTTGACTTTTGGTGTTTATTTGCTTCAAGGCGCAAATCGTTTTTTTGGCAATATTTTGTTTGTTTTTAATGGAGGGGGGATGCTAATTCCTCTCCTTGTTCATCTGAGGTAGTTTATTTACTTTGATGTTTTTTTAACGTCTTTTTCTCTGTTGTGATGCAGCTCCAAGAACCCTTTCAAACTATTGCCATCAAACACACTTTTCTACTTAACAAACAAGTACACTGTGCAAAAAACTAAAACTAAATTCTTTACTCCGTTCCACTCCGCTCAGTCTGTTTCTTTAGAGGTTTCCTTTCCTTTTTCAAAAGTTTATTTAAAACCCTTTTTAATTCCCCATACCATCTCTTTTGCAACTGTGCTGTTTTCTCTCCATTGGAAGGCCGTTTTCAACAATTGCTGTTGTTGGTATCCGTTTTGTTTGCCCATGCTTGATGGCACCCTGCTTTCTAGCTACGAGTGAATATGCAGAGGATAATTGCATGCATGTGCAAAATGAAATATTTGTGCCCCATATTGGAAGGCAGTGGTTGTTGAGCACTCTAAACTATAGCGTGAGTGAGTTGAAAGTCATTCAACACATTCAACAGCGTGGTAACTTAAGGAATCGATGCAGTACCACTTCTGAGCTTGTGTTTTCCTTCTAGCCACTGGCTTCCAGGGTCTCTTCTGGGACTGTAGGTCCCTTTTAGTTGGAGCTTGGGCTGATACGGAGATGTAGTTGAAGACAGAAAACAAAACAATCAGCACTGTTTGTTTAAAGTCTAACCTAATTGCAGTGCGTCCTCTGGTTTTTAAGTTTGCAGATCACATGAGCAGCAGGTTTACTTTTCAATGGCCTCAACATACCATTCACCAGCATTATTAGATTCAGCACCAGCACTCTGGACGCAGAGGATACTTGAGAGGCAGGGATGCATCCTGTTCAGCAGAGCCCCTCACTTATTCAACAATATGTCACTGTTGTAGATTGAACTCAAGGTATTTACACAAGTGTCTGGAACCACTCTAGCAGGTGAATTTCCTTAGTATACAGCCATAGCCTGATAGCTCCCTTAGGGCTCCATCCTCCCTCCAACTGCCTTTGAGTATGAGGATTCATCCAGCACACAGACACTAACTTCAATGCATTATCAGATTCTGACTGTTCCACGTCCAGCAGTCTAAGCATGCACACTGTACATATATCATGTCTCAATATCATCCTCTTTCCTTGCACACAGGATAACCCAGGTTTGTGAATGGATAACATCTTCCCATTTCTTACCACACTGAGCATATGTGAGACAGATGCAAGAATCATTCAGGACTGACAAGACATTCTCTGTACTCTTCTCTGTCTTGCACAAGCAACACACACGACAAGGGCAGCACGAAACAATTTTCCCACATCAGCACACAGTCAGACTAGTTTGCAAGCCAATATGACCAGGTGACACATGAAAAAAAGCACCTGATTCTGTACGTAGTTCCAGGAGGTCTGGATACTGCATAACCCTCTCCTGTACATAATGATGACAGCACACAGTATGTTCAAAATGAAGTACTGAAAACATTTCAACGCCAGTAACTCCAGTGCTTCCCAATACTGGACCACTTCCGGTGCCACAGTCAGGAGGTACCCACCTACCAAACCCTGTGCTTTACACCCTCTAAAACCGTGAACACTGACCTCAGCAAGCTGAAACACACACACCAAGACCATCACTATTGCACTCTGCCTCCATTCCAGGGACCTGTCAGATCCTCCCATTTGTACAAAATGATAACTGGTTCCAGAGCATATATAAATAAAAAGAACGCATGAAACACCTCACAGTGTTGTACTCTGTTTCCAGTGTGACATACGTGTTAAAATATTCCATTTGTACACAATGACCCCTAGCTCCAAAGCAGGCACTGACGGAACTTGTGATGTCAAACCACATCACCAGTAGGTACTACACTTCCACAAGCTTCCTCTTGCGACAGGGTACTCCTCTTCTCCCACCTTGGTAACACCAAAAATTAAGATACTGCACTTCTCTATAATTTCACACCAAAAACGAGCTGCTCAATTTTGCTTACATTGGCAACACCAATATCTCAGTATGACAAGGTATGCACACCTTCCTCATAATTGCACCTAATTCCAAAACAGCATCCAGATGGGCTCACTTTCTCAGATTGCTGACTCACACATATTTGAACACATGCAATCTCCCAATAGCTAAAATGCATCACGTCAAACATTGTCTTTGCACAGTCTTTTTATTGAATTTTAATAAAGCAGGAAACTATCACGGCCGCAGCATAAACAAGTCCACAGAGCCTCTTAAATATCATATTATTGTCAGCACTTTGAAATCACAGCTTCCACCCCTCATAGTATACCGTAAATAGTATGGCCCCACCAAAAGTCTCACGTTTTGTGGTACTTTCATGGGCAGCCCCATGCTTTAGATACCTTTTCTTTCGGCTGCGGTGCAAATTTTGATGCCTGGGAAATATTCAAATGGTGAGAAATCTGCAGCTAGATAGTCGAAGGTAAGTAACTTGTACATCTCTCCTTAGTCAGCACCTCTTTCCATGTTTGTGCCAGCAGCACGGCAGTATTAAAATCCCAACATAATTATGGATTTCTGGTTGTATAGATGCCTAGATATTTGATATTTGAAGTGACCCCGGATTCCCTCAGTTTCACCTGAGCCAGATCTTCTGGCTGCCTCCTTGCGATTGGAACATCATGTGATTTTGCACAGTTAATTTTAAAGTATGATTCATCCCCATAAGTTGTAATGTTTCTAGCAACCTAGATGTTGAGCACTCTAGTACTGTAGGTACACATTAAAGTTGTCCTCATAGAGCGAGGGCCAGTCCTCGTGGCCCGAGTGCCACCTAATCTCTGACAATCGAGCATCCCGTTTAACCCAGTCTTCCAGTGGCTCAACTACAAGCTCAAAGAGGAGCATGGAGTGATAACATCCCTGCCTTGTGACCCTCTCTGAGGACAACACTCCATTGACGCGAACCAGTGCCCACGATCATAATATAATGTTGGACGTTCTTCAGGAAATGGGGCCCAAAGGGAATATCCTCAAAGATCTGAAACAGGGCAAATGAACTGAATTGAAAGCCTTTTTAAAATCAATCTAAACCACAGCCACCACCCCTTTCAACTCTGCCACCCTGGCCATGACCACCTGCAGTCAGAGTATGGTGTTGGGTCCCATGATTAATTAGAAAGTTGTTTTGGTTGAGGTAAATTCGGGGTCTTATTAACCATTTCAATTTAAAGGCCATGATTTTTAGCAGTGATTTTGGCCTGATTTTCTCAATGAGATTGTGTGTTAGGATTTTTCCACAGTTTGGCATTGACTACAATCATGGCGCCCCGGAGTTTGTATGGTAGTTGTCCTAATGCCTTCATCTCTTCATATAGCACTAAGAGGCGTGAGAACATTATGGGGAAATATTTCTTAACAAATTTTTGCTGTACACGTTAATACCTTGTGTTTTCCTGCCATTTATGTAGGTGATCGATGCCTGAATTCCCTCTAGTGTCAGCTGCACGTCCAACTCTCTTTTCTGCGGCCTATCTAACACCTTTAATATTGGGTCTGATGCTCTTTGGTTGTACTTTTTGGCAGTTGGAGGGGTCTGTGCCACATAAAAACTTATCATATCAAGCGGCAAAAGTCTCTTCCATTAAGGAGGCCCCCGTGAACCGCTCTCCGTCTTGTTGGTGCACCTGTGGCGATTATGCGGAGCTCCAGGTCTTGTGTTGCTAGTCAATATAACAATTTGCCTGCTTTATCTCCCCATTTATAAATCTGATTCTAAGTTGATGTCAAAATAGGAGGTTACCTTTTCTTGAAGCATACTCCCCAGCCAGCCCGAAGTGCAACTCTATTGGGGAGTAGTCAGATAGACGACGCTGAAGTACCCTCACCTCTGTAACTCCCTTCATATCAGTTGCTGCATAAAAAGTAGTCTAGATGAGAAAATGAGGAGTGGGAGAGGGGAAAAAAATGTATATTACCTCTTGGCGGGGTGCCATCTCCTCCAAACCCCACAAACCCCCAGAGTGTTGGCCTGTGTTTCACTGGATGTCGCACTGGGCATTGCCTTCCACTGAATGTACTGAGTACCAGGTTCATCACCGTGCTAAATTTACTACCCACTACCCATACTTTGGCTGAGTCTTACGTCACTTGTGTATCTAGCGGAAATTAAGGAGGATCCCTCCAGTGCCGTGGGTAAGCAGACTAGGCGGTTGACCTGGTATGACCCTCTAATGATCCAGTAAATGTAACAAAGTGACTAAGTGGGTCTGTGTGTACCCCAGATGGAATCAGTGGGAAGGATCACCGAAGAAGGATATCTGTTCCCCTTGTCCCTCTTGTGTACCCAGCATGCTAACTTAAGTTACAATCGTGTCTTCTCAAGAAGTTAAAATTGTTTTCTAGTATGTGAAATCTTTTGGGGAACAAGAGCATGTCGAGGGAAGTTTTTTTAACATAATTAAATGCCGCCCTCTTAAACTGATTCAGAAAAGGGGGGTGGTGATGAACAGAGTGTCTGAATTAAGCAGACCACTCTTACCCAGTCCAAAGATCAGGGCTTGATCCATCACCGTTATTTATCTCACTGCACCATCCCAGCTCAGAACCTGGCTATATGCAAATCAGTCTGTCCCTGGCCCAGTGCATCATGGGAACAGGGCAGACTAAACTACCAAGCCAATTCTTCACCAGAAAGGAGACAAGCTACCGGGGACCGGTTTCTGGCATTTCAGCCTTCTTCGGCCCGGCTTGCTTGAATCCTGATGGTGCAGTGAGAAAGGGTCTCATGTCTGAGTATACCCTGCCACACCCCCACCACCCCCTTTTCTGAATCATTTTGTCCACCATAAGCGTGGAAGGGTATACTCAGATGTGAGTCCCTTGCTCATTGCACCATCAGGATTCAAGCAAGCCGGGCCGAAGAAGGCTGAAATGCCAGAAAGCGGTCCCCGGTAGCTTGTTTCCTTCCCAGTATAAGAATTGGCTTGGTAGTTTGGTTTGCCCTGTTCCCATCATGCACTGGGACAGGAACAGACTAATTTGCATGTAGCCAGGTTCTGAGCTGGGATGGTGCAGTGAGCTAAAAAACGGTGATGGATCAAGCCCTGATCTTTGGACTGGGTAAGAATGGTCTGCTTAATTCAGACACCCTGTTCATCACCACCCCCTTTTCTGCATCATTTTGTCCACCATAAGCGTGGAAGGGTATACTCAGATGTGAGTCCCTTGCTCATTGCACCATCAGGATTCAAGCAAGCCGGGCCGAAGACGGCTGAAATGGCAGAAACCGGTCCCCGGTAGCTTGTTTCCTTCCCAGTATAAGAATTGGCTTGGTAGTTTGGTTTGCCCTGTTCCCATCATGCACTGGGACAGGAACAGACTAATTTGCATGTAGCCAGGTTCTGAGCTGGGATGGTGCAGTGAGCTAAAAAACGGTGATGGATCAAGCCCTGATCTTTGGACTGGGTAAGAGTGGTCTGCTTAATTCAGACACCCTGTTCATCACCACCCCCTTTTCTGAATCATTTTGTCCACCATAAGCGTGGAAGGGTATACTCAGATGTGAGTCCCTTGCTCATTGCACCATCAGGATTCAAGCAAGCCGGGCCGAAGACGGCTGAAATGCCAGAAACCGGTCCCCGGTAGCTTGTTTCCTTCCAAGTATAAGAATTGGCTTGGTAGTTTGGTTTGCCCTGTTCCCATCATGCACTGGGACAGGAACAGACTAATTTGCATGTAGCCAGGTTCTGAGCTGGGATGGTGCAGTGAGCTAAAAAACGGTGATGGATCAAGCCCTGATCTTTGGACTGGGTAAGAGTGGCCTGCTTAATTCAGACACCCTGTTCATCACCACCCCCTTTTCTGAATCAGCCCTCTTAAACTGGTTATTCAGCCCATTGATGTTCCAAGAGAGGATGCAGTGGTGTCTATGCTCGTTTAGGCCATAAAATGAGTATGTGTGGTGTAGCTTGCAATGAGTGTGCCACTGGCAAGGGTAAACAAAACCGTAACTCTGGATTCCCAGAGGGAGGGGTGTAATGAGTGACCCCCCCCCCCAAAACTAGTCACCCCCTCATGCACTGCTGGTACTGAGGCATCTATCTGTCTCTCAGTAAAATAACTACTTCAACTAATTACCCACTGTTTCAGAGAAACGTAGATAGTTCTCGAAAAAGTAGGGGACTGTGTCAGTCAAGAAGCAGTCTGGCCAAGGAAGGTCGAGAGACCAATAACCCTGTGTTCACTGCTCCCTCCTGGGCTTGATCAATACATCATTAAAGTAGCAGGATGTCTATAAAAGTACGTAAAATATTGCCCCAGGGCCGCAGCTCACTGTGACTCCATGAGAGGCATGTTTGGTATCAAATTTTGCGACAGCCTTCCCGACCTCCCCAGGAGTTCGGAGAGAAGGAGGTAGCAATCTGTGTACAGGTTGGCTGCGGGATTGGTAGTGGATTGCAGGGGCTCTGACAGAGCCTCAAAGATATGTGACTGCCATCTTGGATGGTTAAGCTATGTCCCGCTCCATCAAACATATTTCGCTTTTGAATGAATGAACAATATGTGGACAAACAGTCGAAGCATTATGCCTTTGTACTTGGTGCCTTTGTTTTGGATAAATGTGGTGTTTACCACAACGTTTACTTTGCATATATATTTGCAGTATCCCAGACTATTTTCTTTTTACCCAATTGACTATACACTATAACCTTTGATCTGTATTTAATTTCCCTGCTATTTACAGCATGTTAGGAGAACATTACAAACATTCTGCAAGAAAAAAACCTGTCTTGAAAATGCATTCTTAAGATGCTGTGGGAACACCTACTATCCTTCAATCTAAATGACCTGGGCTCTTAGTCCTAACTTACTGTCTCCTGTGTTTTCACATGGAGTTAGTTCTATCTCATTCCCAGTACCTTGGAGTCAAAAGGGCAAAGTGTATACTACTGCCTCTTTTAGTCAGAGAATTAAATCCAGAGAAGAGTCTCCAGCACTGAACTCTGGGTGTAAGAAGCATCACTGATGCACCTGCTGCTTAAAACCCACCATTTGTTGTGGGCAAAGACCACTCACGCCTTGCAGACCACACACACCTTGTGAGTCGAATTTCTGATTGCTCCCTGTACTCCAGTGGCCTTAAACTTGGCTCACACTCCCTTGACGTTCCTATTACAACAGCGACATACCCTATGTTGTCTCGCTTTTTTCATCATAAGCACCAAGAGTTTAACTGCCAGAAACTGAAACACTGAGTTGAGGCCTAAAATAAAATCCATACACAATAGGTTTAAACAAAATAATAATAATAATAATTCAGTTTACACAACATAAACAAGAACACCCAATAGGCTTCATAACAGTGTATGTATACAGATCAACGACCTCATTATCGGCACTTAGGACTGTAGGTAGCATCAAGGGAGAAACTGTCTCATGGGGAAGAAACACAATAACAGACAAGTAAAACATCGTGGGGAAGTAGCCAAGCCTGGCACATCTGTAGGTGGTGAATATCCCTAGTGGCCAACCCCTCCCTCACCTTCAGACCCCCGACCCAACTGGTGTACTCAACCCACCGCCCTCACTATCAGATTCGTCCTGGGTGGAAAGTTCCCCTTCTGCTAACCCTGACGCACACATGACCCGCAAGGCAAGTAAGTCGTCCTGCAGTTTCTCGTCCCTCCGAACGAGTTGCATGTGAGTTTCCTCAGCCAGGGACCACTCCCGAACATCCCTAAGCCAAATGGGCACCTTCTGGGCCCTCTGCCCCATCCAAGTAATCGCGACTCTGCTTCTGGGCTAGCACCAACATTAATTGTAAGAGTTTATATGAGAGCTTCCTGTTCTTTGGTCTGGGGACTAACGCAAGCAGACAATGCAGGGGTTCCATGGCTATCCGAAGGCCTGTAGCTCTGACTATGCGTTCCACCACCCCCACCCAGAAACGCCTGACCGAAGGAAAGTCCCAGGCTAAGTGCAGGAAGCCCACTCTCTCTGTGCTACATCTAGGGCATCCGTCTCCTCTATCCCCAGAGATACACCTCAGGAAAACTGGGGTTAGGTAGGTGCAGTGTAAATAATTAAAGTGTATTAATTTAAACCGTGCATTGCACAAGACCTTGCACTTGAGGGAGCCTAAGCACTTTCACTGCCCCTGTTCCATTGTAGTGCCAATGTCTGCCTCTCAGGCCGCCCGGGACGGTGGCAGCGGGGGGTGGAATCCTGTTTCCTGGCCTTATACAGCAGAGAGATCAGTTTGCACCCCTTTCCGCAGGAAAGAAGGATGTCCAAGTTGTGAGTCAGTGGTGGTGCGTCCAGGTACTGGGGCCAGGTAACCTTCACCACATCCTAGAGTCCTCGATAGTGCAAGTATTGTTCCCTCCCCAGGCCGAATGCCTCTTCCGCCTGCTCATAAGTTTGGAAGGACTCGTTGGGGTAAAGGTCAGCCAGAACGTCGCAAGCTCCCTATGGAAGGGTGCCCTCCGTAAGACCCTCTCCACAAACCGCTGCCAAGTGCCGGCCGCGTGACGCACAACATAAGGAAGAATCGCATCCGCCCACCTGCCCTGCATCATGGCGACCTGAGCAGCCAGACGTCCGCCCTACCCGCGTCCGTATACCAACGGGCCGGGCCGTATGCTGCAACTGTGCCGCATAGTAATATAAGTCGAAGCGTGACGCTTCCAGACCCCCCTCCTCATAACTGCATACAACAGTGTGGAGTGCTACCCTACTACGCCGACCCACCTAGAGAAGAGACGTGAGCAGCATATTGAGAGTGCGGAAAACTCGTGGGGGGAGAGGACACAGTGAGTTCTGGAGGACATATAACGTCAGAGGAAGCATCAACATTTTGGCGACGGCCAGCCGTCCCATCAAAGAGAGTGGCAAAGAATTCCAAAAGGACACCGACTGCTGTAAGGACGTGAGTATGCGATCCACATTCCGGGCCAGCAGCTGCGAATCTGTCGGGCCACCAGTATTCCAAGATAGCGGAATCCCTCTCGTTCCCATCGCAGCCCGAGGTCTCGGAAAGTCTCCCAAGGGCACTGAGTCAAGGCCCGCGAGCGGAAAAATCAAAGACTTACTGCGGTTAAGTCGCAACCCCGACGCCTCGCCAAACCGATCTAAGTGGTGCAGCAGTATCGGCAGTGCCTCCCTGGGATTAGTCAAATAGAACAATGCATCGTCCGCATATAAAGAGATGACGTTGCATGTGTCCCCCACCATGATACCCCATTGTTCCATATCCGTCCGGACTCGGACAGTAAAGGGCTCTATGGCCAGGGCAAACGGGAGCGGCCAGAGGACACACCCCTGACGTGTACCCCGTCCCAATCTCCATTCCTCAGACCGTGCGCCCCCAAGTTTCACCCTGGCACGAGGGGCCATATACAGCATGTAAATCCAACGACAAAAGTTGGGACCCAGCCCCACAGCGCGGAGGACCTCTAGTAGGTACCCCCAGTTGACGTGTCGAATGCCTTAGCAAGACACCAACACAATCTGCTCCTCCCGACCACGCACCTCATGAATAATGTGGTTCCGCTCCCCGGAACAAAACCGCACTGGTCTTCGTGGAACAAGTGAGACATATATGGTATCAAGCACGAGGCTAGCAACTTAGATGAGATCTTTACGTCCGTGTTGATCATTGTGATCAGACGATACGATGAAGGTTCATGAGCGTCCCCCGGCCCCCCTCTGCCCCCCCAGTTTCAGGATCATACATATTTCCCCCAGTGTCCTACTCGGTGGGAGAGTCCCGCTCTCAAACGCCTCATGGAATACCTGCAATAGGAGTCGGTGAAAGTGTACCCTCGAATGTCTGGTAAAATTCAGGAGGGAATCCGTCGCTTCCCGGGGACTTAGCCCGCAATAGGCCCTGCAGTGCGGTACGCACCTCCCCCAACGTCAGGGCTTCGTCTAGGTCCTTCTGCGCACAATAGGGTTTTAAAGTGAAATGAGGCATTTCTCATCATTGTGAGGGCATACTGACATATCCCAAAACTAAGGCTGTGAGTTTTCTTTGCCGTTAAAAAGGGTGACTGGCTTCACTCCTTCATGGAGCAGTCGAGCATCTCACCCTATACGCTCTTATGTCCAGATTCTTCAGTTTCTCCTATTGTATTATATCTTCCACAGTTCTTTGTAACTTCTCATGCACAATATCAATCACATTAAAGTGCTGTCCCCAGATGACCATTAGGTTAACATTCTTTGCCTTGTCCACCCTCCTTATTGGGCTCTTACTTCTCAGCAGCTAGTGTAGACACATCTTCCTGGTATTTTTGTGGGTGGGTGTCCCAGTCTACTTCATTGTGGTCACAAGGCATCATTCCCTCTCCAGACAGCCCTCCTCCTTTGTCAGAAATATCTCCCAACAGATTCCAGATTCCTATGTCATCTCTGTTCAGGTCCTGTTTAACAACTCTTCACCAAAATGTTGTATTTCCATATTGAACATTCTAAAGCATGCACACTCAGCTCATGCATCAGAGACTCCTCATGCCACAACAGCCCCGCCTCCTTCCCATCCCTATACAATACTCTCATTGTAGGAAGGGCGAGGCAATTATTTTCTATCTGGTAGAACGAAATAAATTGGATGTTTGATATGGCAGAGGCAGGCTGTTAGTGTCAGCTCATCTTATAAGCCACTAAGCATTTCTCCAAAGCAGTTGACGCACCAGACTCCTCGTCAGTTTCTGAACTCAGCAGGAACAATGCAGGTTCAAAATGAACCTGTGGAACCAATTACCTAAATGTAACAAATGTGAGGGATACTTGACAGATACCTTCTTATGAAGATGTGGGGCACCTGAAGAAGAAATGCTCTAGCTCAACAAAATGCAAGATGCCTACTTCCCACATGCATATATTTACTGTCACATCCATGTGAGAGTGAAAAATAGAAAATCCGAACATTCAGTGATAAAAGGCTAATGTTGCCAAATCTGGATCTCATTGTTTCGGATTGAAGCCAGCACTGATCCTATTAAAAAAGTGCTTAGCATTACTGGGAGTCCATCTCCCTTAGCAAGGGACGCATGTTTTTGATCTAGATTTATGCTTTTCTTTTTAAACTTTACCACCATTGGAGTTGGCAAATGAACACATTTGAATATATTTGGTTTCTTGTGTTTCGTGAAACACAATTAAAAATGAATCCCATCATTTACACAGCTCCAAAATTGCATATATCAATTTAATGATACCAGTTCTGTATTGGCGAGACTGATTATGCTATCTCCCCTTAAAAAGTGATAGCTACATTTCTCAACTGGAGCTCCTTAATTCTAGAGGTGTTTAGACATTAAACACCATCCATTCTCCTAGTTGTTCCTCCTCCTCTGGCACTGACGAGGCATAGATACATCTCTTACCTTGGAGAACGCCCTATAGTGAGTCCATGGACATGTTGGAGGTTTTGGAAATGTGTATTAACGTTTTTGGGGACCGTGAGGTGAGTGTAGCAGTGGGGCATTTCGAGTAGAGGCAATATCCAGGAGTCAATTGGCTGTCTGTAAATAATTAGTAATGATTTAAACTTTTGGTTATTTAGTTTTGGATTCTGATACAGGGTTTAACTCTAGTATCTTGAGCGCTGTCTCTCTGGGTATCTCAGGAGTGTCTGCTCATGGTTCCTGGCGTCCATCCTTAAGTATTCTCTTATCTTTCTTCATGGTTCCCTCTCGTCTGCTGACATGTCGTCTTCACACCTGTCACTGTGCACCTTTCTCCCTTGTCCTGGATTGCAAAGGTGCCTCATTCTCAGCCAGCTCTGTACCATGCAGCATTATGGCTAGACTCTGATTGTCAACCACAATGACAAGGTAGTGGGTTGCCTCTCATTTTTGCCCCAGGAGAGATTTGTACATTTTCCGTTGTCTCCTATGGATTGGGCCACTGAAGGTTGTGAACATTGGTTGGCTCCAATTGGTTCTTCCTATAGACATGTGTGCACCACGATGCTCTACAACCATTACCCTCACATTTTCCAGAAACACTAATGTTTGACATTTCAAAAATGTGAGAGTCCCTTTTGTGCTCTATACCATACTAATCTCCTGGGTGTCTAGCAGAGGAGCAATGGTACTGTACACCGTGCCACCCTAGACTTCACGGTTTCTAGAAGATGTGTAGTCTGCTTTAAAGGGAGCTTTCAGAAAATCTCAGAGTTTAGGGCTCTAATTGAGAAACATCCATTACTGTTCGAGCATGATAACCTGTTCGTTTTGAAAACTCAAAGCCAAGCACAGTAGAAAGCTGGACCCCTATGTTGTGCAAGGTTAAGGGCACACTGGACCAAAAGAACTCTAATCCCAAGATACCAGAGGATGCCTTGGAAATCAGCAGTATGACGGTGCACATCAGTGAGAAGCCTTTCCTAATGGATGCATTTATTACCCCTTTATGAGGGCATTGCCTATTCCTAGGGTTGTGGCCCTGATCATGAAAATACTAAGGTTCTGATTTAGAAATGGTCAGACGGGTATTCCATCTCAAGCATAACGGATATCCTGATCACCTTTTCACAAGTATAGTATATTGCAGAGTGCTACCCGTCACATTAGTGGCAGAGTACCCGTCCACTGAACTTTAAGTAAAGCCCTATGTCTTGAGTCAGCTCTCAGTACAAATCACGGTAAAGGACACTAAAAAAGTAGGATCACATACAAAGTGTGTGTGTGTCCGTCTGTCTGCCTGCCTGCCTGTCTTTTTGTCTGTCTGTTCATTCGGATCCCCAAAGGCTTACAGAAGTTAAAGTAGACCATACCTTACTCTCTATTTGTGGTAGTGTGGGCTATCACTAATGCTGTATCATAGGGTAGTGTTAAGTATTTATTGTACACACTCAGACAAGAAATGATTTCACACACGTAAAGACCGAACTCTGACCAATTGTGGTTTATAAAATTATTTTTATTTTTTTATTTTTTATGACTAAGCCAGACTTGATGCAGATAGGTAAAATAATACTTTTCTCATATATGCAGTTACAGGTATGTCAAATGTTCAGAAATAGTTGAAATTACTTTGTTACTTTGTGATTATTTTTTAGATTACTTTTCAGATAACTTTTTCTACTTGGTGTGATATAGCTAGATGTCACACTGGGTCCTAAGTTCCCAGTTTCTTAAGTTCTCATACAATTTCCAACTCCACACAACTTTTTTCACAGAAAAGGAGTCAATGCAATCCTATGGGGAGGAAATTAAGTTATTGATTTAAAGATAAGTACTTGGTTGTGGGGGTTGGGTTTCTGGGGTTAGAACCAAGGTTCCCCCAAGGTCAAGTATGCATTCAAAAAGCACCCTCACAGGCACTAGGGCGGCCGGGTGCAGAGTGCTGAGGCCCAATGTTTTCCAATGGGGGATAGGGGCCTCCGGTTGGTGGCTGCTCACGGGCACGCCACTTGGACGTGGAAGCAAAGCTTCTAGGGTTTAGCTGAGGTCAAAGGGGTATCCAAGATACCACACAAAGTGCACCCACAGCAGCACTTGGGCAGCCGGAGGCAGGGTGCTGATTTGGCATCCAGTGCCATGTTGTTTTCAATGGGAGTTGCTGGTGTTGGGTTTTGGCCACAGGCTCGGTCAAGGAAGTCTTCTGGGAGGAGCCAACAGCAAGGCAGGTAAGTTGGAGGGCTCAGGGACGTAGGTGCACCTCCGCTCCTCTTCTCCAGGGTGCAGGGGGCTGAATGCAGGGGTGCTTTTGAGGTTGGATTTCACCTTACAGGGCCACTTGCGGTTGGGGGGGGGGGGGGTTTGTCTCCGTACAGAGGCTGCAGGTGACATCTGGGAGTATTGCTGTGGTCAACCCATGGTGGACTCACAATCTGGAGCGCTGGGACACCTCGCTGGGTCCGGTGGGCCACTTGGGTCGATGGCTTCTGGTGCATTGGTGTTTCCAGGCTCCGGGTTACTTTGTCCTCAGCAGGCTCAGAGTCTCTCTTTGGTGATTCTTTTGAACAGAGCTGCTGTTCACAGAAGATCCGGTCTTTATTGAAGGCAGCCAGTCCGCCCAGGGGTTCTGGAAGTCGATGGCTGCAGGATAAGGCGATTTCTGGCGCAGGATCTATGGAAACTGCAGACGGGTACGGCAGGACTGGGGCCAAGTCAATTCTTCTCTGCAGTCGCCTCTGCTGGACATCTTCTTTTGGTGTTCTTCTTCATAGGTTGCGAGAATCTGTCTTCTGGGTTCAGGGCTGCCCCCTAAATAATGTATTTAGGGGGCGTTTTAGGGGTCTTGAGGTCAGTAGGCAATGGGCTGCTGACCTTAGGGTGACTACACCCTTGGTGTGCTCACCTTACATGGGAGAGTGGGTACAATCCCTAACCCTAATTGGAGGGTGCCTACCATCTGGAAGATGGCAGGCACTGAAGAGTGGGATTCACCTCACCTCCCCCACCTGAAGGGGTGGGGTTGGCAGAGGTGGGCACACCTCCTGGGCTGTTCAAATTTTTCCCGCCTGTCCTCCAGCTGTAAAGAGGTGAGACAGGAAGGGGGCCTGCTCCTGATAGCAGGAGATGCTGGGGGGTCTCGTTACAAAGGCGGCAAGGCCTTTGAAGCTCCACTGCCACAGATGACTCTTCCTGACCTGGGCGAGGTGTGACCAGGAAAGGCTTTGTTTCTCGGCCCAGGGAGCAAAGGTTCCCACTCCAGAGGTCCAGGAACCTATTTTGTGGTGGCTGGCTGGTATTTACGAGGCAAGGAACCTACCAATGGCTGGTTGTTTTTCAGGGGACATCTCTAAGATGCCCTCTGAGGGCATGGTATAATAAATCCCACATTAGCATCAGTGTGGGTTTATTATGCTGAGAAGTGTATTACCAAACTGTCACGGGGTTACGACAAACACCATACCCGGTCATGAGACTGCTTTCCTCTCTTCACAGTCAGAGGACTCTTCTGAATATTTTGCAGCGGCGGACTTGGACCCGGACGCTCTTACGCTGACTCTCACACCAGGTCCCTTTAAGTGGGAGAGGCCGCCCGCAGAATCTGACCCTGACGTCATTTTCCCCCACTTCATATGAAAGTGGGCCAACAACAGCGACGGCGGACGAAAAAGGAAAGGAGAGACGGGACACCAACACGGAAAAGAAAGTTGACGTGTCCAAGAACGCCGATCCTGGAAAACGGGACCAGAAGGAGAAGATTCGAGGAAGAGAAGACGACGCCGATGTTCCAGTCCTGATTGCGGAGGCCGAACGGATTAGAAGCTCCGAATAGCCAGAAGGACAAGGAAATCGCTCTAATTCCAGCCACGCTCACGGAAGAGCGTGGCTTTCAGAGGTGCAAACCAAGATTAAGGGCTGGGTCGGGAGGCGGGAGAAGGTTCCTGTTCCCCGTTTCTGTTCCCCGTTACGATCCACCTAATCCCCCACCTCCTTAATCCACTCGTCCCACGCTTCTACACTCCTCCCCACAGTCCACCAATTATCATTATTAGAGCACGTATGTAAACACCGGGTGCCTCCTCACTCCTTTCCCCTTCTGGTGACGGAAAAATAATCCGAAAATCATACCAACAAGTTGTTTTGTTTATTGTTCTTTTTGAGGCGACATGGACCATTAAAAAGAATCTGTCTGAAGAAGCCCTCTAATGGTAGAGACCGAGAACCCCAGAGATGATTCTTTGTGAAGATAAGATGTATTATTCCCTTATGAATGAAATAAAAGACTGAAATAGAAACAAATTTTAAAAATGTGTGGAATCCTTATTGTCCCGCTTACACAAACTTAACAGAATTCATTAAAGCCATTATGGTGCTGTGGAGTTCGTAATGACAAACTCCCAGACCATATACTCTTCATGGCTGTACTACAGTTACAATGTCTAAGAATGGACTTAAACACTGTAGGGGTACAGTGCTCCTGCAAATGTACCCTCACCAGGGTATAGTGCACCCAGCTAGAGTGGTGTCTCACCTATACCATAGGCACTGGGTTGCAGGCAAGGCTCACGGGTGTCTATGCCATGCCGACTCTTCACTTTTCTCTGCACCAAAACATGCAGCCTGTAATGTGTGTGTGTGTGTTAGTGTGTGTGTGTGTGTGTGTGTGTGTGTGTGTGTGTGTGTGTGCGTTAGTGTGTGTGTTAGTGTGTGTGTTAGTTAAGGTACAGGACCTCTAAGGGTGTCACAATATATGCTGCAGCCCTTCAAGGCCTTCCCTGGTTACAGTGCCCTTGGTACCTAGGGTACTTTTATCAAGGGACTTATATGTGGCCAGAGAGTTGGGGGTACAAAGGTTCAGTTTTGGGAAAGAACACTGGGAATCTGAATGACAGGGACCCAGGGCACATCAAGTCAAAGTGCATTAGAATTCTGACAAAAAGTGTGTTGGGGGGGTGGGTACTGCAACAGAAACACACTGTGAGAAGTTGGCCTGATATGTAGTGCTCACTATTCTAGTGATCACTGTGTATCATTCCAAAAGACCCTTATTAATGATTGGTTGTAAGTCAACCTTATAGACCAGCTATCCTAGTAGCATGGACAAGAGCAGTCTTTAGGCTAAACTCTAGAGGGCGTGTTAAGCCAGCTGTTATACCATCACATATACCCCTTGAACACCAAGTGAAAGGACACCACACAAGTTGTTATGAAAATAAAAGGATATTTATTTATAACACAACAACCCTGGACTCGTTATGAGGACAGGGTGTTAAGCACAATACAAAACTCTTAAAGAAATACTGCGAGTCCCACAATTTAGACAAATGCCCGAGGGGCATGAAAAACCATATACTATGGAAGTGGAATGCGAATTACTAGCAGGTAAGTAACTATTCTCAGAGACTTTAGAATCGCTAGGCCTGCAATGCTGAACCCTTAGATTAGAAGCAGGAGGTCTAGGAGCGCGTGTTCAGAGTGGAAACTCTCACGCGTAATGCGGGACAAAGTCTATGGAGGCCAGTAAATGCAAAGTTAGTGTTCTCGGGCGAACCCGACTAGGTAGGTCAAAAACGAAAGTGGATCTAGGCACTTAGAGAGTGGTCCTATGCTGGAGCACCGAGGTACTCTATTTACCTAGCCCAGGGGCTGCGGCTGCATAGGGTTCAAGTGACGTCGGGAATCCTCGTTGACGAACCAGGAGCCTGAAGTGGAAGTTGCTGGCAGGCGACCAGTGAAGATGTTCCGGGCTGATCCAAGGACGGATCAGTGAAGAAGGATACCTGTAAGCAGAGGGGACCGAGTTCTGAATCACTAGCCAGTGATTAGGTGGGCACCAGGATGGCACCGGATGAAGTCACCTCGACCAGGTGAGTGGGCGACGCTGGGCTCTGCAGTCTCTCGGACCAGGAGGCGTTGTCAGCGACCAGGATGGAGGTGCGAGCTGTCTCACGAAGGTATCTGCTGTCGGCGATGCTGGACCCAGGATTGGGGCAACAACTCTTGGCAAATGCAAGCCCACGCAGTGGACTCAAAATGGCGTCTGGAGTGGACCAGGAGGGTCCGGGGTGCTCCTCTGTTGGAGGGGAGCGAGGGCTAGTCTAGAGGAGCTAGACCAGCGGTGAAACAAACGTAGGACGTCGTCTGGAGGGTCACTAGCCAACGGGCAAGTGACCGGACAACGTGGCAAGCGACACAGAAGCAAAAGGGCCCCACGCAGATCTGGGGGATGCTGGGGGGCTGGACTTCGGTGCTCGTGCTGCTTGGGGTTGGGGCTTCTCTTACCCCAGTGCACCCACTCGAGGGTCCCTCGGCGGTCGTGCTGGTTCAGTGTCGTGCTGGTTCTGATGATAGCCGGGTCCTCTGGTCTCGTCGCACCCACGGTTCTCAGCTGTGCTGTAGAGGCAGGTAGAGGTCGAAGATGGGAGGGAGTCCGGGTCTCGTCGTGCTGGCCGGTCTGGTGCCGGAGGAAGGACGTGCAGCAAACCGCAAGATACTTAGTTGGTGCCTGCTGAGGCAGGGTGACTACTCCTTAGTCACAAGGGAGAAATCTTGAGAAGAAGTCTTGAGTTCCTTTCGTGGAAAGTAGTTTCAGGATTCAAAGATGATCTAATTTGGAAGGGTCCCCGCTCCTACCTTTATTCTAAAGAAAGGGGCTGGCACGCGACTAGGTCCTGCCCATGGGTGGGACCAGGAAGGGGGGTGGTTACACCCCTCTCCCCTGCCCGGACTTTCCCCAGCTCAGGGGCTGGTGTGCCCCTGGAACTGGTTCAAACCGGCAGATGCATAGTGAGCACCGGGGTACCACTTGCAGTCACCTTCCTCCTGAGCCCTGCCTACCTGGTTCCGGAGGAAGGACGTGCAGCAAACCGCAAGATCCTTTTTTTTTTTTTTTTTTTTTTGGGTTCAAATCTGCTTTATTGAGAAAAAAGACATAGTAAAATACACAGCTTGGATCGCCTACAACCCGGAGGCCGGCAGCGAGAGAGGAATTGCAATACACAGCCTGTTTGTCGGCATCCCGGGGGCCCAACGGCACATTACAGATTGAAACAGCGTAGCCTCTGTGTCCGGTGACGTAGGCCAAGCTAGGATGAGCAGCAGTCAAACAGGTTTTTTTGAGCGAGAGAAGACTCTCACTGCTGTTTTGTAGATTGCATAACAGGAACCAAGAAACTCCCCAACCAAGTTACAACTAAGAGGTAGTGCATGACTGCGTAGTGGAAATGTGTGTCAATGGTGCATTGTGGCGGTCTCAGCAGGAGGCGCGGTGTGGGTAGTGATGTGTCCAGTGCTTATTCTCCAGGGTCGTTGGAGTCCGTGGGGTGTCAGTCTTAGAAACCATGGGGTATGAAGGATACAACTCGCCAGAGGAGGCGATCTCACGTCGCGATGGCAATGGGGACGTGTAGGCACGGAGAGGGGAGAGAGGGCAGTCCTGCCCAGGCAGGGCAGCTCACTCTACGGGGAGTCTACGGGGGCAGTGAGCCATGTCCAAAGAGGGAAGGCCGCGAACCCACCCCGAGACTACAGGACATGTATCGGAAGATTGTCAGTGGCGCTGGGGAGTGGCAGGCTCGTCATCCGACTGCACATCGTCGTTTGAGCGTTTAAGCAAGTAGTGTACCAGTGGATCCCAAATGTCCCTGGGTCGGCACGAAAGAGGCAGCAGTTCAGCAAAGGTGGTATGCTGGTCCTGGCAGTATGTTAAGTCAGTTAGCCAGTCTTTGAACTTGGGCGCTCTACCCCTGCTCCAACGGCAAGCAACACGCCGCTTGGCCAAAAGCAACGCCATGTCAATGAATTTTCTGTATTCTCTAGGCAACTGCTTGGTGTATCCGAGGACGGCTACCAGTGGGTCTGCAGGAATTTCCTCGTCTACCATCTCCGCAACGGCCTCGATGACCTGTCGCCAGTAGTCGGCAATCTGGGGGCAGGACCACGCCAGGTGGAGAAAATCAGCATGTTCTGCACGACAACGTTCACAGCGATCGTTATCGGCAATCCCAAATCTATGCTTCCGGACCGGCGTGTAATATATTCTCTGAAGGAATTTGTAATGTATAATTTTTAATCTGCAACTGGCAGAAATGCGGGAGGTTAATGCACAGCAGTGCTTCCATTGGTCGCCGAGAGATCCATTCCAAGCTCCGCAGACCAGTGCAGTCGGGCAGCAGAGGCTTGCAATGGGGCAGCACCTCGGAATTGGCGGTAGAGCCCAGAGACCAAATGGGTCCCATCCTGTGACCCTAAAAGGAAGTGTAGTGGTGGCAGGATCGCTGGCTCATCAGGGTAGTCGGGTAGGATGTCCCGCATCCCGGCTCGTAGCCGAACATAGTAAAAGAGTTCAAGGGGTGTATGTTTGTGCGTTCTGAAAAAAAGGTCAGCCGATTTAAAATGACCGTCGTGAAACAGATCTCCCCAGCAGGTGATAAGAAGCTTGCCACAGAGCCGCTGGAACCCCAGCTCCGACAACAAGGAAAGCCGCGGGTGATAGGTAAGCGGTAGCCTGGGGGAGTAGGGCAGTGTGCACAACAATCGCCGAGCGATGCGGCGCCATGCATCCAATGTGCAGGATACCGAGGTATCTGAAGTGTCGATGGAAGTCTCGGGACAGTGTAGCAGGCCATTCAGCGGGAGCGGGTGTACTATCCAGTCTTCCACCGCTATATGTGGCATGAAGGGAGTAGGAGCCATCCAGTGATAGGCAAAATGCGCCTGTACGCTCAAATAGTATGTTTCAAAATCGGGGACATCGAACCCTCCCTGGTCATAGGGAAGGGTCAGCGTTGACCACTTTAATCGGGGAGATTTGCCACCCCAAAAGAGTCTGCGCAGCTCTGTGCGGAGTGTCTTGTAGAAGAAGGCACCAGGGTAGTAGGGGATATTGAGGAAAAGGTACAGGAAGCGGGGCAGTATCACCATTTTTATGAGGGAGGCCCTCCCAGCCATGGAGAGTGGCAACGTGATCCACCTATCGACGGAGGCAGTCAATTTGGTTATGGCTACTCCATAGTTGGATCGGAGTGTCTCGTCCTTGTCCCGAGCGATACGGATCCCCAAATAGCGAAGATCGTCTCGGCACCATACCAGTGGATAATCAAGGGGGAAGTCGTGCACCGCGTCCATAAGAGGAAAGAATTGCGATTTAGACCAATTGATGTGAACACCAGACAACCCTCCGAAAAGGACGAATTCACGAAGCAGGGGATTGAGGTGTAGGGTCGGGTATTTAACGTACAGCGTGATGTCATCCGCATAGAGGGACACATCGATTTGCCGCTGCAGGCATTGTACCGCTCCCGCTCGGTGTAATTGACGCAAGCGACAGGCCAGAGGCTCAACCGCAATAGCAAATAATAGAGGCGAGAGCGGGCATCCTTGACGGGTGCCTCTTGTAAGGTTGATAGGCTGTGACAGTTTTCCATTTATTAGTACTATTGCCGTCGGGTCCGTGTATAGGAGGCGCACCCAGGCCAAGAACAGTTTAGGGAACCCCATACTGGCCAAGACCGAGAAGAGGTAGGGCCATTCGACAGAGTCGAACGCCTTGGTGGCGTCAAGGAACACCGCCGCCACTGGGACGTCAGGGTGGACTGTACGGAGCAGGGAGAAAAGGGTGCGGAGATTATGGGACGTGGATCTGCCCGCCACAAATCCAGATTGGTCGGGTAGGACAATTCTGGTCATGAGCAACGAGAGTCGTGTAGCTAGAATCTTGGCCAGGATCTTGACGTCGCAGTTTAGAAGGGAAAGTGGACGGTAAGAGTCACAGGAGGTGGGCTCCTTATCTGGTTTCAGGAGGGAGGTGATAACTAACTCGCGCATAGAGCAGGGTAGTATCCCGTCAGTTAGGGATTCGGTAAAGACTTCGCTAAGCACGGGCGCCATAATATCGATATAGGCTTTGTAGAATTCGGCTGGAATGCCATCAAGCCCCGGAGCCTTACCGTTTTTGAGGGACATGATGGCCTCACGAACCTCGTCCAGCTCGAAAGGCGCCGCTAGAAACTCCCTATCCCCATCGCTAAGCCAGCAGAGTGCTACTTCGTTTAGATATTCGGCGTATGGTGCGTCCGCCTCTGCTGTGGATGTGTATAGTGTCGAGTAGTGTGCTGTGAAAGCAGTGAGTACCGCATCTGAATCTCTAATGGTGGCACCAGTCGCATCGGTAAGTTCTAATATAGTGTTGTGTTCTCGTGGTAGACGTGTGAGTGCAGCTAGTACTTTTCCAGGCCTATCCCCCTCACAATATCTCCGGGCCACCCAATGTTTGCCCCGGTACTTCGCTTCCCTGGCAGCCTCTTCCTCGTATTTGGACAGTGTCTCCCTAAAGGTTACCTGTAGGCGTGGGTCAGTATCCGCCGCCATTTGTAGCTCTAGATCCCGCAGCTCCCCCTCCAGTGTGGTGATGGTACGCAGGATATCTCGTAGTACCCCGTGGCTTTTGGAAATGCAGAACCCCCTGATAGTGACCTTGAAGGCCTCCCATATGTGCTCAACTGACTCGACCGAGCCTTTGTTCCTAGGGAAGAAGTCCCTAATCTCCTCTCCCAACTCAGTGCGGAAGAGGTCGTCAAGAAGCACATCGGGGCCTAGCCTCCACTGTGGTCTCGGACTGTCCCACCCAGGAGTCTGGAACTGCAACCTAACAGGGCTGTGGTCTGAATAGGTTCTGGGCAAGTGGTCAACTCCTAACAGTCCCTTGGTAATGTCTCGGGTGACCAGAAAGTAATCTAAGCGCGCCCATGTCCCGGTGTGAGATGTGAAGTGCGTGCCCTCTCGTCCTATGGGATGTAGGTGTCTCCAGGCATCGAACAGTCCACCCTCTTCCACCACTCCCTCCAAAGCTTCCCTGGCACGAGGCTTGTAGGAACTTACACCATCTACTCTGTCAAGGGGGGGCGCTAGCGCCAGATTAAAATCACCACCCCAGACGATGTGCTGCGCCCCAACGGAAACAATTTTACCCCACTGTGTGGAAAAAAAAGCAGGTGAGTCAACATTCGGTGCATACATTGAGACAAATAAATAGGTGTCATGTCCCACCCTACCCCATAGCAAAACATACCGCCCCTCCCCGTCCACCTCCTCCCCAAAGCGGTGAAAAGGTACGCCACGGGCAATGAGAATCGCCACACCCCTCGCATAAGACGAATAGGAGGAAAAGACGCGGGTACCAGCCCATTTCAATGCAAAAGATGTGTCCCTTCCCATGGGCATATGTGTCTCCTGCAGCATGGCAACCTGTACATGATGTCTGTTTAAGTAGGCAATAACATTCCTGCATTTTTTAGCATCGTTCAACCCCCGGACGTTCCATGACAGACATGTCAGTCGCGCAGTTGTGTTCATAGCAGCCATGGACATAGTGACAGTAGAGGCGTAAATGCCCAAGGGGGCCAGATCAGGAATCCACATCCGCCTCCGCAGGACCAAACCACACACCAAGTTAGCAAATAAATACACAGTCTATGTAGTATCAACCTCACGAAATCCACCCCCCCCACCCACCCCAGCATCCCAAACATGCCAGTAGCCATGGATCCCCCTAACGTGACCCCCCCCTCCCCCATCCCCACCCCCCCAACTGTAGTGAGGCAAACAGCCAAACAAACAAGTAAATGGGGAACACCCAACAGGGGTACATCAGAAAGTACGCACTGCCACTATCCGGCCCATAGCTCCAGAACTATACCGCCCTCGGTGGAGTCTAGGGCCGAAAGAGTGGTCCTTGGTATACGTTACCACTGGGGTGCAAGGTCCAGACAGTTCGCCGCTCCTGTATCTCCCCAGCCCACAGGTGGTGAGTCGTTGCCAGCTTGTAGGTCGGTAGGATGCTTATACAGCTCAGAGTACGGAAGGTCCATCAGTCCTCATGGTGCGCTGGAGGTAGATCAGCATTCTCCTGTTCGTCCGCAGGTACATGGTCGTCCCTGCGCGCTCTTCGGATCGTCTTTAGGAAGTCCTCAGCTTTTTGCGGGTTGGTGAAAAAGCGCTGTTTGCCCTGGTGGGTAACTCTAAGCTTCGCAGGATATAAGAGGGCATAGTCTATTTGGGCTTCCCGCAGTTTTTTTTTCACTGGAAGGAACTTGCGTCGCTCATCTTGAACCATCGGTGTGAAGTCGGAATAGATGGAGAATGTGATGCCTTCATACCGCAGTGATCTCTGAGTCCGGGCAGCTCTGAGGGCCGTATCGCGATCGCGATAATTCAGAAGTCGAGCAATTATAGGTCTCGGTGGCACGCCAGGCTGGGGCATAGGTGCCAGGGAGCGGTGGGCCCTCTCCACGATGAACTGGGACGAGAAAGCTTCCTCTCCGATTGAGCCCTTGAGCAATTTCTCCACATATAACTCCATCCTGCCCGTGTCCGTGGACTCCGGCACATTTGTAATGTGAATGTTATTCCGGCGGCTGCGCGCTTCCAAGTCCTCGTTCTTTGCCGCTATGATGCGGAGGAGATTGTCCATTCTTGCCAGCTGCGTCGTGTGGGCCGTGGCGGCATCGGTGTTGTCGGAGATTCTCTGTTCCGCAGTTGTGAGGCGCTCTTCATGGCGATCCACCTTGTGGACCAGGGCGTCCAGTCGAGCCGTGACGCCATCCACCTTCTCCACAACGGTGGCGAAGCCTTGACGCATCTCCTGTATCAGATTGGTAAGGTCTGCAACAGGAGCAGAAGGTGGCGCAGGCTGCGGAGGCGGTACGCTGGGCCCCGGGTTCATCTGTGCCGATGTGGCGCTTTTGCGGGTGTTGTCGAAGCTCAGCTTAGGCTGGCGAGTCTCAGGTCGCCCCATGGCAGTGACCGGAGTTAGGTGAGACGTCGAAACTGAGGGATGGCAGCGCACTGCAGGTAAGAACCAGCCAGCAGCAGGCAGGTAGGTGTCGGGCTCGGTGTGCTTCGAGATACCGCAATACGGTCGTGATCAACAGTAGCGCTGCGTGGTTACCAACCGTTCAGTGGTAGTGGCTGTATGTCCAGGCCTGGGCACTCGGCCGCAATATCATGCACTCGCTGCGTGGATGCCAGGTAATATATGGGTCAAAGTACCGGCATCCAAGGCTGGCTGCAGGGTCAGATCCAAGGGAGCAGGTTACCAACACAGCGGCGGGGCGTCACGACTCACCGGTCGGCGCCTCTCGGAATGGCGGCTGTGTTGCGCGTGTATAGCCCCCAGCGCACCCGGCTCCCAATTTTGCACAGCGTTCCCCAGGCGGGTGCTGCGGGTAGCGACAGCGGGACTCTGCACATCAGGGGGCAACCCCAGCCCCCGGTCGACAGTCCTGGCGGACAGCGCCGCGCAAGCCCGGGTCTGCAGCGCTATGGGCGACGGGTATGGTGGTCTTGAGGAGCCGTGGCAGCAGGCGTCGCAGCAGGAGCACCTTCCTCTCGGAGCCAGCAAGGTGACGGCTGGGGGGAGAGGGGGGGGAGACCCAAGGCGAGTGTCAGTAGCGGCCGCCTACCTTCACAACCCCCTCCGCATGCCGTCCCAGAAAGGATCAGGAAGGCGAGGTCTCGGTGCGGCCTGGGAGCCTCGTGGCAGGCCTCGGGATCGCGTAGTGGCAGTGTCCGTGTGTCTGCCTCAAGCAGCTCCAGAGCGAGAGCCGGGCATTTCTCAGCAGCCCGTAACTTCGGCTCCAGGGCTCGTAGGCACTCCAAACTTGGGACGAGTGCAGAGGGCACCCCTCCGATGCGGAATCCGGTCTTCTGGGGGCGATGTGGCACCCCGTGGCAAAGGATCTAGGTAGGATCAATGACCAAGGAGCGGGAGCTGCAGGTTCAGGCAGCCATTCCGCAAGCGCGCCCTCTAACGCCCTCGCAAACCGCAAGATACTTAGTTGGTGTCTGCTGATGCAGGGTGACTACTCCTTAGTCACAAGGGAGAAATCTTGAGAAGAAGTCTTGAGTTCCTTTCGTGGAAAGTAGTTTCAGGATTCAAAGATGATCTAATTTGGAAGGGTCCCCGCTCCTACCTTTATTCTAAAGAAAGGGGCTGGCACGCGACTAGGTCCTGCCCATGGGTGGGACCAGGAAGGGGGGTGGTTACACCCCTCTCCCCTGCCCGGACTTTCCCCAGCTCAGGGGCTGGTGTGCCCCTGGAACTGGTTCAAACCGGCAGATGCATAGCGAGCACCGGGGTGCCACTTGCAGTCACCTTCCTCCTGAGCCCTGCCTTCCTGGGATACACAAACCCTGTCTGGGATGGTGCTAGCACCGCACCTGACAGGAAACCCTTTGTCCAAGTTCTCCTCGCTGGAAGGACTCCCAGCCGCAGGAGGTCAGACTTGTGTCTGTGGTGGCAGCATCCATTTTGTGATGCTGAGGCTCGAGTTAGCTTTAACCGGGGTTCACAGTTACATACATATCGTGTCCCTCTAGAAGGGTGGAATG
This sequence comes from Lissotriton vulgaris, assembly GCF_964263255.1. Classification (NCBI taxonomy): domain Eukaryota; kingdom Metazoa; phylum Chordata; class Amphibia; order Caudata; family Salamandridae; genus Lissotriton; species Lissotriton vulgaris. The sequence goes on along the minus strand of NC_141685.1, from coordinate 1,635,853,005 downwards.
CTAACCCCGTCGCCAGAATTGGCGAGGGGTTAGTATTCCAATTCGTATGACACCTTACTCGACATCTTTTGATAAAGCCATACCAAAGATAGCAAATAACCCCGAGGATTATAATGCACTTAAGAGTATATGGTACGCGTTATCATAGAACAGCTATTAGGACTTGGTTCCGCAAGCTGCAGACGGGCTCAGCTCATGCCAGAGCACCATCTCACATAATTCCAAGCACTCTGCCTTCAGGATTGTTAAGGCCTGCCGTAGGAGTGACTGATAGGAATACATGTGTCCATTTTAGGGTTAGATATAGGTATACTATATCTAAAGCAAAGGGTGATTACACCACTTTGCCCCAGCTGTCGTGCAGCCAGTTGTGTCAGATTTAGATGGCCAGCCAGGGGTGGCATAATACATGCTGCAGCCCCTGGTAGGCCCTGGGTACACCTATGCCCTGGATACAGGGTCTGATAAGGTGGCCCAGTACCAATTGGTAAATGCACCTAAGGTACACGTGTCAATTTAGAGAGAGAACAGCTAGGCTGTGGGTCTGATTAGCAGGCCCACAGCCAGGGAAGTCGTAAACCAGTGAAGCAAAAATCTGGGGTGATCATAGGATTGCAGACCCTACTCTCCTACACACACTTTCCTACAGCATGTGTGTGTATAATACAGTTATTAAGGCAACTTAAGAAGTGGAGTGTAGGAGAGTAGGATCTGCTTACTATGGTTACCCCCACTTTGTTCTGGTGTTTCACTGTTTTTCGACTTTAGTCTGGCTGGGGCCCTGCTAACCAGGACCCCAGCCTAGCTGCTTCCTCTCTAAATTGATTGCATGTACTTTAGGTATACTCCAGATTGGTTACTGGGTTACCAATGTGAGTCCCTAGTATATGGTACCTTAGGTACTAAGAGCATAGGTACCCCAGAGGCCTACCAGTGGCTAAAGCATGTATTATGCCACCCCTGGGAAGCCTTCCAGAATGGCGCCACAGGTCTGCCCCTGCAGCCTGGGAAAGGTGGTGCATGCACCCCTTACAAAGATATAGGTTACCTATATCGAATGAATGTGAATGAATGTATGTACCTTATTCGATAAAAACATTTTATCATAAAAGTCTGTACATCCCTGTACAATCGTAATATTAATTCCATAAATCCATTGTACATACAGCATATATAAACCATTTAGTAAACAGATTAAAAATATATATATACAATAAAACACGTAGAAAATCTCATAGAAATCTTATAAAGTATAAAACCTTTATCAGTCCAAAGCCAGAATTTTTTAAGAGGGGATCGCTTTTAACAGCCTAGTACGGGTCTGCCAAGAGCTACCCAAAAACTTTGCTACCCCGCATACTACCATCAGGGATGACGTGTCGGTGGACAAGACGCGTAAAGCCATCTTGTGGCATCTGAGGCCCAACTCCTTACAAATTGGTTTTATCCAAATTTTCCTAGCAGCCTTGTAAGCAGGACAAGCAAAGAGAAAATGGGCCACAGACTCCTTAGGGGCAAAGCATTCGGGGCAGGAAGAGTTGGGGAAGCCTGACTTTTTCCAACCGGCAGTGATTGCATTTACTTGGAGGGACCCAACCCTCAGCTTTAGGTAGAGAGATCTGTCCCTGGGTTTTTCTATAAAATCCAGGAAAGGTTCCAAACTCCTCACAGGTTTATGTGACAAAAATTTCTCAGTGAGGGACCCCCATTTACAATTACATAGCTCTTCCTGCTGTACCCAGTTCCAATTTATCCTCTTTAGTATTTGTTTCGAGGGGGGGCATTGGCTATCCCAGGCGTCTCTCTGCCCTAGTTTCACGACCAACTGCCTGAGATTACCCAACCACTTGATCTTATTTCTGGTGTTGAGTTTGATTAATTCATCAAGGACAGTTGCCTAGTTAGCCAACTCTGGTGTTCGTCTGAGGCCAGCCCAGAAAAGTAGCGGACGCAGACAGACTATATCTTTTAATGCACGCTTCCCCATATCTGGAGCAAAGGTTTTATAGGAGTAGAAACGGGGAGTGAAACCAAGTCTCTTAGAAATTTATTTTCAGATCTTACTAAATCGGTGGGGTTTTCCGACCCCCATAGCTCTGATCCATAGACTGCCGATGACAGTGCCTTCCCTGAATACATCTTAAGGGCCGGGGCTATAGGTTTACTCATAGACTCTCTATGTACTCTTAAAAATGCACCTGATCTCTTATGATTTAAAAGCATTTTGGCCATATGATCTTTCCAGCTCATCCGGCTATTCACCCTTACCCCCAAATAATCAAAAGAGTCTACCATCTCTAATGGAGCGCCATTGAGGGAGATGTTCTTCCTGAACCTCTTTGAGGGTGACATGGCCATCAGCTTCGTTTTAGAGGTGTTAATGGTAAGGCCATTCTCGTCTCAGAATGAGCTAAAACGATCTAACAACTTTTGGAGGCCTGCTGGGGTTTTTGATAACAGGAGGTTGTCGTCTGCAAAGAGCAGGGTGGGCATTTTCTCCCCCGCCAGGACTGGGGCGTCGGCCGAGATCTCCCTCAGATGGTCCACCACCCTGTTTACAAATAGGGAGAACAGGGTCGGCGCCATCACACAGCCCTGGCGGACCCCCCTGCTCACAGCTACCCTCTCTGTCAGCTGTCCATTATCCCCCCCATCTAATCCTAGCATAATTACTCTCATGCAGTTTCACTATGAACTCAAGCAGGGCGATGGGGAAGCCAAGTTTTTGCAATACCTGCCATAGTTTATGGCGTGGCACCAAGTAAAAAGCCATTCTGAGGTCTATAAATGCCAAGTAGAGGCTACCTTTACCTATCGTAACGGTCTTCCAGTACACAGCAAAAACTCTGAATACTTGGTCCATTGTGCCCACCTTTTTTCTAAAACCCGCTTGGAAGTGGGAAAGAATACTCTTTTCTTCTAGCCATAACCCCACCCTCGCGATAATGACCCTGCCAACCACCTTTTGGATCACGTCAATCAAACTGATCGGCCTGTACTTAGCAGGGTTATTTCTCTCCCCCTTTTTAAATACTGTCACAACCTCTGCTCCCTTCCACGAGTCCGGGACTGGATAGCCTCTTGTAATTAAGTTCATTATTCGGGAGATGAGGTTTGCCCAGGATTCGGGGTCATATAAAAGCAGGTCCCCCGAAAGACCATCAGGGCCTGCTGCCTTACCCAGGGCTAAGTTCTTTATAGCCACCTGCACCTCAGTAGAGGTAAATGGTTCCTCTGGAGCCTGGAGTTCTGACCCAGGGTCAACAGCGTTAGTCATCGGGGGGCCTGGCTCAGCGCCACCACAGTACAAGTCATGAAAATTTAAAAACCATTGCTGTTCTGTTATATGGTTAGAAATTGGATTATTTCCTCTTCTCTTGGCCTTATTAACTAAATCCCAAAATAACTTAGAATCTTTCTTCTGGGACGCACATTCGAGATCCTGCCAGTGTTGTACCTCCCAGTCACGCTTTGCTAGCACTATTGCCCTGGCATAGGCCTTTCTAGCTGATCTTACTAAGGATGGATCTTTTTTAAGCAGTGCTGAGGTTAGCATCCTCCTCATACCCTTACACTCGGCCGTGTACCAAGGAAAACTTGTTTTTTTTGGGCACTGTTTCCCATCATAGAGAAACACTGACCCAGTTTCTCAATTATGTTGTTATAATCTTTAGCAAATGAGTGACCCACGGGACAATCAATTGCCCCCTCATATTGTTTCAGCACATCAGTGAACAGTGTTATATTGTCACTAATCAAGTCTAGAGTTCCTACCTGGCATTTCACCTTGTCCCACTTCAGCCGCCGGTTGCAATTCGAAAGCGCAACCTCCTTCGTTAATTTTGGGGAGCTTGTACTTCTATTTACCGTAGTTATTTCCCAATTTAGTCTAATACATAGGGGGTTGTGATCACTGTCTTGGGACGGTATCACTTCCATATCTAGTAAACTGTCCCAAAGGCGGGTGTCTATTAAGATATAATCTATACGAGATGGGCTATTAAGCTATTGAATGTGTTAGCCCCGTCTTGGTCTGAGGGTGTTCTTCCATTTACCGCTCTTAAATTATATTCTAAGGTTAGGGCGTTGATCTGAATTGCCCTAGGGAACCATCTTTTGATAGGTGCCAGCGTCAAGGTAGGTATGGACCATTTAGCATCTTCCTCTGCTGTTCCTAGGAAATCTTCCCCTCTTAGGGGTTTGTAGGTACAATTTAAGTTTCCGCCATAATATTTTTAGAGAGTGGGGGGCTATTAGCTAATTCAGACTCAAGGGCTGTTATTGTAGAAGACATTTGGGCACCCGGGGATCCTCTCGCGTAGATATTATACATTTCTACGTTGTTTGACTTCTGATTCCCCTTAATGGTAAGATGTAAAAGGTCCTCTGATATGGAATTATTAGTTGTAATTACCCAATTTAATGCTATCCTAACCCAGATGTGGAGCCCACCTGATGGTCGACCTTTCCCTGAGCTTGTTGCGGGTGTGTAAAAAGTGGAATACCCAGATTTATATATTAGGTAGGTACTCCAGGTCTCCTGGAACATGCAGACATCAAACTTTTCGATGAAAGCACCGTTACCTATATCTACCTTTAATGACTGATACATATAAACCTATAAGTCACTCCTATGGCAGGCCTTATCAATCCCGAAGGCAGAGTGCTTGGTTTTGTGTGAGAGGGTGCCCTTGCATGAGTGGGACCCCTCTGCAGCTTTCGGAATCTATTCTCTGATGCTGTTCTGTGATGCAGCCAGACCATATATTCTTAAGTGCATTATAACCTTGCGGTAAATTCTAACTTTGGAATGGCTCCATGGAAACATGTCGTGTTTGGTGTCAAACACTTTGGAATCCTACCCCCCCCCCCCTTCCTTCTAGAGGGAGAAGACATGTACACACTTACCTGACCGGTAATAGTTTAAAAGAGCCCCAGCATCACAAGAATGGATGCTGCAGCCACAGACACGAGTCTGGCCTCCTGCTGCTGGACGAAACTTTGTCAGGGGAGGCCTGGACAATAGGTTTCCTGTCACAGAGAGGTGTAACCACTTCCCAGACAGGCTTTAGTGTATTAGGGCTGGGTGGGTGCATTCATAGAATGCTTTTCAGACAGTGCTGGGGGCACACTTGGTGTCCCTGTGCATACCCCAGTTCCAACCGGTTGCGGGGCACTCAGCCCCTGCTCTGGCGTGAAACTGGACAAAGGGAAAGGGGTGTAACCACCCCCTCCCTGGGTCCTCCCATAGGTGAGACCTTAGAGTAAGTCCTACCCCTAAACTTAGTATAAGTATAGGAACCCAGTCCTTAGAACTTCAGATTATCCTGGACTAAACTGTGCAACATATATCCTGGAACTTCGACATTCTATTTCGACTAGAAGACCGAAGGATCTCCCTTGTGGTCAAGGAGTGACTCCCCTGTTAAAACAGGCACCAAAGAAGCTTCTTGCCGGTCTGCATTTCCAAGGCTCCTGACGGATTTGTGACTCAGGATACGGACTTCCAGACTTCTCAGAGGCCGACATGAGATTACAGCTAAGCTGAGACCTGCAGCCCTCACGAGAGACGTCGGACCGGAACTCCTGGACACCGTGCTCATTTGCAAGTGCATCGACTTCCCGAGCTTTCCCGAAGTTGTGCATTGGGCTACTTGTAGTCAAAGCCCGAGCACCATTTGCTCCGAAGATTGTGGGCCTACGCTCCACGAGTGTTCCATGGGCCTGCTTCTAGCATTACCCCTCGAGGCTCCTTCGCGATCCCTGGTCCGTCGACTGGTGGTTTCCCTCGAAGGTAACTCTTTTGTTTCTTGTGCTTATCTGGTTGCTCCAGACATACTCTGACTCTCCGCCAAAGTGTGAGTCCCTCAGACCTTGCTGGTCTGCTCCAAAGACAATCTCTGCGTGGGTTGCTGTTGCCAAGGTTTGTTGGGTCCAATCTGGATACCGACGCCTCAGCACTCGACATCCTTAGTGGGACAGCTAGAATTTAGCTCCTGGTTGTCGTTGATGCCTCCTGGTCCTCGTGACTGAGTAGTCAAGCTTCACCTTGTGCACCTGAAATCACCCGATATCGGTGGGCATCTACTCATCGCCTTCCTGGTCACTGGCTAGTGACCCAGACTCTGTCCCCTCTGCTTTCAGGTTCTTCAGATATTTGATCCAACCTTGGATCCATCCGGACACTTTCCACTTGGACGCCTGCAGCACTTTTCAGCAGTTCGCCATCGAAAACTACGACGAAACCCAACACGAAAAGACACCTATGCACCCGGCTTCCCTAGGTGAGGTAAGTCGAGTACTCCAGTGCTCCCGTGGGTATTGAGTCTAGAACTGCCTAGTTCTAAAGGGGTTTGCTCCAAGTCCACTTCTAAGTTTTCCTAATCTTTAAAATTCTAATTGCCACTTTCTCCATAGAAGTCAATGGTGATTCGCCGCTGTGTTTAGGCACTGCACGCGTCCCCCGTGGGTCCCCTGTGTCACTACCTTGGGTGGTTCCTGGTGGCCCCAGTGGTTCTACAGGCCCTAGGCCTTGTCTCTATGTCTATCATGGTTCTTATACCACTTTCTTAGTATATGGTTTGGTACGCCCCTAAGGCTAACCGTATATTATGCTAATTTACTGTGTGCTAAATACGTTTACTGTGTGTACTTTTGCTTCTAGCCTCATAAAGAGACTAGAGGGATGTGTTTAGAATAAATACATATATTTTATATATATGTATATATATATATATATATACCTGGTGTGGTTCTCCTTTCATTTGGTCATTCACAAGATTATAGACTGGTAAAACAAGCTGCTTTACATTCCTTCAAGACTTAGCCTGAAGGCTGCTCTCCACAGCTACCACTAGGATAGCTTTCTAAATAGGTTGTCTTTAACCCTACCATCAATAAGGGTTGTTTGGACTGGTGCTAGGTGCCCACTAGAATAGTGGACAGCATATGCGAGGCCAACTTCTCACATGGAGTACAGATGAAAAGCCATTGATGAATATAAGGGGCCAGAAGCCATAATTCAAAGTATCTCGGACATAGTACAGGATGGGATTTGGGCTGTTCAGAATTACTAGATGCTTAAATATTGGGCTAAATTATTGTGTTAAAAATATGGGAGGCGTTAAATGTCGGTGAGCACGGTAAGATTCATAATCGGAGGAAATATTATGGGTGAGCTCTACGTTTGACTATTGCATTCAGGTCTAGAGACCATATCTGTAGAAGGGCGGAGATTAGAAACAGTTGAGATATGCCATCTACAAGACCATTCTTTGGAGAAGACTACACTAGAATCTTGAATTGCATGTTTTTGTTTGTGTCTCAAATAAATTACCCATTATTGTTATTTTAGATGTTTACCCTGTTAATAATTAATGTAACATAGCTAGTACTGCAGGAAGTCTCTCCATAACATACCACAGTTATCTCTCCAGTACTTGAGATTGTTCAGCTTTTCAGTGTTGTGTAACTTACGACTCAATTATAATCTTCCCTCCATTTCCTCCATTGCAGGTTCTTATTCCGAGATGCCGGCAGGACAGACTCCGATATTTGGCCCTTCAAGTATCGGTAGTGGGGATGGTGGTGAAGGCAGCAGCTTGAAGCAGACCAAGGAGAAATCTGTTCTTATAAAGGAGGAACCAGGACTAAAGTTGGTTGGATATTCTGCACATGACCACAGAAAGAACCTGAAAGAGGTAAATGCAAAACAACTACCTACTGGAGCTGCTCAGTACACACTCTTTCGCAAATGCTGGATGAGCCCAACCAGCCCTATTGGTGACTGTTTCCTGGGTTTCTCCGTTTCTTTGAAATGTTTGAACTGGTAGTACCTTGCCGCTACTAAATACAGAAATTCTAATGCTAGGTTTAGAAAATGCTTGGTTGCTTACCAAAGGGAATAAATATCAAGTAAAGTATACTAGTATTGAAAGTCTGGACTGCATTGTCTCCTATCCTAAAAGTCATATTTTGCCTACAGGGCTTCAAGAAAAATCTACATATGTAAAATTTCTTCATCTACCGACCAGCCATGGACTAAGTACTAGTCCATCACCCTTGATGTTCTCCATTATCCACTTCCTTTGAGTATCCCTTAATACACCTTATAATTGTGCATAGAGGTCTATGGTGCTGCCTCGGACCGAGGAAGTGGGTCTAAAGATACCACTACATTTTTTTTCCTATTATACTGTACCTGGTGAACTGCTTTGTGGAATTGCTTCTCTGGTGCTTGCAATCTTTAAGGCATACAGCCCCGTTAAATATTTTTCAAAAGAATAAATTATGTTTTACATACTTCTCTCCTATGGAGAATCATAAATGTTGCCAGAAAATTTGTTTTATAGAGGACACCATATTACCACTTCTGGGCAGTGCTTAATTTGTGACGGTGCTTGCAGGTGCTTAGTACAGGCACCTATTTCTTAGGGCCGGGTCTACATGTGATATCAGCTCACTAAGGTCACACTGCCACCCCGGTGATGAGCCAATATTGCATGTAAATCCAATCCTGCCTGGGTTTAGTGTTGCCGGATTGGGATTTGTGCGTAAGATATTTACATTTGGACGCTGCCCACCTTAGCAAGAGGCACACGGACGGCATGAACCCACTGCCTGAAACTGCCTCGATAGGGTCCCTGCCTCAGCATAATTGCAATCAAAGTGGCGCTAGTGCGCTACCAAGGACTGCTTGAAAATGGATTTTAAGCACACCCTGTTCCTCCTTGACGGTGTTGAATCGGCAAGTGTTTCCTTCCGAGTCAGACCAATGCAGATCAGTGTCCCCACATATCACTCCCCCAGTATATTGCGCAGCTGCAGCGTTTAGTCGACTGAACATGCAAGCAGCGTGTCGCACAGCAGCAGCAGGCCTCAGTTTTAAACCAAATTTCAGGAAGTAAGTAATGATTTCGTTTTCGTAATAGGCGCTTATTGTAGAGCTAATCTTTTGGTATTTTGAAAATAAAAGCATTCAATACTTGTCAAAGTACTATTAGGAAAGTAAAATCAAATCACCCATGTCGGACTCTGGTGGGCGGCATCAGAAAGGGAGCGGGTCAGGGTTGAGGGTGGAGATGCCCCTCTCTACTTCTCTGGGTTTAGGAATGTCCACAGTACTGTCTCCATCAGTAACAATAGAGGGTCCCTGGAAGCTGATAAGGTGAGGGGAGAGGGGGGGGGGGCAGGGAGAAATGAAAGAGCAAAAAACAGACCCCTCGCGTAGAAATATTTTAAACTAGGTGGTACATCCTCTGTTTATGGGACAATGTTTTTTGTCATATGTATTTAGGATGTACCACCTAGTTTAAAATATTTCTAAGTGAGGGGTCTGTTTTTTGCCGCACAGTACTGTCTTTAACCTACAGAGCCACGAAGTATTCACCGTAGCCCTCACTGTGAAGTGTTTTAGAAAACGTGAAACAGCTGGCAGTGTCTGACTGGGGTCGATAAAGAATTGCCCACTGACGAGCACAGACCAGGCAATGTTCACATGAGGTTCCCGAGGCAAGTCTCTGCTCGCCCCCTCTCTTGAGGTTGATTCAAAGAGTTGTTCACTCATTTTGCTCCTAATTTACCCAGCGCTCCTTCCTCTCTGTCTGCTTTCCCCTCTGTTATCCAGAGGCGGTCGGCCCCATGGAAAATATGACTGCTTCCCTACATCCAACACCTCCCGTCATACAACTCAGTACTGATTTTATTTGCCTTGTAAAAATTAAGGCAAGCGATCAGTGACAGGGCTACAAGATGTCATCTTATGTTACACAGGGTTGGCAGATCCCTACAGCATGCACATTAACCCTCAATACTAGCCTAGGGTGACCTTGGTTTCTCAGTCAGCCTCTGATCCCTGCATGAGCTGTATTAACCTCATGCACTAGTTAGAGAGCCTTAAGATTACTGCCTGGCACCAAATTTTATTTTTGGAATCGAACGGTTCCCCCCCAGAAGTGCTTTGTCTCCTCGCTTGGAAGCTTTATTATAGAGAAAGCAAAGGCCATCTCCCACAGTCTTAATATGGGGACATGTGAGGAGAACGGTCAGGCTCTGCCAGAGAAACCAAGAGTCTTCCTGTGGCTGAATAAAGCCACGTCATCCGGCCTAACTCAGGGGCTGGAATATAGGTAGAACGCAACAGATCTATCTATAATTGATGGCTGATACAAATTAAGGACATCTTGTGTGCAAATCCAGTGTAAGAAGCACTTAAAATTTTTTATTTTGTTTAATATGCGGTCTTGCAAGGAGATGACCTGCATGAAAAATCAAAAAATGTCATGAATGTCAAGACGGAAAAAGACAGAAAAAACTGTGGCAAAGAGAAAACGCAGGAATTAGAAGGAACATGCAAAAGTGAGACAAAATGGCAGGGAGAGAGTGGGGGTGGATTAAAAAAGCTTAAAGTGGAATCAAGAATATGCAGAATTCAGGGTCGGACTGGGACAGAAAACATGCCCATGCACCAAAGTAAAAGTCGCCCTCATCAGTGAATTAGTCAGCTAGAAAATAAACCAATGTTTACAAGTTCAAAAGTGCCTCAATTTGCTAAGAACGCTGTATAAGTACTTTCAAGATGTGGAAGTCCTCATGAATTTGAGCTTGCTGCAGATAATGTTAGGTTCAATACAAGGGAAAACAACAGTAGACCATGAAACATGCCCATAAACAGCCCAAAAAAATGGCCCATACACTGACCTGTTGGAGCAGCCGTTCACTACCCGATTGCCCTACAGGCCTGTCCAAGCCTGGCAGCCTTGGCATTCTGCCTGCTGACATTCAGTAGCTCTTCTTAGTAAATCATTGGGCCCCGGCACTTATTCTTTAACGAATTAAGCACTGCTTCTGGGCTTGCCTTTAAGAAATCATTATAGTCTAGTTCTCAACTCAAATGCTTTCAAATGTAGTTATCCAATACTACAACTCCAAGAAGGCAGAACGTTGCTAAACAAAAGCCCAGGACTCTAAGGCCTAATGTGCTGATCTGGAGTAATGCGGAATGTCTCATGAGTAACGTTGGTGTACTCACAGGAACCTCACCACACCCTACTCCCCATGCATGATGATGTGTAGTGTCTGCAGTGTCCAAAGTACATTTTTGCCATTTAGAATGTTTGTTGTACACCTTATAAGCATATTTTTGAGCAATAATAAGCTGTACTCTTAACACAATTCTTTCACATATTACGGAAAACGTAAATATCTGTGAAACTAAATTTCACAAAACTGCATTCTTACTCAGGTTTGTAAAGAACATAACTTCAAAACAAGTTAGAAACAAACGTGCAAAAATATTAATGCATTTTCCTTATTGCTTTAATATAAATTGTTCCGGAAATGCTGATCAAAATAGGAAGTAGATTGATTATTCCCGCTAAGAGTAGTTTTTAATAGATTTTGATGTTAATTTGTATTTCTCCTTTTCTTATTTTTTCCGTGTTTTTGTGTTTTCCCTTCTTTTACTTTCGCCAAAAACATCCTTCCTCCACCTCAATCTGTTACTGAAAGTGGCAAGAAGGCGCAAATATAAACATCCTATACACCTCCCTTTCTTCTGACTTACAGCCTTAACCTTACAGTACTGTCAGATTTATTGCCCTAATATGTAGACCCAATAAAGTCCAATCACATGCATTTATATTTTTATGTCTTTACAGAATACTGATGTTAAATCAGGTTTGTATTGAACAATGCTATGATTTTTACCAAAAACCTTAAACAGGTACACTAGTTCACCCTCCTGTACTCCAAAAGATGTCAGAAAAATAACAGACAGATGACGTGACTTTAATAACAGCCTAAAATTCACATACACCTACCCTACCACTCTCAACTAGTCACCTGTGTTTCCCCTTGGCTAGCCTTTCATAGACCATACATTTCACTACAGTAACCTTTCAAAACATTTCCCAGTCTACTATGCTGCTATACTCATGACTACCAAGGAAGTACATGCAAACATGCTCTTATGCTGACATCACCACAGTAATTTCACATTACCTACCATAACAAGGCAAAACTCATCAATACAGCACATTGTAGCCTTATTCTCATGCACTCAACAGATTAATCTACCTTATTGAACCACTGTGATTAATCTAGAATAAACACACCTATGATAGACAGAGAACACTTTACTCTGACCAAGCAATGAACAACTGACCGCAAAGCATAGAAGACCATGAGTTGTTTTCAACAACCATCCACACTCCAGGTTCTCTGAAGGGCTAACAAGATTGAACACAATTTATCATCACTCTTAACTACCCAAAGCACATCTAAACTAAAGGTTGAACATTCTCTTAAGTACCGAATAAAGGTCCTACACAATTGATTGATGGCCTTCCCGGTTCTGAATTAACAGGCACCAGGTGTGAGGCTGAACAACGTTATCACCTCACATACTGACGTAGGAGAATGTGTATAGAATATGTCTCTGATATTTTCTACGAATTTGGAAAACAACTATTAAGGCATAGTGATCTATTAATCTCTCACAAATTGCATTTTATGATCTGATCGGTTCGGCATTAATCTTTAAACTCATTGCCTCGCTTTACAAGTAATCAAATTATTTGAAAGAATTGAAGGAACCTTTCTTTACGATCAGTTTGCAAATTTAGAGTACCGTTCATATTACTGAAAACTGAAGGGGAGTGTCAAGAGAGAGTTCTCATCTCAAGCCTATGTTTATGTGGCGTTGAGTTGGTAATTGTACTTAATTGTGGTGCTGAACAATATTTCTCTAAACCATTTAGCTAATCTGTTTTCAAACCTCCTTACATACTAAGGGAACTGGTAATCTGGAAGAATGGATGGTTTATTATTCTGTATCATATATTTCTATTTTTTTTTTACTACAGTTTGTTTGTTTTTTGTGCCAATGTTTCATGACTTCTTCTTCTCGTTTTGCCTCTCATATCTGTTGTTTGTCTTGCTCTTGACAGCTTGGTCATGTGAACTATGCCATAAATTTGGAACCAGTTTACACAGAGGCAGAAACTCTGTTTGAGAAACCTGCAGAAGTTAGAATTGTCACAGATCTCGTGAGTTACAAGGATGATCGGTAAGGACTTTTTTTTCCTCTATAATGAGATATTTTCTGGTGACTCTTGCAGTGATAGGCTTATTTCATACTTCTGAAATACCACAGAAGTGAAGGGCTCCAGGATAGGATCTGAGATGTACAGCTCTGTTCGAGGCATGTGGGCTGCTGAATTCATATCTTGTGCATAGATCGCCGCCTAGTGTTGGGTCCGGATGATTGCACTTGTTGTCTTGGAAGAGTCTTCGAAGTATCACGAGATAGGTGACTCCTCCCTTGGACTACAGTGCGCATGGGCATCCTCTCCATCGTCAGATTGTTTTTTTTCCGCCATTGGGTTCGGATGCAAACTCCTATACTCCAACTTCGGAAGCGAAAACAAAACTTTTCTAAAGGCCAAAAGGCCTTCGATTCGACTGTATTGTTCTCGATCGGTACCTCTCTACTCTATCCAGCCTTCTATCTCCAAGCGGTCGTCGACGCGGGCCGTTGGGCCTTTTCAACTCCACGTGAGCCGACCGTCGATGGAAAGAAGCCCGTTTAAAAGGTGCCCGCAATGCCACGCCAAGTTCCCACATACTGATAAGCACTCAGTATGGAACAAGTGCCTTTCTCCAGACCATAGAGAGGAAAGCTGTCCAGCCTGTGCACAGTTTCCATCCAAGAAAACTATTCGGAACCGACGTGCAGCCAGGCAAGAAATGCAACGACAGGCACCAGACCCGGACAACATCTTTGATGATGACCAAGAACTAAAAGAGGCGCCGGACTCGGACCTAGAGATCGTCACCGTAGAGGACTACTCTGACTCCGATGACGAGATACTACCGGGGAAAATCGTGAGTACCCTGCCCCGACACCATCTACCCCAATAACAATGGCTCCGGTCAAGGCATCGCCAAAAGGCCTTAGCCAAGATCATAAAATAGTTTTGATTGCCCCGCCATCCGGCTCGGCTCCGAAACCGAAACCTTCGGAAACCCCAGGGCACAGTAACATCGTCCCAAAAAAGGTACAAGAGCCAAAGAAGGTCGCCGACCTGAAGGGCGTCGATCCGAAAGCGGCCGTACAGCCAAAGAGCGTCGAGCCGGAAAAGACTGTCGACCCCAAGAAGGCCGCACAGCCCAAAATTGTCGACCCAAAACCGGTGGTCGACCCGAAAAAGGTCACACAACCCAAGGGCGCCAAACCAAAGAAGGTCGCCGACCCAAACAAGCCTTCGGCACCGAAAAACATCGACCCGACAAAAGGCGCCATACCGAAGCACACGTCCAAGCCTGAACGTCCTCTCGGACCGAAAACACCGGATCCGAAGACAGCAGTCGATCCAAAAAAGACAATCGACTCCGGAAAGGACGCTCAGCCGAAAAAACATAAGACTCCAGTCGATCCCAACAAAAACATCGACTCGGGAGACAACACTTCTCCGAAGAAGCCTACGGAGCACAAAAAACGCGTCGACCCGAAAGACAGTCGACCCGAAAAAAGGCCCCGAGCCGAAAAAGTTGGTTCCTAAACCTAAAGTCGTCTACAAACCAAAGCCTAAGACTCAACCCAGGACTGTTGAGGAAGAACTCTTCCATCCAGATCCCTCTGGCGACCAGGCAAACATTTTTATTGACCCACAGACTGGTAAAGTTACCATCCTGCATAGGAAAAAGAGGCCTTTGGACTTAGAACCTCAGTCCACCATTCCACTAAAGAAAAAGGACTTTGAACTTCTCCTTCTAGATCCTTCATTCCTTTTCAACCTATCATACCTACTACTCCTTTCAATCCTTATATTCCTTACTCTCCCTCTCATCACGGGGACGACGAGGGTAACACAGGGGAAGAAATAGTTTTAAAGGAGAAACCCTTGTATGAAAAGGGATATTTGTCTCGTAACACTGGGGATGAGCCACAGCCTCAATATGACTTCCCACAGGACACTTAACCACAGGAATCATGGGAGGAGCAAACTGACCCTTACAACACCCATCCCATCCCTGACGTGTCCTCTTTGTGAGAAGTTGGCCTGATATATGATGCTCACTAATTCTAGTGATCACCTTGTATCAGTCCAAACAACCTTATGGTGATTGGTTGTAAGTCAACCTTATAGACCAGCTATCCTAATGGTAGCATGGACAAAGCAGTCTTAGGCTAAACTCTTTTGGCATGTGAAGCCAGCTGTTTTACCACATATAACCCCTTGAATACCAAATGAAAGGACACCACACAGGTAGTTATGAAAATAAACAAGATATTTATTACTAACATACACCTCTGAACTCTTTATGAGATCAGAGGGCTAAGCACATGACAAGACTCGTTAAGTTGCACAAATTACAATGGTGCCCTAGTGGCACGACAAACCATATACTAAGTAAATGGTATAAGGAAATCGATAGAAGGAATGGAGCTGTCCAGAGGCTGTAGGATCGCTGGGACTACACTATCCTGACCTGAGGTAAGTAATAGGAGGTCCACGGAACGCGTGTGCAGAGTGTGAACTCACACGCGAGATGCGTAACAAAGTCAATGGACAGTACAAATTACGAAAAGGTAAGTATTAGGCAGTTCCGACTAGCTAGGACTAAAACGACTGGAAATCTGGACACTAGGAGAGTCAATCTACCCTTGAGCACCGAAATGCTCTTGTTACCTCACCCACAGGCTGCGGGTGTATAGGTGTCAAAGTGTCGGGTTTCCGCGTTGAAGTCTATGGAGCCTGGAAGAAAAGATGCTGCAGGCGGCCAGAAGGAAGATGTCCGGAGTGATCCAAGGGTGGATCAAGGAAGATGAAGACCTGAAAGCAGAGGGGACAATGTTCACAGTCACTAGCCAGTGACTGGAGTGGAACCAGGAAGGAATCAGATGCTGTCGTCGCGACCAGGTGAAGAGTGGACGCTTGACTCTGCAGCCACCTGGACCTGGATGGAGGCACAAGCTGTCCCACGCAGGTTCTCGCTGTTGGCTGTGTTTGTTCCGGATTCGGCATCAACAGGCCTTGGCAAAGGCAACCCACGCGGTGAGTGGCAAAGGCGTCTGGTGCGAACCAGGAGGGTCCGGGGTGCTTCTCCTTTGCAGGGAAGCAGGGGCCAGTCTGGAGCAACCAGACCAGCGGTGTGGATTTCAAGGATCGTCGTCTAGGAGGCCACTAGTCAGCCGGCAGGTGACCAGACAACGCGTCGAGCAGCAATCAAGCCAAAGGGCCCCACGCAGATTTCGTGGATGCCGGAGGGCTGATCTTCTGTGCAGGAGCTGCTCGGGGCTGGGGCTTCTCAATCCCCAAAGCACTTCGTCAAGGATGCCTCTGAAGTCGTGCTGGAAGCGAGGTGCAGTTTCTCCAAGATGGCCGGTCCCACGTGTCTCGTCGCACCCACGGATCTCAGCTGTGCTGCAGATGTAGGTAGAGGTCGGAGAGGTCCGAGTCATGTCGGGCTCTAAAGTCTGGATCCACTCAGGAAGACGACCAAGTGAACCGCTAGGACGCTTGATGGTGCCTGCAGATGCAGGGTGGTCACTCCTTGTCCACAAGGGAGATTTCTTCAGTCTTCTGTGGAGCAGAACGTCAAAGTCCAGAGTTTCCTCTTGTAGAGTTTCAAATCAGGATTAATCTAATTTGTAATGGGACCAGCTCCTACCTTTATTCTCCTAAAAAGGGCTGTACTATGACTAGGTCCCTCCTATGGGTGTGACCAATAAGGGGGGGTGGTTACACCCCCTATCCTTTGTCCAGTTTCGCGCCAGAGCTGGGGCTGGAGTGCCCCAGCAACTGGTTTGAACCGGGGTATGCACAGGGACACCTTGTGTGCCCCAGGCATGTCTCATTCCTTTCAGGCCTGTCCTACCTAATACACAAAATCCTGTCTGGGGTGGTGCTAGCACCTCACAAGGCAGGAAACCCTTTGTCCAAGCCTCCCTCGCTGGAAGGACTCCCAGCAGCAGGAGGTCAGACTTGTGTCTGTGGTGGCAGCATCCATTTTGTGATGCTGAGGTTCGAGTTAACTTTAACCGGGGTTCACAGTTACATACATGTTGTGTCCCTCTAAAAGGGTGGAATGCTACCCCCGTCGCCAGAACTGGCGAGGGGGTAGTATTCCAATTCGTATGACACCTTACTCGACATGTTTTGATAATGGTATGCCAAAGTTAGCAATAACCGCGAGGTTATAATGCACTTAAGAGTATATGGTATAGCGTTATCATGGAAACAGCTAAAGGACTTGGTTCCGAAAGCTGCAGACAGGCTCAGCTCATGCCAGAGCACTATCTCACATAATTCCAAGCACTCTGCCTCCAGGATTGTGAAGGCCTGTCATAGGAGTGACTTATAGGAGTATATGTGTCCATTTTAGGTTTAGATATAGGTATACTATATCTAAAGCAAAGGGAGATTACACCACCTTGCCCCAGCTGATTGATCAGCCAGTTGTGTCAGATTTGGAGGGCCAGCCAGGGGAGGCATAATACATGCTGCAGCCCCTGGTAGGCCTTGGTTTCACTTATGCCCTGGGTACCTATGGTACACTGTACAAGAACTTACAAGAGTGACCCAATACCAATTGGTAAATGCACCTAAAGTACATCGATGTCAATTTAGAGAGAGAACAGCTAGGCTGTGGGTCTGATTAGCAGGCCCACAGCCAGGGAAAGTCGTAAACCAGTGAAGCAAAAAGCAAAAATCTGGGGTGACCATAAGATTGCAGGCTCTACTTTCCTACATAACCCCACCCCCCCAAACTTAGGGACATTAAACTAACCTTGACCAGGTGAGTCTTCTTGTTCTAAGTGGAAGTACCTGGAGAGACCGTCTGCATTGCCATGGTCAGTCCCTGGTCTGTGCTCCACTGTAAAGTCCATCCCCTGTAGGGAAATGGACCACCTAAGAAGTTTGGGGTTTTCACCCTTCATTTGATTTAGCCACAAGAGGGGCTTATGGTCTGTCTGAATCTTGAAGTGAGTTCCAAACAAGTATGGCCTCAACTTCTTCAGGGCCCAAACCACAGCAAAGGCCTCCCTCTCAATAGCTGACCAACGTTTCTCTCTAGGGGTCAGCCTTCTACTTATAAAAGCAATGGGCTGGTCATGACCATCAATATTCAGTTGAGATAGAACAGCTCCCACACCCAATTCAGAAGCATCTGTTTGGACAATGAAAGGTTTGGAGTAGTCTGGACTCTTGAGAATAGGTGCAGTGCACATGGCCTGCTTTAGGTCATCGAATGCCTTTTGACAGCTAACTGTCCACTGAACTTTCTTTGGCATTTTCTTACTTGTCAGGTCATTAAGTGGGGTCACAATGGTCCCATAATTTCTGACAAATTTCCTGTAGTAACCAGACAGGCCCAAGAAAGCTCTGACCTGTGTCTGGGTGGTTGGAGCAGCCCCGTCCTTTATGGCCTGTATCTTGCTCTCCAATGGTTGAACCTGGCCTCCACCTACAAGGTGGCCCAGGTACACAACTTGACTCTGCCCTATCTGGCACTTGGTAGCCTTGATAGTGAGGCCTGCCTTTTGCAGGGCCTTCAAAACTTTCCTCAGGTGGATCAGGCGATCCTCCCAGGTGGAGCTAAAGACAGCAATATCATCTAGATATGCTGCACAAAAGTCATCCAACCCAGTGAGAACTTGGTTTACCAACCTTTGAAAAGTGGCAGGTGCATTTTTCAAACCAAAGGGCATCACCACAAACTGGTAATGACCTCCTGGGGTAGAAAATGCTGTTTTGGCCTTGGCATCCTCAGCTAACCTGATTTGCCAATAGCCAGCTGTCAGGTCAAATGTACTCAAGAATTTGGCAGAAGCCAATTTATCTATGAGTTCATCTGCTCTTGGTATTGGATGAGCATCTGTCTTAGTGACAGCATTGAGACTCCTGTAGTCTACACAAAACCTCCTCTCTCTTACCATCCTGGGTGTGAGGTTTTGGCACTATAACTACAGGACTAGCCCAAGGGCTCTCTGAGGGTTCAATGACTCCCAATTCCAACATATTTTGTACTTCTTTCTTTATGCAGTCCCTGATGTGGTCAGGTTGCCTGTAGATTTTACTCTTTATAGGCAGACTGTCACTAGTGTCCACCTCATGGGTGCACCAGTTTGTCTGACTGGGTGTCAGAGAGAACATTTGTCTAAAGGATTGAAGAACCTGTTTGTAATCCTCAGAGAGGCTGTCAGAAAAGACCACACCATCTACTGATCCATCATCAGGGTTCTGAGAGAGCAGGTCTGGGAGAGGGTCACTCTCTTCCTCCTGTCCCTCATCTGTGTTCATGAGCAAGCCCATGTTCCCCCTGTCAACAGATGCCTTGAGCCTGTTCACATGAAGTACTCTGTGAGGGCTTCTGTGAGTTCCAAGGTCCACCAGGTAGGTGGTAGTATTCCAATTCGTATGACACCTTACTCGACATGTTTTGATAATGCTATGCCAAAGTTAGCAATAACCGCGAGGTTATAATGCACTTAAGAGTATATGGTATAGCGTTATCATGGAAACAGCTAAAGGTCGTGCTTCTGAAAGCTGCAGACAGGCTCAGCTCATGCCAGAGCACTATCTCACATAATTCCAAGCACTCTGCCTCCAGGATTGTTAAGGCCTGCCATAGGAGTGACTTATAGGAGTATATGTGTCCATTTTAGGTTTAGATATAGGTATACTATATCTAAAGCAAAGGGAGATTACACCACCTTGCCCCAGCTGATTGATCAGCCAGTTGTGTCAGATTTGGAGGGCCAGCCAGGGGTGGCATAATACATGCTGCAGCCCCTGGTAGGCCTTGGGTTCACTAATGCCCTGGGTACCTATGGTACACTGTACAAGGACTTACAAGAGTGACCCAATACCAATTGGTAAATGCACCTAAAGTACATGGATGTCAATTTAGAGAGAGAACAGCTAGGCTGTGGGTCTGATTAGCAGGCCCACAGCCAGGGAAAGTTGTAAACCAGTGAAGCAAAAAGCAAAAATCTGGGGTGACCATAGGATTGCAGACCCTACTCTCCTACACTCTTATCCTACTAAACCGTCTCCTACTGACGACACCGTAGTTTTTAATCAGCTCATAGACAGGGCTGCACAGTTCCACAGCGTGGATATGCATAACGACCCAGTTGAAGAAGACTTCTTGTTTGACACCTTCCCCGCATCAGAAAAAAGTGTCAAAACACTTCCCATGTGAAAGGGAGTTCTGAAACATGCACCTTCCATGTTTAAGGACAGAGCCAGGGCACGGGTAATCAACCCCAGAATAGAGAAAAAGTATAGGGCAGCCCCGACAGACCCTACTTGCATCAAAGGGCAGTTACCACTTGATACACTGGTAGTGGCCAACGCACGTAAAAGGGCCAACTCCCAAATAACCGGGGAGGCACCTCCCCCAGACAAAGAATCAAAAATACTAGAGGCATCATGGAAAAGAGTGGCGGCACAAGCCTCCTATTCGTGGAGGATAGCTAATACATAAGCTCTACTGGCTCGGTACGACAGGGCGCATTACGACCAGCTAGAGACCCTAATGCAACACCTACCTGAGCTTTTCAAATCACAAGCCCATGATCTCATACAGGAGGGAAAATTCATAACAAACGCCTCCATCAAATGCGCGCTTGACGCAGCAGACACTGCAGCTAGGTCAATCAACACTAGTATTCTACTCCGCAGCATGAATGGCTGCGTATTTCTGGTTTTAAAAATGAGGTACAGTCCACTATCCTTAACCAGCCTGTTAATCAGGACTTTCTGTTTGGCCCTGCTGTCTACACCATTTTGGATAAAATGAAAAAGGACACAGAGACAGCAAAATCTATGGGGGCATTGCAATTTCAGCAACAAAGGGGCTCCTTTCGTCGCTCCTCATACAGGGCAGACACACGAGGACATACCTCGCAAACAACGGCCTCATATAAAGGTAACGCACAAAGTTCCTTTACTAAAAACACCACCAGAGGAGGCTACAGAGGTAACTATACCAAGGGAAGAGGACGTGGAGGCAATAACACCAGAGCCTCCACTGCCTCAAAACAGTGACTCTATTACACTACCTCCAGACCACATAACACCGGTCAGAGGCAGACTCCAACAGTTCCTACCCGTCTGGAACACAATTACCACAGACAGGTGGGTGAGAGAAATTATCCAGTTTGGCTACTGCCTAGAACTGACTTCTACACCACCAAACATACCACCAAGACATCGTCCAATGTCCAGAGAACACATCACCCTATTACAACAAGAGGTGAATTGCATGCTAGAAAAGGGAGCCTTAGAGCAAGTCCCTTTCCAACAGCAAGGGAAGGGAGTGTACTCCCTATATTTCCTTATTCCCCAGAAGGACGGCTCTCTCAGACCAATATTGGACCTCAGACCCATAAATCAATACATACTGTCGGAGCACTTTCCTATGATCACATTACAACAAGTGCTCCCGTTGCTACAGGGGGATTTTCTAGCAACACTGGACCTCAAAGATGCGTATTTCCACATACCCATCCATCCAGCCCACAGAAAATACCTCAGGTTCACAATAGAAGGTCAACACTACCAATTCAAGGTTTTGCCCTTCGGGGTTACCACGGCTCCAAGAGTGTTTACAAAATGCTTAGCGACCGTGGCAGCACATCTCAGGAGGCAGCACGTCCATGTGTACCCTTACCTGGACGATTGGCTTATACAAGCAAAATCATACCACCAATGCGCAGCACACACGTCTCAAACAATCCAGCTGTTGCACAGTTTAGGATTCTCAATCAACTACACAAAATTACATCTGCAACCGTCCCACATACAGCAGTACCTGGGAGCCACCATAAACACCTCGGTGGCAAAGGCGTATCCAAACTCAGCAAAGATAGCCAGTATGCAGACACTCATTCGCAAATTCCAGCCACAACACTCTCTGCCAGCTCAAGTCTTTATGCAGCTCATAGGCATGATGGCCTCCTGCATATTCATTGTCCCCATGCCAGACTCCAAATGCGCCCATTACAGGAATGCCTAGCACGGCAATGGAACCAGGGTCAAGGACAACTAAAAGACCTAGTGTTGGTAGACAGTCGCACTCACAACTCTCTGCAGTGGTGGAACCCACAAAACCTTTCCAAGGGGCGACTGTTCCAAGAGCCGGTTCCCCAACTAGTACTACCAGCGGACGCATCACTGACAGGCTAGTGGAGAAGTGTGGCTCACTGGTTAGAAGCGGCAGACCCTGAAGCAGAAGTCGGCCCGGGACCAGGGTTCAATTCCCGACGCGGCAGGGTCTTGGGTCAATGTCCGCGGACTCGATAATTCTCGCCTAGGTGCCTACGCTAACCAATGGGTCCCACTCTGCAACTCTGGGCAATAGCTTGCTTAATCTCCACAACAGCCCTAGCAGCGCTGGGGATGCCTGGCTTCACCTTGGGGGTGCCCTCTCACAGGGAAAGCCAGGACGGGTTCCCCAGCGGTATACAGCGCCAGGACGCCACGTAACGAGGTAACAGTGCGCTTTACAAGTATACATACATACATTACATTACGTTACATCTCCTTCAATACAAAGTACAGGGGCTCTGGACAAACAAGCAGAGAAGGCTGCAAATCAACCAACTAGAGTTGCTAGCGATATTCCTATCCCTAAAAGCATTTCAGAAATACTTGTACAGCAAGACGGTGTTGATCCGGACGGACAACATGACCGCAATGTACTATATCCAGAAACAGGGAGGAACGCACTCTCCACAGCTGTCACATCTGGCACAGAGCATCTGGAAGTGGGCAATTCCCAAAAACATTTTTCTCCTAGCATAACACCTTCCAGGTTGCCGACCTGCTCAGCAGGCACAGCCAGCAATTACACGAATAGGAGATTCACCCCCAGGTCCTCCAACCATTCTTCGAGGAGTGGGGTCACCCAGAAATAGACCTGTTCGCAACAAAAGAAAACTGAAATGCCAATACTTTGCCGCCAGGTTCCCACATCCATTGTCACAGGGCAATGCGATATGGATGAACTGGTCAGGCAGATTTGCTTACGCTTTCCCCCCAGCACCACTGATCCCACTGGTGGCACGCAAACTGCAACACTCCCTCACACTAATCCTAGTTGCTCCCACATGGGCGAGACAACCGTGGTACACAACGTTCCTAGAACTCTCAGTAGTTCCCCATCAAAGTGTTGGCAACCATCTTGTGCATCGGTAGAACTGAGGCACAAGAAAGCAGTGAAACAAACGTGCAACACACGCAAAAAGGGCAGGGTAGAAACACCCTGACCCCTACGCCTGCTCAGGGGGCCCCTCAAGGACCCCCAAGGCCCCCCAAAAAAAAATTTGTTTTAATTAAATTGCGGGTACGTTTTTATTTATATTAAAAATATGTAATGTATTTAAAAAAATAAAATATCTAAAAATAAATACTTTAAAAAATGTAGTAAATTAGTATAAAAAAATAATAATTATTACATTTTAAAATTATCATTTACAAAACGTAGATTTCAGCCACGTTATAGTTAGGAATTAGCATTTAAAAAACCTTAGAAATTCACTGAAAAAACCACACCACACGTTAGAGTTAGGAATTAGCATTTAAAAAACTTTGCAAATTCATTGAAAAAACCATAGGTTTCACAAAATGTTATAGTTAGCTGGACATTTCACTCATACAAAACCTTTGAAATTCCCCCATTATAGTTAATTCAGCTAACTATAACTTGCGCGCCCGCAATGCACTGCTGATGACGTCGCATATTACATCACTCATGACATGGGCAGTGACATCACTCATGACATCACTGATGACATCATCCAGTGAATGTGTCTTTCTGAAATATAAATATTTTTTATATGTGTATATCTAAAGGTCGATGGAAGAATAAATGGGTAAATAAGTGTCTGAATGGATGTTTTTTTTTTGTAAAAATTATTGCATAACTGACTTAAAAAGTTTATCTTAGTGAATACATGTATTAGCGAGTAATGTTTAAATATGTAAATATCTGTATCAGTGTCTCACTTTGTCTATAAGTGGCTGCATGGGTTGGTGAGTAGCTACATGAGTGTGTATATGGGTTATTAGTTTGTTTTTTGAGTATCAGTATGAGTGTCTGTATGGTTCGGTGGGGGATATTACTTAGTGTATAGTTGCATGATTGATGGACTCACTGTTTGTATGTGTTTTGAAGACAGCATGTGTGCAGGACTGTATGGGTGGATGAGTGTGTGTATGGGTGTGTTAGTGAGTGAATGACTGTCTCAATAGTATCTTTATGAATAACTACATATGTTTTAATCTAGTATATGTGAGTATTGATGTATATAAGTGATTATATGTGAGAGTGAGAGATTGGACGAGTTCCTGTATAAATAAGTATGTGTTTCTATAAGTGAATGTTTAAGAGAAAAAGTATGTGTATGTTTCTGTAAAAGTAAGTGTAATGGTGTGTGTGTATAGCTATATATGCAAATAAATGGATGTTTATTTGCATGTTTGAGTATTTGTATGAGTAACTATATGGATGAGTGTCGGTGTGTAACAGGATGTATGGGTGTATGAGTACATATGATGAGTGAGTACATGTATGAGTGACTATATAGAACTGTTGGTGAATGAGTGATTGTGTATGTAGATTTTGGAATTACTGAATAGGTTGTTGTAACTGGTATTGGTGGTACAAATGGGGGTGGTGATGGATGGAGCATCTGAATCAATCAAAAACGCACACCCAGCCAAAAGATCTGGCTTTAATCCATCACCGTTCTTTAGCCCACTCTGCCACCCCAGTTCAGACATGGCTATATGCAAATCAGTCTGACCCTGTGCCTCATTGGAACAGTTCAGCCCGAAGTGCCAAGCCATGTCTTCCCTGGACCGGAAACCAGCTTCCGAGGACCGGTTTCTGGCATTCCAGCCGTCTTCAACCCGGCTTGCTTGAATCCAGTGGCAAAGTGAGCAAGGGACTCGCGTCTGAGCATACCCTGCCACACTTATGGCGGCCAAAAGCGGTACAAAAGGGGGTGGTGATGGACGGAGCATCTGAATCAATCAAAAACTCACACCCAGTCAAAAGATCTGGCTTTAATCCATCACCGTTCTTTAGCCCACTCTGCCACCCCAGTTCAGACATGGCTATATGCAAATCAGTCTGACTCTGTGCCTCATGGGAACAGTCCAGCCCGAACTGCCAAGCCATGTCTTCCCTGGACCGGAAACAAGCTTCCGAGGACCGGTTTCTGGCATTCCAGCAGTCTTCAGCCCGGCTTGCTTGAATCCAGTGGCAAAGTGAGCAAGGGACTCACGTCTGAACATACCCTGCCACACTTATGGCGGCCAAAAGCGGTACAAAAGGGGGTGGTATTGGTATCTCCATTTTTTTGAAAATGTTAGTTTCTATTTTTGAATGTGTGTCACTCTTACACAAGGATGATGTCATCAGTGATGTCATTTGAGATGTCATCAGTGATGTCATGAGTGATGTCACTGACCATGTCATGAGTGATGTAATATGTGACGTCATCAGCAGTGCATTGCGGGCGCGCGAGTTATAGTTAGCTGAACTAACTATAACGGGGGAATTTCAAAGGTTTTGTATGAGTGAAATGTCCAGGTAACTATAACATGTGTGAAACCTATGGTTTTTTCAATTAATTTGCAAGGTTTTTCGAATGCTAATTCCTAACTATAACGTGGCTGAAACCTATGGTTTTTTCAGTGAATATATATACATATATATATATACACGCTGTCCCGAATGAGGATACCCATATGTTATGGAGATATGCACATTTTTCCAGTCCAGGGCTGGGCATACGTTTAAGGTATAAATAAATAAATAAATAAAAAATGTAAAAAAATGCTCGTAACACTCCTTCCGAGGGCAACACCTGTCGGCTGTGAACCCTTGATTTGGCATCCCCCCAGGCTAACACAGTGTGAACTTAGAGCTATATCTGCCTCGTTAGTGTGCGAAGGAGTTTCAGTCTCCGCGATTTTATATACTTGGACCTACTGGTGCTATTGGATGGTTGTATGAGGGTCCTTCTTTGACCCCCTCATGGAAGACGTTTGTCCTTCAGACTCACTTCCTTTGTTCCTATCCAGATAACTGTTCTTATTCGTGGATACAGGAGTGCGCCCCTAGTGTGTGTACACTACCTTGGAATATCATTCTAGGTATTATGGTCTCGGTCTCTTGAGTACATCGGTATAGACATTCTGCAAATACTTTGGACAGGCCCTACTCTCCTGATTTGCTTGCCGTTTGTTTTTGCCTTGTTTTACTCACAACACCCTGAAAAAGGTGGTCCGTAGCTTGGTGTTTCCCCGAAACACGTGTCAGCTCAGGTTCAGGTTTTAAAGTCTTTATTTCGATAATAAAATCATAAAAGACAACATTTAAAAACACATAAAATTTGGACAACATAACAATATACCAATATACTGACATTTTACAACAACAGTAAACTTGTCCAAGCTTGTTAAGGTTCTTTAACGATAAATAAATATATTTAAAATAGTTATTAAACATCCAAGCAATACAAAGACAAACCTGACCAGATAATTCTAAGAGTGTAAAAACAGTGAGTGAATTAAAACATTCTTAGTACGTTATACATTATCCTGTATTAAGAAAAAACAATGGTGAATTAATTGAAAAGCTGCAATTTGGTCTTGTTTTTATCTACTTTTTGCCCTAATGGCCCAAGCCCACCCTAAAAATTTCGCTACGCTCACCATGAACACCTCTGAGGTGTTAGTTTTTAATACCCAGAGGGCCTCAGAGGACCTTCTGTAAGTGAGGCGTTGAAACAGGTTTTATCCATTTTCTTCGTGATGCTAGGTAGGTCGGACAGGCAAATAAAAGGTGACCCTCAGTTTCCTTGTGACCTGGGCACCAACAACAAAATTCCGTTGCTCCAATAACCCAATTTTTTGTAAAGGAATTCAGTGGCAAAGATCCCACACGAAACTGGTGATAAAGTTTCTTATCCAACGGCCTGGTGATGATATCCCAGTAGGTCTCGCGGGAAGGGTCCAACTTAATGGTCAGAAACCTTCCCGTTAGACTAGCAGAGCTGGAGGCAATCACTAGGGATTGACGGACTGAGGCCCAGTACAGTGCCTTAAATTCCTGTTTTGAGGGGAAAACATTGGTTCCCGGAGATACCCACAGCTGTTCCAGTCCCATTTCGACCAGAATGGTTTTTACAGTGCGTACGAATAAACAAAGTGGAATCCACTCAAAGTGATAGTGATCCCTAGAGTGATGGGGAACACACAGTGTTGTTTAAATGCCCCTCACACACCAACAGGCCCCTTGGTGTCATGCTTCATCATCGGGGCCTTCGCACCCCTCTACGGGATGCGGCGTGCTACGACTCGCGGATACGCAGGAGCACTTGAAGTGAACTATGTGTGGGGGTGTGTGTTTACAAAGGTGTGAGTGAGGTGAGGTGAAAAAGGTGAGTAGTTAAAAAATACCTGGCACGTGGGAGAAAAAACTTTATTAAATCCCCGGCTGGTATTATTAAAATAAAAGTGCAGGGCGTGGTTTTAGAAAGATACGTGTTAGGGTATCAAACCACTGTATTAAAAGTCAACATGTTTCGGAGGTCAAAGCCCCCTTCTTCAGGACAAGGGTTAATGCACTTACCCTCCCCTTACTCACATGTAAGATGTAAAAGTGAAAATAAAAAATTACCACAATGTGTAATGTTCCTCACAGTGTTAAATGTTAGTGAGTGTCGTTGCGCCCAATTGGCGTAAGAACCTGTGGAGACAAAATCATAAATAAACATACAAGTCTAAATATCACAAGTTGAAGGAGAAGAATGATGCTTCTCTGAAAAAACATCAGGTAAAACCCAAAAAAATAATTGGAACCTGGAAAGGAAAAAGAAAAAGGACACTACAAACATACATACACGCAACACCAACATTACTCTGTGCTCAGGTGTAAGGAGAGCACAACAGAAAGGAATACAAATCTTACTTAAAGTTCCCAAATACAGGACTTCATGAGCCTTTTGCGTATATTGGGGAATCCTTCCTTTCTAATCAGAAAACCTAGGAAATCAATATCAGGGGTTCAGTAGGAAAACTTTGTCATCAGAGCGCCACAAGTACAGTGTAAAACTGCTTCTCTCTGTGGTCTATAACTCACGGTTACTGCAACAGCTATTCGCCTGCCTTCCCTCAACGCGGCTCCGATGAAGTGAGCTACAAAGGAATCGAGGTCCTTTTATATGTTGTGCCTGTGGGTCATTAACGAAGGTTAATTGATTAATGCAACCCGGTAAATGCCCAAATACGGAGAGAACAACCTCCGCGCGTCCGGTGATGCGCTAGCGCCCTCCGCTACTCTGACGCGCATGCGCACTGCCACTCCGGAAAGACGCATGCGCTGTAGACGTGGCTGGAGCGCATGCGTCAACGGAGACACTCCGCATGAACACGGAGCACTCGGTATTATGTTAAAACGCCTGAAAATAAATGGCGCTTTGGATTGAATGCACAGGTGACATAGATGACATAGATGGAAACATAGTATGTGCTAATAAGGCAAGGCATTAAGACAATAAGCAACTAATACAGCAGTGGTGAATCAGGTTACCTTACAGAGATGTGTTTGAATCTGCCATTAAATGGACTGCTTTTACGTATGGACTTAACATACAGCGATTCTTTAAGGAAAAAAGTGGCGAAGAGGGGAAACTCTTGGAACATGATCTCTAAGGGGTACATCCTCAATCACAACTCGGTGATAACTTGTTATACTAATGTAATGATCCATATGTACTCAGCAAAAAACATTTGTTGTATGTAACCACATGTGTACAACAACAAAATTATGGTGGGTAGTCAGATCAAATGTTTATCTGAGAAGGTTCCATGGAATGGAATCATTCAGCCCAGTGGTGTCCGTTCCCAACCGAAACACCCACCGTTGTTCTTTCTCTAGGAGACCTATCTCTGAGGGCTTAAGGAACTTAGGAACTTAAGAGATATACTAGTTCATACTAGACCACCCCCTCCTACTAAGGATCAGACGAGGTTACAAGGCATACATGGGCACTACCCGTGTGGCAACTGTAATAACTGCCATCTCACGAGAAAGAGCCAGAATCTAACTTTTACCAATGGGACAACATGGGAACAACGGGCATTTACGAACTGCAACAGTAAAAATGTAGTCTATCTAATTACCTGCCCATGTGGTAAGGAATATGTGGAAATGACCACCAGACCTGTCAGGGTCAGGTTAAATGAACACAAAAGCAACATCAGGTGCAAGAAACTAACGACCAAGATGTCAACCCATTATATTGAACAACAACACTGTGTGAATGAGCTACAGTGGACTATAATTGAACAACTGCCCTCAGAGATAGGTCTCCTAGAGAAAGAACAACGGTGGGTGTTTCGGTTGGGAACGGACACCACTGGGCTGAATGATTCCATTCCATGGAACCTTCTCAGATAAACATTTGATCTGACTACCCACCATAATTTTGTTGTTGTACACATGTGGTTACATACAACAAATGTTTTTTGCTGAGTACATATGGATCATTACATTAGTATAACAAGTTATCACCGAGTTGTGATTGAGGATGTACCCCTTAGAGATCATGTTCCAAGAGTTTCCCCTCTTCGCCACTTTTTTCCTTAAAGAATCGCTGTATGTTAAGTCCATACGTAAAAGCAGTCCATTTAATGGCAGATTCAAACACATCTCTGTAAGGTAACCTGATTCACCACTACTGTATTAGTTGCTTATTGTCTTAATGCCTTGCCTTATTAGCACATACTATGTTTCCATCTATGTCATCTATGTCACCTGTGCATTCAATCCAAAGCGCCATTTATTTTCAGGCGTTTTAACATAATACCGAGTGCTCCGTGTTCATGCGGAGTGTCTCCGTTGACGCATGCGCTCCAGCCACGTCTACAGCGCATGCGTCTTTCCGGAGTGGCAGTGCGCATGCGCGTCAGAGTAGCGGAGGGCGCTAGCGCATCACCGGACGCGCGGAGGTTGTTCTCTCCGTATTTGGGCATTTACCGGGTTGCATTAATCAATTAACCTTCGTTAATGACCCACAGGCACAACATATAAAAGGACCTCGATTCCTTTGTAGCTCACTTCATCGGAGCCGCGTTGAGGGAAGGCAGGCGAATAGCTGTTGCAGTAACCGTGAGTTATAGACCACAGAGAGAAGCAGTTTTACACTGTACTTGTGGCGCTCTGATGACAAAGTTTTCCTACTGAACCCCTGATATTGATTTCCTAGGTTTTCTGATTAGAAAGGAAGGATTCCCCAATATACGCAAAAGGCTCATGAAGTCCTGTATTTGGGAACTTTAAGTAAGATTTGTATTCCTTTCTGTTGTGCTCTCCTTACACCTGAGCACAGAGTAATGTTGGTGTTGCGTGTATGTATGTTTGTAGTGTCCTTTTTCTTTTTCCTTTCCAGGTTCCAATTATTTTTTTGGGTTTTACCTGATGTTTTTTCAGAGAAGCATCATTCTTCTCCTTCAACTTGTGATATTTAGACTTGTATGTTTATTTATGATTTTGTCTCCACAGGTTCTTACGCCAATTGGGCGCAACGACACTCACTAACATTTAACACTGTGAGGAACATTACACATTGTGGTAATTTTTTATTTTCACTTTTACATCTTACATGTGAGTAAGGGGAGGGTAAGTGCATTAACCCTTGTCCTGAAGAAGGGGGCTTTGACCTCCGAAACATGTTGACTTTTAATACAGTGGTTTGATACCCTAACACGTATCTTTCTAAAACCACGCCCTGCACTTTTATTTTAATAATACCAGCCGGGGATTTAATAAAGTTTTTTCTCCCACGTGCCAGGTATTTTTTAACTACTCACCTTTTTCACCTCACCTCACTCACACCTTTGTAAACACACACCCCCACACATAGTTCACTTCAAGTGCTCCTGCGTATCCGCGAGTCGTAGCACGCCGCATCCCGTAGAGGGGTGCGAAGGCCCCGATGATGAAGCATGACACCAAGGGGCCTGTTGGTGTGTGAGGGGCATTTAAACAACACTGTGTGTTCCCCATCACTCTAGGGATCACTATCACTTTGAGTGGATTCCACTTTGTTTATTCGTATGACTCGGGAGACTGAATCCACTGACTCTCTCTCTCCCCCCTCCTGTTAAAATTTTTTTACAGTGCGTAGCCATGGAATTCTCCCGGAACCCCCAATTGACCTCACCTCAGCTAGTTCCTTAGCAAAAAGGGCCAGGTCGGGAGAGGTCCATATGCGCCTCCAGAGGGCCACCAGTCTGAACCTTGCCATCTCATTAATTGGGTTGCATCCCAGGTCCAGGCAGAGTGGTATAGATGGAGTAGATTGAGGTAGCCCTACCAAACTCCGCATGAACTTACACTGTATTTTAAACAAGCTGGAGAGATCCATGTATCCCCAGAGATCTGCACCATACAAAATTGCAGCATTAATCTTTGTATCGTAAATCTTTAACGCTGGATTGACCCGTTTAGTGATCGATCTCTTTTGCTCACTCAAAAGGCAACCGGTTAGTCGGGCAAGTTTTAACTGTTGTACCCCTATCTGCTCTTTCCATCGTAAACGATGGTCCAGGGTGACCCCTAAATAAGTCATGGTCTCAACTTGTTCCAAGTTAACTCCACTCATACTTACAGAACTCCGCAAAAAATGACTCTTGGTAAGAACCATAAACTTGGTTTTAGCCACATTTACCTTAAGGTCATTGATGACACACAACTCCTCGAAACGGTCCAGAGCCAGCTGTAAACCGCTACGGGTCTTAGAGAGGAGTAAAGTGTCATCGGCGAAGATGAGCATGGGGAACCTTGTCCCTGCCAGAGAAGGGGCATCAGTGGGGGTAGCTGCAAAGAATTAACTACTTGATCAATAAATAACAGAAAGAGTGTGGGTGCCAAGACACACCCCTGACGGACTCCTCGAGTTACAGGGAAGCAGTCCGTCACCTGTCCTTGACCTCCCCACCTCACCCTTGCAAAGTTGTCCTCATGCATTTTAACAATTAGATCAAGTAGTTCCATGGGTAGTCAGCTCTATTGCACCCTGGATGTAAGCCAGGCGAAATGCTTAAAAATTCAGTGAGAGATTACTGGCAAGTTAAAATGATTAAAACAAGTAAAAACTGTGGTGTACACCTAAATGTAATGCCTTTCTTTTGTCCAGTTGGATAATCCAATTGCATTAGCAAGCCATTAGGCAAGTCCTCCTGTATTCAAGCACGTGATTAAACGGTTGTGCTTTTAATGGAGTATGGTGTGAAGGAGGTATTTATTTATTTATATAGCGCCTGAATCGACCCCCGAAGGGGTATCTCTGCACTTTGGACGCGCAGCAGGAAAGATAAAGCTTCTACTGCAAAATCGGAGACATAAGAGAGTAGCCTTAAGCTGCTTTCTGAATTTAAGGTGGTCTGGGCATTGTCTCAGGTGTAGAGGGAGCTTATTCCAATAGAGGGGACCGTGGTGGGAGAGAGCCTTCCCACCTAGTGTGGCTTTCCTGATTTAGGGAACCACAAGAAGAGACTTGGATCCCAAGCGAAGGAACCTATAAGGCAGGTAAGGTGTAAATGTCTCGGAAAGGTAGGTGGAGCCGAGGTTGAATAAAGCCTTATGGATGGCGCAGCAAACTTTGAACTTAACTAGTTTGCATATTGGAAGCCAGTGAAGCTGACAAAGAAGATGGCGAGAGGCAGTCCTGGATGGGGCGTTGAGGACCAGTCGCACCACCGTGTTCTGGACTTCCTTCAATCTGCTAAGCGAGGACTCATTTGCAGGGACCATCAGGACATTGCAGAGTCCAGACGGCTTAATATAAGTGCCTGAGTCAGGGTCTTCTGAGTTGAATCAGGGAGCAAGATAAAGACTCTGCGTAGTAAGCCCGGCGTATGGAAACAGGTGCCAGCTGTCTGAGCAGCTTGCTCTTTCAGAGTAAGGGCCTGATCCAGGCTAATGCCTAAGTTCTTAACAAGGGATTTTGGGGCAGGGGAAGCATCAAGATCGGCCGGCCACCATTCAAGAGTCCATAATAGGGGGGCATCTCCGAAGAGCAGATTCTCAGTCTTCCCAGCACTACATTAGATGAAGTTGCTCTTCATCCAATTTGAAATGGCTCTCATGCCAGAGGAGAAGGCCGACTGTACAGATGGAGTAAATATATCAAAAGGAAAAAGCAGCTGTGTATCGTAGGCGTAAGAGATGGGGATGAACCCACATGCCCTAAGGAGGTTGATCAATGGAGCAACATAGATATTAAAGAAAGTGGGGCTCAGGCAAGAGCCCTGGGGCACTCCCCTGGTCAGTTCCATTGGCGCCGAGCGATACGGGCGTAGATTGACAGTCTGAGAGTGAGAAGATAAAAAGCTTATCATCCACTGGAGTGAATGAAGTATGATAGATCACAGTAGGGACATGTTCTTTTAGCATGAGTGGTGTGTCGGTGTCCTGTCATACATTTATTTGTATATGAAATACCTATGAAATGTTTTGTCAAATGGAATCTGTGATGAGTACTGTCTGGAGATAAACTATGATAATGTACATATGCCTCCTAAAATAATTTAAAAACCAAGTGTTACTTGAAAAGAAAATTTCTCTAACAATAAAATAATTTTTTATGAATGTCTGATTCATAAATACATATTATTGAACAAAATGGCAAGCATCATACCAATGCTATTGTTTTGAGTTGGCAGTTTTGATTGTTGTTGCTGTGAATAAACAATAACATTGTCAAGGACAGAACAAGGTGTAACAGAATCCCCAAAGCAACAGCCTCAGGGTTCAAACTACAAAACCAAGAATACAAACATAACGTGCAAGAAATAAACATGAGTAAATAATATGTGATATATCGTGACCTGGAGTTGAGTTCACCGAAGAGCGAGTTTGTGAGATCTGTAACAGAAATTTGTTCCTCAGTATCACTTTAACTTCTTCCTTGAAAGAGGCAGTTGAGGGATTCAGTGTGATTTTAGGGGGTAGGGTGTTCCAGATTCTTGGGGCAGTACCTGAGACGGCTCAGTTATGTTTTCTTTGTATATAATTTTGGTGGTTTCAGCAGTAAATTACTAGTTCATCTAGATGCTCTACAGCCACCAGATAGCTCTCATTTTTGTGCGAGGTAACTCAGGGTGTTGAAATGTAGGGCTTTATAGGTCATGCAGGCAATTTTTAAATGAGGCCTTGCCTCAATTGAGAGCCAGTTTACATCTGGGTAGACTGCAGAGGGTTTCACTGCCATAGTTCAACCTGGGAATTACTAGAGCTTGAACAGCTGACTTGATGTCACCCGTGGGTAGGAAGGATCTTATTTTTCTTAAGATATTCATGTGGAAGTTCGCTCCTTTGGTGGCTGAGCTGATGTGCTCCTGCATGTTCAGGTTCTTGTCAAGCGTTATTCCCAACGATCTAGTTGAATCTATAATGTGTGGTAAGCAGTTAAGGGCTGTTAGTTGTTTCATCCTTTCTGCGATTTTCGGTGAATGTTTGGGTGGTGCAATTAAGAGGAATTTCCTTTTGAGACGTTTAGTTTGAGATGGTTACAGGTCAGCCAGTTTGCGTTTTTTTGTAAGGTTGTGTTGAGCGATCTAATATCTTCGGAGAAGAGATTTCCAGGTACAGTTGGGTGTCATCTGCGTACATGTGATAGTGGATGTTGGATAGATTCAGCACTTCCGTTAGAGTTTCCATGGACATCTTAAAGAGAGTGGGTGAGAGCGTGGATCCCTGTGGTACCCCTAGTGTGACCTGTGTGGCACTGGAAAGGGACATATTGACTTTGATTATTTGAGTTCTGTAGTGGAAAATAGAAGCGAACCAATTAAGGACGGACTCTGATATCCCTATTCCATGTTTCACGTAGGTCTAGGTGGCTGTCATGCTTGACCGTGTCAAAGGCTGACTAGAGGTTGAGGAGGATAAGAAGGCAGGATTCGTTCGGATCCAACATTTTTAGCGCATCATCGACTGTGTGTGAGCGCAGCCTGGTCGATCCGTGATGTAGTGAGGCATTGACATCTTTGTCCATAGTATGGGTAAAAACATTTTGATCTCACTGACGATATTCGCTGGTACATGGTCTCTAAAGTGATTTAAGGGTTTTAGCACTGATAGAATCCTGAGAATAGCTCTTTCATTAAAGGTTTTGAATATGTTCCAAGAAGCGTTGTTTTCGGGAGTGTACAGTGAGAGTCATGGTGATCCAGCAACCCAGGGCGGGGGAGGGTACTAATATGAGGTGTGAAAGGAAGGTGCTCCCTCGCAGTGCGCAAATCATTTTCTATCTTTCTTGTCTTTTCCGTGAAGAAGGAAGCAAAATCCTCACAGTGTGGTTGTGGATTAAAACCTGTAGGGAGAAGTGTTATGTTGCCTGTTGGATTGTAGCTTGATAAATTCAAACCGTTTTTTGGATGATTTTTTTGCTTTATCCAATTGGTTTCTAAATAAATTTGCTGTTGAGCTTCTGATGCGTTTGTTGTAAATGCTCCTCAGTGATATCTAGTGTTTATAGTGTACGAAGAAAGGTGAGAGCCACCACAATCGTTCAGCTAATCTAAGCTTTTGTCTTTCTGCATTTAGGTTGCCATTTTAACCATGATTTGGAGTCTTTGGTGAACATTCTTTTTAGCTGTAAAGGTGCTATTGAGTCTAGAATGTTCAGCATGGAGTTGTGCTAATGATCTGTAAGGTCATGGCCATCAGCCATGGCCAAGGGAGATGGCAAAATGTTATTGCTGAGGGATGATGGATTATTCAAGTTCAAACTTTGCATGTGTCTTTTCCTGAGTTTTTTTTGTTTTTTTCTTTTTTAGTCCTCACCGTTTCTGTGATGAGGAAAGTGATTCAGATAATCTGTCCAGTCACAAGGGTTGATAGATTCTAGTGTTGAGTAAGGTTGAGTCAGGTTGAGGTCCGCTAAGAAGGTTTTCAGACTGTTGACTGCTGGGTCATTAAGGTAATTCCACATTCCAGTGGAGGTTAAAATCACTGAAGAAGATCTAGGTGCAGTGCTGTCCTGCGTTAGTTGAGATGATTTCTATGATTTGTTCTTTAAATGTTATGTTATCTCCCAATGGGTTATAGATTGAAAGCAGTTTACACAGTGGATTGTTGTTACTCAAAATATCAATGCATAAGTATTCACATGAGGGTAGTTCAAAGGAATGTGACTGTTTCACTGAGAGATTATTTCGGTGTATGCAAGCAGTATCTCCACCTGGTCTGTTAGGTCTATCTAGTCATATGATGTTGTTGTTAGGCGGGACTAGTAAGCCAAAGCTTGGAGTGGAGGCATCATTTAGCAATGTTTCATTCTGGGTAAGTAGGTCCAGCTAGTGTGCAAGGACGAGGTCCGCGATATCCACTTCATGTCTCACTACCAATCTGCAGTTGAGTAGCATGCATCTCAGGTGTGGTTTGATGTCAGTAGAAGTCTACTGAGTGATGGGCACTTGCTTAAGGTTGGGCTTGTTTACATGTCTGTGGTTGGGCATTGGTTCTCTGTGTGGGTTTGAAAGTATTGTTTGGATTTGGTTCAAATCAACTTTAACAGAGTATGTAGAATTAAATGAGAGGAGGAGAGAGTGAATTTCACTATCGGAAACCGGATTATTTAGTCTGATGGGCTGAGTGTAGGCTTTAGGGTAGGGTATCATTCTCCATCTCAGGTGGGGAGATGCTGAGAATGTTGAGTTCTCATTAGCTGTGGTGTGACAGTGGCCTAGTGGTGAAATTTGTATCTAGGCTATAGTTGTGTCTATTCTTCATAGGAGTTTTGCAGAGCCATCTCCCGCGCTTCTAATCGGGAAGGATTTATTCTACCTCCGACGTGGCCTGGACTGACTACGATTGATTCTCGGTCTCCATTACCGACTGCGCATTTTACCGGGAAGGATTATTTCTACCTCCGACGTGGCCCAGAACGACAACGATTATATCTACGGTGGCTTTACTCCCGAGATGTCCAACCCACGGGTGGACGAATAACAACAATTAATGAATATCAACACACCTTCAGATTTGTAATTAGAGACCCTGTGTTTCCTCACATCGAGAGTACTATTCATCGAATTCTACCCCGAAAAAACACGACTGACTGGGTGCCCGCCCCAATCCCCCGTCCTGATGAAGACCCCGCCGCAAGGGAATAACTAATACCTGCCAATTTTAAAGGGGTCGAAACGTCGACAGCTTTTGTTTCTTCGTCAGCTCCACCCTCCCTAATAATTGACATTTAATGTATTAAGTGGAGCATGATATCCGCTACATTTGGATCTATTTGATTGACCTTTTTTCGCTCTGTTTGTATTTTGACTATAATTTAGACAATACAGTAAGGCTGTTTAGCCGTGTTTTATGTCACCGACTCTGACCCACACTTCCCATCACGTTTTCACCTCCTTCCCTCCCCTGGGGCACTTAACAAATGTTTTGTATAAATGCTTATTGCTGCTATTTAATACGTACCTACATTGTGATTAAACAACAATGTATGTGAATTAAGTGTATTCATTAATTTTTTCAACACTTCAGTTTTAATTTATGTTTCCTCTCCCTGGAAGAATATTTATGGCAACTTGGATTTTTTCCACTCTGCAGGTAAATGCAGAAAACTCAGAATCTTTCTGTATGTTTCTACACACTTCAAGCTATTGGGCCTTTCTAAAAATGACTTGTATTAAACTGATTCTAATATCTTTTTGCAATAAATACTGAAGAGCGTTCTGGTGTTTAATCTTGAAATTAGGGATTCGAATTGTTATCCTTCATATTTCAATCAATCAATCAATCAATTAATTAGGATTTATAGATCAAGGCTAATTTCCCGATAGGATAGCCCTCAATGTCAGTTGTGCAAGCAGGGTGACATTGAGGGACCCAGAGCAGGCGTCAGCAACCAGAACAAGGAGAGCAAAGGCGAACTTGGGCTCCTGCAACAAAGAACTGACAATTTGCCAACCAGTAACATTATAGTCCCTGCAAACCACGTTGGCGGTCGGTAATGCTGCCAAGGAGATCTGGCTGGTGACGCCAGAGAGAAGTCTTTGGTGGTGGAGGCGGCCCGTAACTTGTAAAAGGTAAGCGTGAAGACCGGCTCCTGCTGCAATGCAAAGCAGGTGGCTAGACCCGCAACAGATCTGAGCCCTGCACCGTGTAGCAGCAGAGTCTGGTTAACCCATTGAAAGGAGGGTCAGACCGCGGGACTGTCTCAAGAGCAGCAGACAAGATCACTGCCAGAGTTGGGCTTGGAGGATGCAATTACTCTATTCAGTGTCCACACCACGTGAAGCTTTGTACCACGAATGAGCAGTGACTGATTACCCCTTAAGAGCGGGGTCATACCCTCAGAGGTTCACTTGGCGAATAAGACACTACCAGAGCGGGCTTGTAGAGCATATTCACCCTGATTCTCAAGCCTCACCACAAAATGCTGGTCAAGGCAGTAAGCAGTCTCCAAGCAGGCAGTCGGTAAGGACGGTGGGCGAGTCAATTGCTTTGTTCGGTTCAGGCAGCAGGTGAGGTGCAGAGGGAGAGTCCATCACTGTGCTTGGTTGCAGTCGGATTACAGCCAGAGCGGGGCATCTATGGGGCACTCACACAGTATCATTGACCTCGCTGCAGAACGCTGGCTGCGACCACAGGCAGACCTCAGGCCGACAGCAGGCGAGGGTGGCAGGCAGGTCTATCGTTGTGCATTACGAGTCATCAGGCTTCATGAAAAAAATGTGTGAGAAATAATCCAGTTCCAACAATAAGAGAGCCAGAGCTGTCCTCATTCCATATGTGGCTTGCAGTGTAGTGGATGGTGGGATATAAACTGGGATATATATACTGATAGGCGATCCCCAACCCAGGAGCTTCTCTCCTAATGCTCCAGCTCGTGGCCATCTTTCATTCAATATTGCAGAAAAAACAAGTTACTTACCTGTGCACTTTGATTCTCCTCTATTGATATATTTCATAGTTGATGATATAAACTACTGCATGAATTATATTGTTTATCAACGCTGGAACCCAGCATCCGATGCTTGTGCCTAGGGTGACACACCTGTGATGGAACAGGTGCAACCAGTAAAGTATCTTAATACACCTTGGAGGGAGGTGATACCCTAGAGCT
Organism: Lissotriton vulgaris; assembly: GCF_964263255.1. NCBI lineage: Eukaryota > Metazoa > Chordata > Amphibia > Caudata > Salamandridae > Lissotriton > Lissotriton vulgaris. Next base: position 1,635,813,827 of record NC_141685.1, on the reverse strand, counting down.
CAGTTCAAACAGATATAACCATTTAGGAGCGGTGCACAACCCATTTACTTGAAGATATTTCATAGTTTCACATGACACTCTGTCCTCTCACTATAGGAGCTCGCCACATTGGAGACCCACTTTAGATTACCTTTAAACTTGTGCCGAGAAGTCTAATGTATGGTGGTCCTTGAGCGGAAGAGTGACTCAGTAGCTGGCTGGAGTTTGGTTCTTTCGAAAATTATGTGAATTGGTTAACAATATCACTTGTTTAAGCTTTACTTTTCAATGCTTCACTTTACACTGTCTATTGCAATTAGGGCTCCAGGTTTTATGTTATTTTTTTCTGGTTTTCTGGTGTATTTATCCATATTTATTATGGGTTTTGTGAAAAAAGTAAAGCTGAAACTGCTATATTTCCACATTTATTTCACAAATAAATATGCAGTCATGCTTAAATGCCTGCCAGGTTTCAGGAATATGAAAACCCGCAGAAGAAAAATCAATGGCTTTTATGAAAATATGCACATTTCAGTATCAGCCTTGTGCATATTTACTGCTGTTTAAGCCTCTTTATTAAAATTCCTTAATTTTTTAGCTCCTTTTCCTATCAATCCAAACAGTTATTGGCCTGGCAGTCAATGCAAAGTGTATTTAGAATCACTCAAAAAGCACCAAATTTCTGTTTTTATTCACATTTAAAAATAAATACAGACAAGAAAATAAATGGTTTTCTGTCTGTATTTATCTGTAAAAATCAGTAAAAATGAAAAACAGGAGTCTTAATTATAATTACCACGGGACTCCCGCCTTGAAGACAGGGAAGATTAAAGCATGTGAATTAATGAAAGATAACAATTCTGGCGAAGCAGAGTGTAGAGGTTACCTTGTTTTTTTTCTCCACTCTGTAATGTAGGTCGCCCAGACATTCAGTTAATTAGTCCAGCCCCCTAATCAACTACAATCTGAGATAAAATCAAATATAATTTGTATGTCTCAACATTAGCAGGACATTATTTTTAAACACTTGTTTAGGGGTAGTGCACATACGTGTATGATATCTGGGATCCTACAGCACTACAAAGGTACCTCTACTTGGATGCCCAAAGTTTAATTTCATAGGTGCCGTTGTGAGAGAAGGATTAGATACCCATGACTAGGGTGATGTCTAAAATTCCCCATATGTTCTCACAAACTCCAATGTAATATGTTGTGACGTGCCATGTTGAAGGAAGTTTGGATGGCAAGTATAGTCTTTCCACTGAAGTTGTCTGCCTGAAGGATAACATGGACATAATCACTGATGATTCTTTGTGCGATCTTGATACTTTTTGTGGGGCTGAGTCTAGGAGCTGTCGTGTAAAAGGTCATATATTCAGGGGGAGTGTTTGGGGTGTGACATCCCCAAAATAATTGCATTCTTGGCTTGGTATTTTTTGGTATTTTGGTCTGGAGGCCTTGAGTCGGGTCTGCTATGTCTATACACGTTCTTCTCGTCATCCCAATTTCACTATGAGGTTTTAACTTATTCATTTTAGATCAGAACCTTCAATATGAATATTGACCTGTTTACTAAAAAAGTAGTAAATCTGCACGCATTGAAGCACGCCTTGAAAGGGTGCATATTTACTGCTAAAAATCTAATGACCCTCACACCCTGGGAATTTTCTGCCGTGGTATTGGGGTCATTTTAATTTTACTGGCAGTAAAAAGCCATCTGACTGTCCATTCTAAATAGAGTGGACATTTGGATGTTTAACCTTGGCACAATTCCACCAGCCGTTGAGATGGAGTACCTTGTACACAAAACACTAAAGCAGCCCTAGTGGTGCACCTAATGCAAGTCTGTATTGATCCTGCACCTTCCCTAATGACGGTCATTTCAATCATTCACCCTGCAGCCCACTTATTTTTAGTTGGGAAATTTGAAGTTCACACGCAGCAAATCTCACTGACTATGCTATATGGTGGCATATAGTCTAATGTTCTACATACGCTTGCAAATGTCTTGTTAACCCCATTTCTAGATATTTGATAGCTTTAAGATCATTTTCTGTTCAAAGGTGTTTTCAGCGAAGAGGTTGTTGCAACACTTTTCCATACATGCCAATGGGCCTGATTCAGAGGGGACACTCAACTTTTTAAAGCCAAAAATGGCTTTATTTAAGCTGTCTCCCGTCTGAAATTGCCTCTCTTTCTTTCGAAATCAATGGGGGAAATACAATTTCGCAATTATCTTTTATTAAATGTCACACTTTACTCTTCCAAATGTTGGCAGGCATGCTTTTCTTGAATTGAGGCCGAGCACTGGAGAAGGTATATTTTCAGGAGTTCAGTGATTAAATTTCAATAAGGGAGAAAGGAGTTTAAGTAATTTGCTCTGGTTCAGAGCGGCATACACAGACAAATAATTGGCATTGATTGCTTTGGCCTTTGTTTTATACTTCACAAGTCAGTGTTGTTTCCATGTCTATTCAATATTTTGTGTACTTCTGGTATTTTTCAGCCACATGTATCAGTTTGATTATGGACATAAGCATTACTACCAAGCTCGGATGGAAGTGGATGAGGCCTACATGATCAAGCTAGCAGACAGGTAACCAAACTTTTCTCTCTATGATGTGTGTTTCTTGAAAATGTTATCAGTCATTCAAACTTCCAGAAGTAAAATGGCCACTGTGTCATTCAGTAGGAGCGCACATGCATGGTAATGCTTTTCTTATTTTTTTGCTGCCGCTACATACCATTCAGAAAAGGGGGTGGTGATGAACAGAGTGTCTGAATTAAGCAGACCACTCTTACCAAGTCCAAAGATCAGGGCTTGATCCATCACCGTTATTTATCTCACTGCACCATCCTAGTTCAGAACCTGGCTATATGCAAATCAGTCTGTCCCTGGCCCAGTGCATCATGGGAACAGGGCAGACTAAACTACCAAGCCAATTCTTCACCAGAAAGGAGACAAGCTACCGGGGACCGGTTTCTGGCATTTCAGCCGTCATCGGCCCGGCTTGCTTGAATCCTGATGGTGCAGTGAGAAAGGGACTCATGTCTGAGTATACCCTGCCACACCTATAGTGGCCAAAAACGATTCAGAAAAGGGGGTGGTGATGAACAGAGTGTCTGAATTAAGCAGACCACTCTTACCCAGTCCAAAGATCAGGGTTTGATCCATCACCGTTATTTATCTCACTGCACCATCCTAGTTCAGAACCTGGCTATATGCAAATCAGTCTGTCCCTGGCCCAGTGCATCATGGGAACAGGGCAGACTAAACTACCAAGCCAATTCTTCACCAGAAAGGAGACAAGCTACCGGGGACCGGTTTCTGGCATTTCAGCCGTCATCGGCCCGGCTTGCTTGAATCATGATGGTGCAGTGAGAAAGGGACTCATGTCTGAGTATACCCTGCCACACCTATAGTGGCCAAAAACGATTCAGAAAAGGGGGTGGTGATGAACAGAGTGTCTGAATTAAGCAGACCACTCTTACCCAGTCCAAAGATCAGGGCTTGATCCATCACCGTTATTTATCTCACTGCACCATCCTAGTTCAGAACCTGGCTATATGCAAATCAGTCTGTCCCTGGCCCAGTGCATCATGGGAACAGGGCAGACTAAACTACCAAGCCAATTCTTCACCAGAAAGGAGACAAGCTACCGGGGACCGGTTTCTGGTATTTCAGCCGTCATCGGCCCGGCTTGCTTGAATCCTGATGGTGCAGTGAGAAAGGGACTCATGTCTGAGTATACCCTGCCACACCTATAGTGGCCAAAAACGATTCAGAAAAGGGGGTGGTGATGAACAGAGCGTCTGAATTAAGCAGACCACTCTTACCCTGTCCAAAGATCAGGGCTTGATCCATCACCGTTATTTATCTCACTGCACCATCCTAGTTCAGAGCCTGGCTATATGCAAATCAGTCTGTCCCTGGCCCAGTGCATCATGGGAACAGGGCAGACTAAACTACCAAGCCAATTCTTCACCAGAAAGGAGACAAGCTACCGGGGACCAGTTTCTGGCATTTCAGCCGTCATCGGCCCGGCTTGCTTGAATCCTGATGGTGCAGTGAGAAAGGGACTCATGTCTGAGTATACCCTGCCACACCTATAGTGGCCAAAAACGATTCAGAAAAGGGGGTGGTGATGAACAGAGTGTCTGAATTAAGCAGACCACTCTTACCCAGTCCAAAGATCAGGGCTTGATCCATCACCGTTATTTATCTCACTGCACCATCCTAGTTCAGAACCTGGCTATATGCAAATCAGTCTGTCCCTGGCCCAGTGCATCATGGGAACAGGGCAGACTAAACTACCAAGCCAATTCTTCACCAGAAAGGAGACAAGCTACCGGGGACCGGTTTCTGGCATTTCAGCCGTCATCGGCCCGGCTTGCTTGAATCCTGATGGTGCAGTGAGAAAGGGACTCATGTCTGAGTATACCCTGCCACACCTATAGTGGCCAAAAACGATTCCGAAAAGGGGGTGGTGATGAACAGAGTGTCTGAATTAAGCAGACCACTCTTACCCAGTCCAAAGATCAGGGCTTGATCCATCACCGTTATTTATCTCACTGCACCATCCTAGTTCAGAACCTGGCTATATGCAAATCAGTCTGTCCCTGGCCCAGTGCATAATGGGAACAGGGCAGACTAAACTACCAAGCCAATTCTTCACCAGAAAGGAGACAAGCTACCGGGGACCGGTTTCTGGCATACCATTCTACATTCTACCTACCATTCTACATACCATTGGCAATAAACACTGGCAAAGCCAATAGGTTAATAAGGCAGGACCTATTGGCTTTTACAGTACTTGTTACTTCAATGCGTTCATCACCGTGTTCTGAATACTCTGCTTTATGTTCATTGAATTCTTTCAATTTATCCAGCACACAGAGCTCCAAATATATTCTGTAGCATTTTTTTAGCAAGCTCTTGTGACATAATAGCGTTCTGTGGAGTGACACAAAGATTAAAGTATGGGCAATTGAGATGTCACTTGTATTGTCCTATAAAGCCATTTACTTCCTGAAATGCAGATTCCCCGTTTTATGTACGTTATTACAAGGACCACCCTGTAAGCTCACCTAGACAGGCGCAAGTATTTTATATAGATGTACAATGTGCTGTGGGCATCATTCAATAAGTAAGAATCACATCCTCAGTAAATGATCCCCTCACTTAATGTAATCGCTCCTATATACAGAGAACATTTCTCAGTTAAAACAAAAACAAGAAAGGTCTGACAAGGGTTTCTTTTGCTGATATATATTCTCTCAACAGATCTCAGTACTCCTCCGTGTACTCATTATATACAAAGTGCAAATGACACAGTGCTCCAGTGAATGTGACAATGCATAAAAACGAACACAAGACTCTGTACAATCCCAGCCCATCCAACATTTTACAACAAAAATATGGTATCGATTATTACACATTCATATCCATCATAATAGAAAAGTGAGCCAGGAATTAGATGTCGACGTTTCGACCCAATGTGAATAAAAGGGTCTCCTTTTTTTGTTTCCAGCCATTGATGTCGTAATGGATTAAAAAATGCATGATTTTATGAGCTGTTATAATCAGTGTCACTTTCGTAGAGGTTCATTATACGTATGAATAAATTCGAGTGAGTAACTGACGTAGGATTGCTAGGTTTCTGTCTGTCTCTCACAGGTCTTAAGCCAAAGGATTTAGTCCTGAGGAGACCCTTTTATTCAACTGGAGTCGAAATGTGTGCCCTGATGTTGTGATTCTTTTTAAATGGAGAAAGTGATATTTTGAAATGACTGAGAAGTCCAGTTGCTAAACCATTCAGAGTAAACCAACATCAAAGAGACCACCTTCCTTATTGCAACACCTGTAAGTGGCCCAGAGGGACATTTTGTTTTTACTAGAAGAATCTGCTCCTGTTTCTCCCATATGATCCAAAAATATGGTTGCCTGCTGCCTCCTGTGTAGAAGTCTAAATCTGATCACATAATTATTTGCTAGCTCTTGAGTCATGGTTAATATCAGGACGATTAACTATGCTGTGTCTTATTTTTTCAAATGTGAATGATGTCTAGAACCTAAACTCTATCCGATTTTTTACAAGGTTTTATTTGTCACCTGCCACTATGCCTTAATTCAGACAGGTTTAAAACTTTTCCTGAATTGTGTTCAGTTTTGGCCCACGGGTGAGTCTGAAGTACAGTATTTTGCTATTTAACAACATATCTGTTTTTCTTGCCATAGAATTAGAGCTAACATTGCATAGCCTCCACCACTGGCTGCTGTTGTAGATCTTAATTTATATTCAGTAGGATCTGTATTATAAACAGTGGTCTTAATTTAGGTTAAACAAAAGGCACTTGAAAGATTAAGACTAAATACCTAGAAAGAGGCCCTATTGGAAGTAGTTTAGCATACATTACTCAGGAAAATTTCCCTAAAGGTTTTTCCGTGTCTCTGCCATAGACAGTATGAGGTTTCTGCTAACTGAAAGAATAGCAATGGAAATCTATTGTATGAACTGACTATCAAAGCTGTAGAGGTTTTAGATTCTTCATTGTTTCCACATGACCATATTCACTGATTTTTGCAGAATTGCCTGTGTCAAGCATGTTAAGTTTATTATGGATCATTTTCAACAACTTGCTTTTACAAAGCATTTTTAAATCCCATAATCCTTTACAACGCAGCATTTATTTCCCATGTGTTGTAATTGAAAATGTGATGCAAAAAAGGGGTTGAAATTGATCCCTAATAAATGTGTACCTAGTTTTTTTTTTGCAGAATTCCATTTCTCATTGTGCCTAAACTTAACTATACTAGATGTCAGTAACAGTAAATAAATGACAAAGCAGAGCTTACTTATTCTGAAAGCCATATGTTCTAAAGAAACATTGTTCGCAACATAATTAACACATTTAACGCAATTTCTCAATACTGCAAAATGCGTAAATGTAACTAAATAAAAATGGCAGTGAGTATAGAATATATAATACTCTTAATGTTAAGGTGCAGTCAAGGAAATAAGACAATGCAATGGTTCGGTATAACACTGCCTGTGATTGTAGATTATGAAAAGCTCTATCCAGTTTTCTTTGCAGTGTTCTAGTTTAATATAAACGAATATGTTTAATTCAGCACAAAGACAATATTTGACAAAAATAGTTGACAATGCAGCAAAATGTATGTCAATATAGAAGAAGTACATTCTTTTGAAAAAAAATCCTGATCTTAGTTCTATCATAAAGATTCATTTTGAAAATATACAATAATGTATTTCTTTTAATATTTAAAAGAAAAAAATCATTAAACGCTGCTGTGTTCTTTCTGTAAGCATTGTAATTGTTGTTTACATTCAAGTGTATTTAAATGCAATGTAAACTATTTGCGATGTAAAAAACATGTTGTAATTGAAAGTTACTTTGTTTTCTTTGTAATGATGAATATCCCCTGTGTCATGTATCCTATTTCACAGCTCAGAGAAGTTGATTCGACGATGTTGGAGGGAAGTTTTTGGTCTACTTGGGATCTTTGCTAATCTGGTGACTGTTTTTCTTATTGAGTTAATCACCTTTCTAAGCAAATCCATTTTCCAGGTAAGTTTGTGACTTCATTATCAAAATTAAGTCGAACTGTAGTAACTGGGGGTGATGATGGCATTGGTACACAAAGTACGTTCTATCTTATGGGGATAGAGGGCTCATGGAACAGCAAGCATGTTCGGTATCTCATTCACAAACCTATTTCTTTATTTTTCAGTTTTGCATGTCAGCCTTGTTGAGTGTGTAAATTAAAACTGCTAGAAATCTCATGAATTCATGAGACAGATGTGTAACATTTAATCTCAATTTCATACTATCTCATTAATTAGCCTTTGGCAGGGGTTTTGAATAAGCAGATCTGAAGGTAGCACTTTATATAAAAAAAAATATTCATTAGATCTGTTTAATCACTGCTGATTTTTCAGTCATTTAATCTGGGATTCATGCTAACCGACTGTGCATTTAGTCTCTTCATCAAATTCTATTATTTGTTTTCATATAGTTTTTTCCGTCCACCTGTTGGGAATTTCTGCACTAGTTGAGTAAAGGTCCCTACTGCATAACTGACATGGAATTTGGGACTAAGGAATGTCTCTTCATCTTAAAGCTGAATCCTTTTCATTTCAAAGCTCAGGCATGTGCTGCCTTGCCTGTATCTTGCCCTATTCCTCCCCCTCCTGCCTTCCCTCATTCATCATTCATAACCACAAGATCACAGTACTTTCCCCAGTCTCTTCCTTATGTAAGAATTATTATTTGACAACTATTTCTTGTGTCTCTGATGTTTCTCTTTATCTCAGTGGCTTCTGCCACACTTTATTTTTTATATAACATAGATCGTAGCGGTCCCAGTTTTCCAGCGTGAAACTATTCTAGATTGACATGCAGAGAATTTACCTGCCATCTAGGGGTTCGACACAAAAAATGTTTTCTAAAGAAAACAAATAAATTTTTGTGGTCGACCGTAGGTAGAGTATGTAGGACTCTCAGTGATGTCTACCATAAGCCCACACTGCCTGGACTACTCTCTTCGGAGTATTTTTTTGCCATGGGATGGACTTCATCTCTACAGGCCTACACATGGATTGGTTGCAGTCAACTTCGCCTGATCACCTATATGATTTTAGTTCATTATCTAGAGAACATTCATGAGTGAATTATAATTGTTGACTAATATCTTGGGACAAATGCTCCTTGGGAGCTCTGTCATTTGATATGAATCAAAGGTTAGTAGACCTCACTTCACATAAGTTCCAGGCCTGATACTCTCTGGGCAGACCTGTTCAACCTAGAATTTACATCCACAGTTAGTGAATAGCCTTTTCTGCAAATGAATTACATGGTGACTCTGAGGTTTACTGCTTGCCTAACACTGAGCTTTGTCCCGAGGATCCATCAACTCTTAATATCTGGGCTTGCCCTAGAGCTCAATATAATTAAGAAACCAAAACTCAAACATAATCATCAAATTGTTAAGGCATTGCCATGAAAATACAGCTAAATGCCACATCTAGCTATGGTATTGCACATTGTCGTTGCAATATTACTGCACCCAATGTGCACTCAACTCAGAACAAGTCCCGTAGCTGTTTATGAAGGGACCTCCATCATGCCTATCGGCAAAACAGATCACGCAAAATACCCGTCTGAACACTTCAGAAAGAAGAGCTCAGTTGAGATGTGCCTTGCAGATGACAATCTCTACCTGCCGGACAAAGAACATGTTACACACTGAAGAGGCTTTCAAGCCGAGACCTCCAGCCTCCGTTCTCTGAAACCATGAACATTTCATAAATTGAGGTTTTAGTTTCTGCTCTCCAATAGAAATGCTAGAATGTCACAGATCGCACCCAGACAAATGGCACTGCTACAAGGCATACTAATAAGAGAATGTAAACGAAGCCATTGGCAAAACATCATACAAGGACCCGGAACTAATTTGGAATGCAGTAAACAAGGAAATTCATCCTTTGCCCCTAATACACCATAGAGTAAAACCAAAAATTAACTGAAGTATTTGCACCACGTTTTATTTTTATTAATTAAGGCTAACCTCTGAGATCTTTGAGTCACGTTGCATGTTATCTTGTAATGCTTTGTCTTCTTTGGACTCATCTGTGAGACCCTTGAGTGTCCACACGTCTACCTTTAGAGCGTACACTAATCTATCATTAAAGAGTTTACTATGAATTGCTCAGCCTTTCTAGATGTAGACGCCATCCTACCTCTTGTTGCGTACAACTGTTCTTTCCCTTGGGCAAATCTAGTCAAGTGTTACTCCCACACTGGTTCCCATAATGCGATAAATATGCCTTTTTTTTAAATTGAAAATTCTGTCCTCATTTGACACTCAAAAAGCAGTTGAGTCACAAATGGGGGATTCCAGTGCTGAAACCCAAGTTATTTAAATTAGCCTAGGCTTCTGCAAGTGCAAACATTTTCCAGTTTGAAAGGAGACTAGGGGGTGTTTAGTGAGAGATGAGCATTGTTCTCAACCCAAATTATTGCCAGAGTAGCCCTCATCTAACCTAGTTCCAGCCACACAAACGCATTTGCAGGGTGCCACATCAGCCGGAATGTGAAGCATAACACCCAGAGTGAGTTCGCCCAGAGAGGATCAGGTCTGCAGAGGTTGATAGCTTTGCTTGAAATTGTTGCTAGACTTTCAAAGAGTGAGAAAAGGAGATCAGGATTAAATGTGAAAATGTTTGCCAAGCAAAAGCACCCTTTGTAATTTATTGAAGTTTTCCCATTTGTAAGTACACAAAAAAGCTATCTATTAAAGTTTGTGAAATAATTAAAATTCTAAATTCACAATGTATCTACAGCAGTTAGGAATGTGTGTGCAAAGGTTGAAAAATTTAAAGTATCAGCATAGCCTTCATGATGGACAGTAGGTGACAAATTGTGAAGATTACATGGGCCTTTTTTCTCATTTTCTGCTGTCACTTTATATGTGTTATTAGTGAAGCAAGGGTAATCAAGGTGTGCATGTGTAAAACGGAGACCAGTTAAGTACACCGAAACCATACATGCCTCCTATAAATATTAATTCTGTCTGTAGGTAATGGCAGTTCTGATAGATACATCTGCCGTGTGGATTCCTCACCTTGTGAATATCCCCCTTGCGCCAGCAACATTCGGAAATTCTTTTTCGTATCCTCGTGCCGGTGGTGGATAGGACGTCACAGAGACACGGCTCTGCTCGCGACTCCGCTGACGTCACCGACGCCTATAATAGGCCCACGCCGGCGTGATGACATCAGTTCCCTTTTTTCCGCGTCGTCGACGCTAACGGTTATCGGGAATCTCTGTAGCCTACTGGTACATTGTTGCCGTTTTGTTGCATATTTCTGCTTCTCTGTATCCTGTCTCTTCAAAGATGTCATCCAAGAAGACTGGCTTCAAGCCCTGCAGGGAGTGTGCGGTAAAATGATGTCCATTACCGACCCCCATGAAGACTGCATCTGGTGTTTAAGTTCCGACCATGATGTGGAGGATTGTTCTTCATGTCGGAAGATGAATCCGAAGGCCCTGAGGGAGAGAGAAGCCAAACTTCTGGTTGCTAAGGTGAAAGCTGGAAAGGAGAAGTCGTCAAGATCTCGTTCTCGAAGGGCGAGGTCGAAGTCCAGGGCGAGGTCGAGATCTGCTTCTCGAGAGAGGTCGTCTTCGAAGTCGGCGTCAGATCATGTTTCGAAGTCTAAGAAGAAGCACAAGAAGAGGAGACATGAGTCCCGACGTCGGCCTGGTAAGGAGTCGAGGTCGAGGTCACCGAAGAAGGTACGTTCGAAGGTGGTTACTCTCGAAGTCTCTGAGCATGAAGGTGAGGCCTCACCTTCTGAGTCGCATGGGCGGTCTCCTACTCCGGCTCCGAATGCTTCTCCGGTTCCGAATCCGTCTCCGGCGCCGTCCCCGGCCCGTGAAGAGGAAGAGGCTCGGGACATTGTGGATTCTGCGCCTGTTGATGAGCCGAATCCGATCCCTCTACAGGACTGGCCTGATGGTTTTCAGCCGCCCTTTCCTGCTCCAGGCCAGGACCCTTCAGCGTTTCTTAACGCTATGTATGGCGTCTTCTCAAGGGCGTGGTACCCCTCTGGTGCACCTTCGGGTCCCATGGGTCCTTTGGCATTCAGCCTGGGAGTTCCTCACTCCTATCCTCCGGCTCCGTTTATGCCTTACATGCCGGCTCCGATGCCGCATTGGCAGTTCCCGGCTCCGCCGAAGTCGTCGACGCCGATTCCAGCGTCGCCTGCTCCTGAACATCCTCGAGGGCATTCTTCTGTGCCGTCGGATTCGATACCGGCACCGGCCCCGAATCCGTCGAAGCCGCAGGTGGATCCGGCTGCGAGGCGTGTAAAGGGGAGGTCCAGAAGGGAAGCTCAACGCCGTTTGGAAGAGCAGAGATACATGGATTCACAGTCTGATGTTGAAGAAGGTGAATTAGAAGAGAGCTGTTTTGAGGAGTTGGCGGATTCAGGGACTCTTGATTTCTCTCCAGAGTGGGAGTTGCCCTCAGGCTCAGGTGCTCCCTCTAAGGATATCCAGCCTTACCATCTGGTTATGAGGAAGGCTGCTGAGCTTCTTCAATTGACTCTGCCTACAGTGGAGTTCAAGTCTAATATCCTCACTGAAGTCTTGCATTCACCGAATTCTGTGGTTGAGCCTTTACTTCCATTCAATGAAGCCTTGACTGATCCTATTATGGAGGTATGGAAGAAACCTTTGTTGGCTCCTGCGGTTTCTAAGAGTGTTGCGAGGAGGTACAGGGCTGCTCCTGAGGACCCGGCTTTTCTGTGTTCACATCCTTTGCCAGAGAGCCTGGCCATTCAGGCTGCCTGTTCAAAGAAGAGTCTTAGTGCCTTTCCTCAGGTTCCTTGTGAGAAGGAAGCAAAGAAACAGGACCAGGTGGCAAAAAAGACCTTTTCATCGGCTAGTATGGCGTTGAAGTCAACTAATGCCACATGTCTTATGGGAAGGTATGTGCATGCCCTGATGGACTCCTTGCGTATCCTGGCTCCAAAAATTCCTGACGCCAACCGGAAGGATTTTGAGGAGGTGATTTCTGACACTCAGGCAGCAGCCCGCCAGGTTATTCAAAGTGGTCTGGACACTGCCGACTCTGTGGCTCGTATTATGGGCACTGCTGTCGCCACTAGGTCAGCCTGGTTGAAGTCATCGGACTTTTCGGCTGATGTTCAGGCGACTCTGCTTGATCTTCCTTTTGATGGATCAGGTCTCTTTGGGAAGAAGGCGGATGCAGCTCTTGAGAGATTCAAGGATTGCAGAGCAACAGCAAAGTCTTTGGGTCTCCAGATCAGGGGCACTTTTTCCAACAGAAGGTTCAGGGGCTTTGGTCGCTCCTTTCGGAATTTCCGGCAAGGCCAACAGCAGCAGCAGCAACAACAGCAGCAGCAAAATTCAGTGTACAGATCGTACAGGAGAAAGCAAAGAGCGCGTCCTCGTGGACGTCAGCCCTCCTCTTCCTCCACCTCTTCCAACCCCCCTGCCGCAGAAAAGCAGCCCTAGATCCGCTATTCAGGATCATGTGGGTCCGGTTGGGGGTCGGCTTACCCATTTTCTACAGGATTGGGAATCGGTTACGACAGATCTTTGGCTTCTCAATCTTGTAGAAAATGGGTATGCCCTTCCCTTTCGGGAATTCCCCCCTGTTTACCCTCCTTGTCAAGGTTTTTGCACCGAGGAACATCTGTCTCTTCTGCAGGAGGAGGTTCTAACTCTGTTACGAAAGGGTGCGATAGAGGTGGTCCCAGAGCAGGAAAGGGGTCAGGGATGCTACTCCAGGTATTTCCTGATCCCCAAAAAGGATGGCAGGCTTCGTCCAATCCTGGATCTCAGGATCTTGAATCTCTATCTGAAGCAGGAGAAATTCAAGATGCTCACCCTTGTTCAGGTTTTTCAAGCGTTGATGGAAGGAGACTGGATGGTGTCGCTCGACTTGCAGGACGCGTATTTCCACATACCCATCCTGAAGTCGCACAGGAAGTATCTCCGTTTCACGGTTGGGTCGCAGCACTACCAGTTTGCGGTCCTTCCGTTTGGTCTTACTACTGCGCCTCGAGTCTTCACCAAGGTGATGGCGGTGGTGGCAGCTCATCTCAGGAGGTCGGGGATACCTGTGTTCCCTTATTTGGACGACTGGCTGATCAAAGCGGAGTCGTCAGAGAAGGTGCTCCATCATCTGCAAGAGACAACTCAGTTGTTGTTCAGGTTGTGTTTTTCGATAAATGTACCCAAGTCTCACCTGGTGCCCTCCCAGCGCAACCTGTTCATAGGTGCCGTACTGGACACTACTGTTTGTCGTGCATTCCCTCCTCCTCAAAGGATTCACGACATTCAGGAAATGATTCCTTTATTTTTCAATGGAGCGGTCGTTCCAGTCCTGAAGGTCCTTTGCCTGCTCGGTCTGATGGCTTCTTGCATTCTGTTGGTCAACCATGCACGCTGGCACATGAGGGCACTCCAGTGGTGTCTCCGCAGGCAGTGGTATCAGCACAACGGAGATCTCGGGGAATCGGTGAAGATCTCCAGAGAAACTGCGGCGGATCTGTCTTGGTGGAGCGTGGTAGGCAACCTGTCGCAAGGGAAGCCTTTCCATCTACCTCCATCGGTGGCCACGGTGATAACGGATGCATCCACTCTAGGGTGGGGTGCTCATCTGGGGGATCTGGAGGTCAAGGGTCTTTGGTCTCCAGAGGAAAGGTTGCTTCACATCAACCTTCTAGAGTTGCGGGCGATACGTTTGGCGCTCAAGGCCTTCCTCCCTTCCCTTCGCGGTCAGTCGATCCAAGTCCTGACGGACAACACAACCGCGATGTGGTACATCAACAAGCAGGGAGGAGTGGGGTTGCAGTGTCTCTGCAGAGAGGCTCTGCGTCTCTGGTCCTGAACCAGATTTGTCTGATGGCAAATCATCTGGCCGGAGTTCTGAACGTGCGTGCAGACAGTCTCAGCCGGCAGTTCTCTGCCGACCACGAGTGGAAGCTTCACCCGGAGGTGGTTCGTCACGTCTTTCGGACGTGGGGGACTCCTCGGGTGGACCTGTTTGCCACTCACGAGAATGCTCACTGCCCGTCTTTCTGCAGTCTCCAGTATCCGATGCAAGGAGCCTTGGGGGACGCATTTCAGTTGAGTTGGGGAAATCAACTCCTTTACGCGTTTCCTCCCATACCCTTGATTCCTCGGGTTCTGAGGAAAATTCGCCAAGACCGGGCCCAAGTTATATTGGTCGCCCCGGATTGGCCAAGAAGGGTGTGGTATACAGATCTACTCCACCTCTCCTCTCACCCGCCGCTCCGTCTCCCTCTCAGGGCAGACCTCCTCTCTCAGATGGAGGGGCAGGTTCTACACCCCCACCTCCAGAAATTGCAACTTCATGCCTGGAGATTGAACGGGGCAACCTGATTTCTTATTCTCTCACGCCTGATGTGGTGGATGTCATTTTGTCTACCAGACGTGACTCCACTAAGACTGTCTATTCATATAGATGGTCTAGGTTTGTTATTTGGTGTGGTGAGAATGATATTGACCCGTTGAGAGCCCATTTATCAGATGTGCTCCGGTTTGCTCTTTCTTTGGCGCAACAGGGGCTTGCTGTTGCCACGGTTAAGGGCTATCTTTCGGCGCTGTCGGCTTTTATTTGTTTGCCTGATCAGCCCTCTCTTTTTAAGTCTCCTGTAGTTTTGAGGTTTTTGAAGGGTTTTGTTAACAAGTTCCCTCCTACCCCTTTTATTGTACCTCAGTGGGACTTGAATCTTGTCTTGACTTTTCTGATGGGCTCTCCCTTTGAGCCTCTTCATAAATGTCCTATGAGGCTTTTAACCTTTAAGGCAGTTTTCCTAGTTGCAATTACCTCGGCAAGGAGGGTGAGTGAGCTTCAAGCTCTTAGTTCCAAGCCCCCGTTCCTGACCATACATGCTGATCGGATGGTTCTAAGGACCAGGGCTGCTTTTCTTCCTAAGGTGGTGACTCCTTTCCACCTTGGTCAATCCATTACCCTCCCTACCTTTTATCCTCCCCCGCACCCTTCCAAGGAGGAGGAGGGGTTACACCGTCTGGACCCTAAGAGGGCGGTATCTTTTTATTTGGACAGAACTAAAGACTGTCGCTTGGATGATCAACTCTTCGTTGGCTTTGCTGGCTGCAAGAAGGGAAGAGCGGTCCATAAAAGGACTTTATCAAGATGGATCGTTCTGTGTATTAAGATCTGCTACTCTTTGGCCGGTAAGGAACCTCCAGAGGGTATTAGGGCTCATTCAACTAGAGCTAAGTAGTCCACCTCGGCTTTGGCTAGAGGTGTTCCTGTGGAGGACATTTGTAGAGCGGCAACTTGGTCCTCCCTCCACACGTTTGCAAAGCATTACTGCTTGGACACTGAGGTGAGGAGGGACGGCCACTTTGCTCGCTCTGTCCTTCAGGATTTCCTGGTTTAGAAGAGTGGACACCCTCCTCCGTGAGTGGGGACTGCTGTGGGACTCTATTCACAAGGTGAGGAATCCACACGGCAGATGTATCTATCAGAAGAACAAGTTACTTACCTTCGGTAACGCTTTTTCTGGTAGATACTATATCTGCCTGTGGATTCCTCACTGACCCACCCGCCTCCCCGTTGTCCACTCTTCTATGCCAGAGTTATTGTACTGTAATGTATATTTATTTTGATGTCAAGGAAATGTTTCATTTGCTTTCCTGCATTTGCTTTGCACTGTGTGTTTTGCCTTGACTATTGTATACTGTGTATACTTTGTATATATCTACTGTCATTGGTCCGTCCGTGTGCCTCGATGGCACGGAAAAAAGGCGGAACTGATGTCATCACGCCGGCGTGGGCCTATTATAGGCGTCGGTGACGTCAGCGGAGTCGCGAGCGGAGCCGTGTCTCTGTGACGTCCTATCCACGTCGGCGCGAGGCTACGAAAAAGAATTTCCGAATGTTGCTGGCGCAAGGGGGATATTCACAAGGTGAGGAATCCACAGGCAGATATAGTATCTACCAGAAAAAGCGTTACCGAAGGTAAGTAACTTGTTCATTTGTACATCAATCACTATATCCTCCATCAGTTCAATTTTAAATGGGGCTCAATGCCAAAGTGTCCTTGTAACATAAATACATCTGCAAAATGTTTTAAAAATACAAAAACATATTTTAATATTTAAAATGATTAGTTGTTGGTTTCCGTGCAACTATGGACATCTACCTAACACGGGCATTCACAGCCAAACCATGGTATTTCGTTTTGCTCACATAGCTTATCTTCATAAAAAGCCCTCATGGAATTTTGATAGATTTTCCCAGGAAGCCTATTTTTTTAACTCAATTAGAACATTTCTAAACAACATACATTTAATGTTCCTGCCTACTTAAAGAGGCGTGTTAGTGTGACAAGTTTATTACCTCACTTGTAGATAGAGCACGTTGAGAATATCTACTATAACAAATGGTAGATTTATCCAACTTTGATAAAGGGATATACACGTTATCTACATATATAATAATAAATATGTAATAATAAAATACTTCTGAAACATTTTTAGGGTAGTAAACTGACCATGCCACAGGCCATCAAATCATTTTCTTATCTTCCCTTAACCCTTGTTTATGCAGATGCTGGCAGTGGGAATGATGACGGCAGTAGGAGATCACATTATTAAGCCCTTCTTAGTGGCTTTGTTTAATAATATACTTCAACCTGTCTTGATTTTCCTGCTGAACATTTTGACCGGGCTGCGGGATTTGACCTATCCATTCATTGATGTTCTGAACGGTGTCTGCCTCCAGTTTGCCATGATACTTCAAGCCTTCCGGTTGGTGGAAGTCCATACCAATCCGAGGCACCCTTATGACCTGAAGGTATAAAGCAGAAGAACGTTTTTTAATCTTGATCTTTCAGACTTTGACTTTGGATCGCCCACTGATCCTTGAGAATGTCTTCATGCAGACTATGGACTGTACTGCGCAACTTATTTTACACAGTGTTATATTTATTCATCTGATTCGAAATATCATGAGCAATTTTTATATATTTGTGCCTTCGGTTTTTTTAAATACAATATATTTTTTACTTTTCAACGTTTCTTTTTTCATGGTGTGAAGTGGTCCATTTTTGTATCAAACGCTGGTGTTTTTGAGTTTGGTGACAGTTATTCATTTGACAAAATTCCCATGTTTCCATGTTTTTTTTCTGTTCAAATAGTAGCTTGCCATGGTCTGTCACACATGGCCTGGCTGATCTACTCTTGCGAATTGTTCAAAGTTTATGCTGTGTTTTAAAAAATGCAGCACAGTAATAAGATCAAATATCTGAAAATGTTCAATTTCTATTCATTATTTAATAGGTAGATTTGTTAAGTGCTGACCTATTGAATTCAGGTATTTAAATGCTGTTGAACAGCAGGTCTTAAACAATTGATAAAAATCTGGAGCATAGTAATGCCTTTTAATCTCTTGAATGCACAAAAGAAGGCCAAATTGAAACAAATGATAAATGAGGATCAATAAAAGAAATGTGGTTTGTGTACTTACAAGAGCATTGGTCAGCAAGAGAAAACGTTTTACTAAATTGAAATGAAAGTAATCTGAATCACCCTGTGAAGTAGGTTTTCCTAGTCTTACTCACCAGGCGCTTAGATTAGAAAATGCTACTTTATGGATATTGCTTTCCAAATGGGACAACATCAAAGCAAATCGGTTCTAGGTCTCCCAGCTTTCTGATATAATCCATACACATTGTATTGTCTGTCTCCAGTAGTACGGGGAGGAATGCTTGAAGGACCAGTCAAATAGCCTTTAGCTTCATTGTGTTGACTCTACTTAAGTGACATAGATGTTTTGTGTTGCTGATGTAGGTTGCCTTAACTTTATGGATGCTTCTACCTCTCCCACTTCCTGTAAAGGTTGAGGATGGATAAAGCATCTCACCATCTGTCTGCATTTTCCTCGCTAGATGCTTTTTTTGTTTTTTTAAATTGCATGTTGTTTTTTGGCACTAATAAAGTGTATTGCCTGGAAAATATAAGGTAACATCAAAACTAGTAGAGAGGCTGGTGTAATGAAATGGTGATGCCAATCTCCATACTCCAATGCATTAAGCATCTTCTTCTGTCACGGTAATACATGTCAACCATCCGAATGATATTTTATACTGTTTGATCATGGCTGCCACAAAAGTTATTGATATTTGAACGTCTTCCACTTTAGAGAAAACCTTAACTCGTGATACAGATTAACCATGCTTTGCAGACGTCGTGTTCTCAGCATGATGGCAACCACCAAACTCCTTGGGTAAAAATATGGGTGCTTTTTTTTGGGTTTTTCAAATTGATATTTATTGAATTTTGTTTGCACAATAATACAGCTCAAGCAAGATATAACACTTTCCAGCAGTCATCGGATATGGTTTACGTATGGCTATTTGATAGTTACAGAAACGTTCAGGAGATCCATCCGTAATGACATGAGCTGTAGCTTTCTTATATTATCTGTAAAGCTGAACTTGGTCTATATCAGGCTCAGAAGCGTGATTCGACAGAATAAGGGCTTGAGTATTACAACAAAACTTTATCAGTCATCTGGATAACCGAATATACATCCTGCACAAATCGGAGGAGGTGACTGTATCTCAGCCCACAGCATCCTATATCTTTCTTTGATTGAGGCGTAACAGTGTATGCACAATTTCCAATAACGAAATGGCACAGTATATAACACGTAACATCAGCGTAAGTGTTCAGCCCACTTCTCTTCTTGTAACCATCAGTAAACAATACCCTGCAAACGTGGAGGGTAACATAATCCTAAAACAAGAAGACCCCCTACCCCCCAAACAAAGAAAATATAGTGGTAGTGGTGTCAGGTGTGCGCTGCATTGGACCAGCAGGTGTAATTAGAAGAATGGTACAAATCTCGGTTTGGATAGGGACTATTTTTTTACTAGGGAGCCATCTAAATGTGCCCCTTGGAGCATCGTTCAAGAGGTGACACTCTGGGGACTAAAACTGAAAGAGATGCATTTGCCTGATGGAGGGTGGACACACTGACAGAGGCAACCCCGAAGTCAGGTAGGACACTAGCGGACCCCATTTATACTAAAAGTTTTTGTAATCGTCTCTGAAGAAATGCGTCACCCTCTCCAGGCAGAGTATTCTCCAGAGCCCAGCTTGCCACATCGAAAGGGTGGAAGCCTCTGTCTTCTTCCAAGCCGTCGAATAGTGATTTTGGCGGCCCCTAGACATGACCAAAGAACGGCCTTGTCCGCCTTAGTCTGGTGTGTCAAGGATGGAGTACTTTCTGTCCTGTAACTGCAGTTCTGTAGTAGGGGTATCTCTATTCTAGTCATAATCTAGTGAATAGTCCCGCCCATGTGTTTGGACCCCAGAGCAATCAAAAATACTCTCTTAAGTTGTCAAACAAATGCAGAACTGCAAAGACACTTAAGAGAGCATTTAAAGACAGATAATGCAGCCTATATCCACAGGCTACACTGTCCAGTACTTCAACTAGAAATTCCACCAAAAATCCACGCAAACAGCACAGCCTGCCCAGTTTCCTCCACAGAGAAACTTGCCTCTACCAGCAAAAGCCTCTGAAATGATAGAGAAGAAGGTATGGACAGACAAGCCCCATAGGCTGCAATTATGTGGCTCAAACAGGATACTGTGCCTTTAAGAGAACTCTCCAGAACTTCTCCCAGTATCCCAGAATGCACAGCAGGTCCCTTTCACTTTCAGTTCTTTTTGAAGGCGTAACACGCCAGACCTGTAGCATTCCTTACATGAATATCTTTCTCCACCGGGGAGGAGGGCGGGTGCTTATGACTATAACAGAGATACCCCTACTACAGAACTGGAGTTACAGGACAGAAACTACTCCTTCTGTAGTAGGGAATCTCTGTGTATAGTCATAATCTAGTGAATAGAATGGCAAGCCCATCCCCACACCAAAGCGGCGGTGGAGAATAAAGAAATAACACCACTACTGTGCGAACAGGATTTGCAGCGAAGCCTGCCCAACCTGAGTGTCTGTCCTGGCATCAGTGTCCAGACAGTAATGCTTAGCAAAGGTATGGACCGACTTCCAAGTGGCCGCCTTGCAGATTTCTGCAATTGGAACATTACGTAGCAAAGCAGTCGTGGCAGCTTTGCCCCTGGTGGAATGAGCCTTCGGTTTACCTCCTACGGTCTTATTAGCCTTTTGGTAACACAATTGTATACAGGACACAATCCACCTAGAAATGGACTGTTTGGAGGTAGCAAGACCGGTCCTGACTGATCCATAATTGATAAACAATTGGTCTGACCTACGAATATCTTTAGTTTTATCCAGATAAAATTTCAACATCCTCCTAACATCCAGGGAATGTAGAGACTTTTCCGCTGGAGATTAAGGATTCTGAAAAAAAGTAGGCAAAGTTATGGTCTGGTTGACATGAAAATCAGAACTAACCTTGAGAAGAAATTTAGGGTGTGTACGCATAACAACCTTAGCAGCATGAAATACAGTATAAGGTTCTTGGCAACACAACGCCTGAATTTCACTCACCCTGCGGGCCGATGTGATGGCCACGAGGAACGCCGCCTTCCAGGACAAGTGCTGCAACGAAGCCTTGTGAATAGGTTCAAAAGGCTCCTTCATCAATCTGGACAGCACCACATTCAATTCCCATGAAGGCGAAGGAAGCCAGACAGGAGGGAATACTTTCTTCAAGCCTTCCAAAAAATCTTTGATCACAGGGATCTGGAAGAAGGAAGTCGGTGAAGGGCATTTCCTGTAGGCAGTCAATGCAGCAAGATGAACCTTAATGGAATGGAAATTAAGGCCAGTATGCGCCAAATGTAGAAGATAAGGAAGGATGACATCCTCCTTACACGTCATAGGGTCATAGTTCTCGGACTTGCACCAGATGCAGAATCTCTTCCTCTTGTAAGCATAGGAAGTCCTAGTGGAAGGTCGCTTAGCCTCCTTCAGTATGTCCATACAATCTTCTGGTAGTGCAATATGGCCATCTGAATCTATCTCAGGAGTCATGCCGCCAAACTCAAAGACGAGAGGTTCGGGTGCACCATCTGCCCCCCGAACTTCGTGAGAAGGTCCGGCCTGCACGGCAGCCGTATGTGAGGAAGGAGGGACCGGTGAAGCAGGTCCGTGAACCACCACTGTCTGGGCCATTCCGGGGCAATCAGTATCATCCGCGCCCTGGACCGGGACAGCTTGATGAGCACCGCCGGAATCAGGGGAATAGGTGGAAAAGCGTACAGAAAGCTGTTCGACCAGTCGATCCATAGGGCATTCCCCAACGTCCCCTGTTGGTAGTACCTGGAGGCGAAGATCGGCATTTGCTGTTTCCGGCGGTGGCGAACAGATCTACGTCTGGAGTCCCCCACCTTGTGAAGACTTCTCCTAGCACTTCGTCGTTTATGACCCATTCGTGGTTTTCCTGAATCAGTCTGCTCAGTGAGTCCGCCTGAACATTCTGCATACCTGGCAGATGGGTAACAGTTATCGTCAGTCCTCTGGCCAGAAGCCAGTGCCAGATCGCCTGCGCCTCCTGCGACAGAGTGCGTGATCTCGAGCCCCCCTGCTTGTTGAGGTAATACATCGTGGTCGTATTGTCCGTCTGTACAAGCAGAGAGTTGGTCTGAAAGGACGGATGAAAGGCCTTCAGCGCCAAGTGAACAGCTCTGAGTTCCAGGAAATTGATGTGGTTCGTGGACTCCGTCGGAGACCATGTCCCTTGAATCTGTAAGTCTCCGGAGTGCGCTCCCCAGCAGTGGAGAGACGCATCTGTCACGATCGTCTGTGTGGGAATGTCCTTGTGGAAGGGATCCCTTCTGAGGAGATTCTCCGCTGAACACCACCACTTTAGAGACTGAAGAGCATGCAGAGACAGTCGTATTGTGTCGTCCCAAGAACCAGTCCTCTGATCCCAGTGATCCTCCAAGCACTCCTGCAGTGGTCTCATGTGCAGCCGTGCGTGGGGCGTGAGGAAGATACAAGAAGCCATCGACCCCAGTAGGGAAGACACCGTCCTCACTGTTGTAGATGGAGCGGTCATAAGAGCCTGAGCCTTCCGAAGGAGTGATAACCGTCGCTCCTCCGAAGGAGACACGCTTGCTGACAGCGTATTGATGGAGGCTCCCAAGAACTGTATGCATTGGACCGGAGTCGGGACAGACTTGGACATGTTGATGTGCAACCCCAACTTGTTCAACAGAACGCACGTCTTCTGGAAGTGTGCTTGAGCTTCCGAGAAGGAGGAGGCCTTGATCAACCAGTCGTCCAGGTACGGGTAGACAAACACCTTGTTCTTCCGCAGGTGTGCAGCTACTACTGCCATGCACTTCGAGAACGTCCTGGGCGCAGACTTCAGCCCGAATGGCAGTACTGTGTATTGATAATGATTGGCGCCGACTTGGAATCGCAGGAACTTCCTGTGTTTCTGTGCAATGGGCACATGGAAGTAAGCATCCTGTAGGTCTATAGCACAAAGCCAGTCTCCCTGTTGCAGCTGAGGGTAAATCTGCTGCAACGACAGCATGCAAAATCTCTCTCTGCGAATCCACTTGTTTGCTTGCCGCAAGTCCAGAATGAGCCTGAACTCGTTCTTGTCCTTCTTGCGACCAGAAAGAACCGCGAGTACAGACCTCTTCCCCTTTGAGCCAGAGGTACGTCTTCTATCGCCATCTTCCTTAATAGGATGTCGGCCACTGCCTGGAGCTCGCGCAGCTGAAACTGCGAGCTCACCGGCGTAATAGCTGGAGGCGGGCTGGTGAACTGAAGACTGTATCCATTGCAAACAATATTCAGCACCCACTTGTCCTGAGGAATTTTTCTCCACTCTGCCAGAAAAAATTGAACGCTTCCCCCCACCGGAGTGGGGAACGGATGTAGGGGACGTAATCGCTCAGGGCCTAGACCCGGCCGGGCCTTTGGTCGCTGTTGCGGACTGTTGGCCTCCTCTGCCCCTCTGGCGTTTCTGGAAGGGCTTCCGGAACTGCTGCTGTTGTTGTTGCTGCTGTCCCGAAGTCTGCCCTCGCCCTCTGCCTAAAGTTCCAAACCGTGTCTGGAACGGGCGGTAGTTCTTCTTCTTCTTCTCAGGCTTCTCTAATCCGACAGCCATCAGGGTTTCGGCTTCTGCTTTCATACGGGCCATTTCATCGTCTGCATGCTTGCCGAACAGGGTTTCCCCCGAGAAAGGCAGGTTAGCCACCCGCTTTTGTGCCTCCGGCTTGAGTGAGGTGAGGCGAAGTCAAGTGTGACGCCGTTGGTTGATGCCGTGGCAGTATCCATGTGCCGCCAGAAGAGATACATCAGCAGCTGCGCTGATGATCTGGTTCGACACCATCATCCCCTCATTTAATATCTCCAGAAAGTCCTCTTTCTTGTCACGAGGGAGGAGCTCAGCGTACTGCTGGAGGGACTCCCATAGGGCACGATCGGATCGCCCCAGTAGAGCCCCGGCACTTGCAGCCTTCATGGTGGTAGATGCCGTCCCACAGACCTTTCTGCCCGCCGAGTCCAGCCAATGGCTGTCCTTATCAGGCGGCACTGTTGAAGGAGTGGTGGCATGCTGCTTCTTAGCCGCTGTCACAATATCGGAGTCTGGTGTTGGGTCCATTCGAAGAAAAGCCGGGTCAGATCCCAGAGCCCGGTATTTCTTGGGGAGCCTGGAGGGAGCTGCCTTCGCCATCGTCGGAGTAAGAAACAATTCCTTGGCGGGCTCCTCCAATCCGGGTACCAATGGCAGCAGCAGCGGTCGAGACAAATGCTTCTTGTGAAGCGTCTCGAAGATCACGGACGTCGTAGGTGTTGGCACCGTCACGGTGATCCCTAGCTTAGCCGCACCCCTCAACAGCACTTCCTGGAAGGAGACGATATCGTCAACGAGCGACACCCTCGTCCCTGGAGACTCCGACAGCGTCGGTGAATAATCCCTGGTGGAAGAACCCATGCGGGATCTGGATCTGCGCCTCCTGTGGCGTCGTCTAGATCGAGATGACGACTGGCCACGGCTCCACGATCTCCCTCTCCGGCCGGAGCTGGAGCGCGATCTTCTCGGCCTCGGTCGATTCGCAGGAGCAGGCGATGGCGGCCTGACCGGGAGCCTCGGCTGAGAGGTCCCCTTAGGCGGCGTTGGATATTGTGGCAACGAGGCCGTCCGGGGCGGAACCACAGGTGGAGGAACGGAAGGAAGAGGCGGCGGAAGTTGAGGTGGCAGTGACCGACGAGGAGCCGGCCCATGAGGCGGTGGTGGAGGCGGGGTGGGGTTCCGCGGAGGCGGACCCTTCGGCAAAGGAGGAGGGGTAGGCATATACACCACTAAGTACACCGAGCCCGTTGACTTTGCTTCGCCATTGTCACCAAGGAAGAAGACAATCAGCGACCTCCTAGCGTCAGGACTCCTCCAGCGCTTCCTTGGCGTCAAAGAACGCCGCCTCGACGTTGAGGAACATATTCTCGACGTCGGCCGGTGGCGCCTCCTCGACGGCGAACGCCCCCTCGACGGCGAGGAACCCCTCGACGCCGATCTTCTCCTCCGCCGACGGCGAACGGCGGTGTCGCCTTGACGGCGAGTGCCGACGCCGGGCCTTTTCTTGACGTCGATGACTCGACAATGTCGACGACGATGCTGTCGACGGTGGTCTGTTCAGCTCCCCCGACGCCGATCGTCGACGCCGCTTCCCCCCAGAGCCCCGGGGAGATGGGGAACAGACCGCTGTCATCCCCCTTGACGCCGTAGTCGGCACAATCGACGCTGGCGGAGTATGGGGACGCTTGCTGGACTTCCTGCCCCTGGGGAGCTCCCCAGAGGCCTCAGCATGGGCAGACCGACCTTGAAGCAGGAAGCATGCCCTGACCCACCTTGTGCCTTCTGACGTCTGTCCTCGAGGCCTTGGAGCCTGATCTTCATCCTCTCTTAGGGTCCTGGCAAAGAAGGTTTTGCAGATGTCACACTCCTCTGGGGCATGATAGGAGGGAAGGCAGACGATGCACACTCCATGTGGGTCGGATTTGGCCTTTTTTCTATCACACTCGGGGCAATTGTCAAATAAGCCAGGTATTTTGACAATACAGGGCACCCAGGAAGAACAAAAAGGCTTAGTACTTAATAAAAAGCACTACACATAAGAAAAAGTGAAAAAAATCACCAAATAAACCCTTGAAAGGGAGAGCTCAATGCTCCAGGGTCCTGCATTCTGGGATACTGGGAGAAGTTCTGGAGAGTTCTCCTAAAGGCACAGTATCCTGTTTGAGCCACATAATGGCAGCCTATGGGGCTTGTCTGTCCATACCTTCCTCTCTATCATTCCAGAGGCTTTTGCTGGTAGAGGCAAGTTTCACTGTGGAGGAAACTGGGCAGGCTGTGCTGTTTGTGTGGATTTTTGGTGGAATTTCTAGTTGAAGTACTGGACAGTGTAGCCTGTGGATATAGGCTGCATAATCTGTCTTTAAATGCTCTCTTAAGTGTCTTTGCAGTTCTGCATTTTTTTGACAATTTAAGACATTATTTTTGATTGCTCCGGGGTTCACGCACATCGGCGGGACTATTCACTAGATTATGACTATACACAGAGATCCCCTTCTACAGAAGGGTGCCTGATGCCCAAGAGCATTCCCTCAATAGTGGTTGGAATGGGATATCCCAACATAGTTTTAATATGGGCTAGTATCTCCTCCCAGAAGGTCCGCAGCACGGGGCAGTCCCACCAAATGTGTTGAAAATCGCCAAGGAGACCACAACCTCTCCAGCACATATCAGATGTGTTTGGGAATATTCTTTTAACGTTTGATTGGGTAAAGGTATCAATCCATCATGGTTTTAATGTGAGCCTCTCGCAGTTCCAGGGAATTATTGAATTTAGTTGTATCTGCCTATACCCCGGCCCAATCCCCCTCAGTTATATCCCTCAGAGCTATCACCTCCCAGATGGCCATATATCTAGGCCGCGGTGAATGAGTAGATACTAGGAGAAGCTTATAGAGCGAGGATATTCCCCTTCATAGAGAGAGCTGTTTGAACAGATTTTTCAAAATTAGTCTTCCCTCATGTGGCCCCTTTGTGCACCTGGGGTGTGAGGGCCCAGTGTTTAAGCTGCAGATAGTGATACTGTTCCTCTGGGCCTAAGTGAAATTCTCTCTTACAGGTCTCGAAGGTTAAGATAACATAGTTGTGGAATAGGTCTTGTAACATGAGGCAACCCCCCTCCTTCCAAGCGTCAAAGGGCCGCTCATGAAGGGCTGACGGGAAGGCCGGGTTGTAGTGTATCGGTGTGTGCAGTGAGGGAAAGTGGTCCATTCGGTCCCCCTGAAACAGTCCCAAACCTTCACAACAGTACGTGTGGGGGTGCTGATGGAGGCATTGGCTGGCCTATCATTCTTGGGTTTACGATAATAGATCCCATATCAACCTCCCCGCAATGGCCCTATCCATGTGCAACCAATGCTTTTCTGAAGCCTACTTGGACCACTCTGTCGCTATCCTGAGTTGTGAGGCCTTGTAGTATAGGCCGAAATCGGGCAGCCCCGTGCCCCCTTCGACTCGTGGTCGTCATAGCACGTGAAACGGTAGTCGTGCTTTTCCGCCCTGCCAGATGAATTGGTTGATTAGGGACCGTAATTTGGGGAGGAGGTCTCGATCTAGTTGTATAGGCAGCTCTTGAAATAAATATAAAAGTTTGGAACACTGTCATTTTGATTGGGTGTATGCGGCCTAGCCATGAGATGAACATAGGTTTCCATTGCTTAAGTTCGCCCTGGAGTTGATGAAGGAGAGGAGGGAAATTGGCCCCATAAAGACCCTCTACTTTTGAAGTCAACTGAACGCCCAAGTATTGAAGGGACCGTTTTGCCCATTGGTAGGGGGTGCGTTTCTTCAATGATTCTACTTCATGGTTCGGCAGTGTGAGGTTTAGAATATAAGATTTATCTGCGTTAATTTTAAAACCCACTACTTGCTCAAATCTGGACAATTTGCGTTGCACCACCGGGAGGGAGGATTCCGGGTGAGTGAGATATATAAAAGGATATAGTCTGCGAAGAGCGATAGTTTGTGATCATCCCCTCCAAAGTGAAGCCCCGTTATATCGGTATTCTCTCGTATATACATTGCAAGAGGCTCGATACTTCAAGCGAATAATAAGGGTGACAACGGACACCCTTGCCTCGTCCCTCTGAAAATTGGGAAGAAATCAGATAGTGTACCATTAACTAGCACTCTGGAGCGGGGCTCTGCATCGTTGGCCTTGAGCGTATTGATAAATCTGTCTGCAAAGCCAAAGTGTTTGAGGGTGGTAAAAAGAAATGGCCAGTTTATCCATCAAAGGCTTTTTCGGCATCCAGGCCCATCACCACCGCCGATATGTTAAGTTTGGAAGCCTTCTCAATCAGGTGGACCGTCCGTCGGATGTTGTCATAGGTTTGCCTGCCTTTTATAAAACCAGATTGATCCGCGTGGATGAGGTCTGGCAGTAGGTCATTCAGGCATTCGGCCAATATGGCAGAGTATAGCTTTGCGTCTAGATTTAGAAGAGCTATAGGGCGAAAAGCACATAGGTGGGTCTTCTTGCCGGTTTAGGGAGTACCGTGATGACTGCCTCCGCCATCGTTGGGGTGACCTGAGCCTCCTCCCCCATTTTACTAAAGAGTAGCGTAAGGTGGGGTATGACTTCGGCTACAAAGGTTTTATAAACAAGCATTGGCATAGCCAATAGTGCCTTTGATCTAGAAGGGCCTCCTTTTTTTCTGTACCATTTTTTCTTCTACAGCGAAATGCCTTGATTGTAAAATTTTGAGTGATGCTTAGAGGTAGGCTTCAAGGCTAGATTACTTATGTCAAACAAAAAGTTTTCTACTTCGAGTGGTAGCGGTTGCAGGTATTGTTTTGACCTGAAAATATCAAAGGGGTTTAAATTCCTTCATGTTTCAGAATAGAGCTCCCATTTTAGCAATCGTCCTGCTCTTTATCTCAGACGATATGAATGAGGAAGTGGTCTGTAATGAGTGAGTGCTTTGTGGCTTCCTGCCTTAAAGGGTCTGAACAGCTGCTAAAGATTAGGGGCCAGATGTACAACCATTAAGTTTAGCGAGTCGCAAATTGTGCAAAATTGCGACTCACAATTTGCGACTCGCTAAACTTAATGTACAACAGTGTCTCAGACACTATTTGCGATTCCCAATGGGGTCGCAAATTGCATGCCCAGTGAATATTAATGAGGTTGTCGCAATTTGCGACCCCATTGGGAATATCTTGCATACCCTGGGATGGTGGGTGGCCTGCTGGGGAAGCAGACCTTCATGTCTGTGACTGCTTTTTTAATAAAGCAGTTTTCTTTTTTAAATGCAGCCCGTTTTCCTTAAAAGGAAAATGGGATGCATTTAAAAAAGAAAAAATTAAACTTTTCAGTTTCATTTTTGAAGGGCAGGCAGTGGTCCCAGGGACCACTGCCTGCTTTTAACAAAAATTTGCAAACCCATTCACAAAGGAGAAGGGTCCCCTGGGGACCCCTTCCCGTTTGCGAGTGGCTTACCACCCTTTTGTAAAGGGTGGTAAACTGTGAGTGTTTTGTGACTGCAAATGCCGGTTGTAAAACAATCATACATAGGTTTGAGACTCGCTATTAGGAAGGGACGCCCTTGGCACACCCCTTCCTAATAGCGAGTCGCTAACCATATTTTGCGAGTCGCTAATAGGTTAGCGACTTGCAAAATAGGGTTAGTACATTGGGCAGATGTTTGGAACTGCAAAAAATAGTTGCACATCTGCCCCTAGATCTTCTTTATTTGAGGCATACTGAGGGTATGTTTCTGATTTAATATTTCACCTTTCTTAGTCAAACGAAGATGCCTGAAAAGGATACACCAACGATTATTTGTTGAGCTTCGCACTTGAGACTGGAAAGTGTGGTATTAGCATTTCCCCGTCAAGCCTGGACCAGTGCCTTACTTACCATGTAGCACTTGCCTTTCATTAGAGGAATCTTAAACCAAATGACTTCATAGTGATTGCTCCCTTGCTTTTTCTAACCACATTCTGAGCTTATTTGGAATTAGCTCCTTCATCCTACACGATGCCCTTCTGTCATACATGCTCAGCGCTGAACTTAGTGCACAAACGTGGCAGAGGAGCAGATCCTTTATCTAGCAGGTACCACAGTTTCTTTGACTTTCTGAGAGAAAGGTGAGAACCGGGGAACATCGGTTTTTACACCGCAGTGCCTTTACCCCGCAGCTATTACAACGCAAGTCGTTACTACGACTTGCGCTGGATGGTGCTGTGGGATAAGGAATCTTGCAATTTTATATTCCAACACCTTCCCTACTGTTACGGGGACTGGTGTTGGAATATAAAATTATAAGATTCTTAAATCCACCCCCTACAACGCAAATCGTTGTAACGACTTGCGTTGTAAGACTTGCGTGATGAAGGCATGCGTTGTTACAACATGCATTGTAACAACGTACATCCGTGAGAACCTGAGGATACCAAAGGGCTGTGCTGCCCCTGTCACACCCTTCTCTACACCTCCTTACATGGAAAATCTTGACCAGTCAGTTAATTTCACTACTGGCACCTCGGGACGAAAACCCTACCCCTACCCCTACCCTAGATCCCAAAATATATATTCTGAAGTAAATGAGCACCATACTCGAACTGTAGCCCTGGGGGAAAGGACAATGGGATATCTGATAGATGGATTTATTTATTTATTTATTAAGTTTTATATAACGCGTTACATAAAAGATACAAACAGACGAAATTGCAAATGTACAAGATGTACAGACACACAAGGAAGAGATACAAACAGAAAGAAAAATTGCAAATGTACAAATAGTAAAGTCACTCAAGGAAGAGATAAAAATGGATATACTTTAAGAGTCACATAGGAATGGTAGAGAGTACAAAGGCCTACTGCATATACTAGTAATTAGAGTTATCTCTATATACATATATGTACACATGGTAGATTTTCTCAGGTCAAGACCCAAAAAAAAACAAAACCCAGAAGAGCAGAGTTCCATTAAGTGTCTGCATTTGTGACCACTAATGTCTTCGGCGATGGTGAGCACATTGTCTGTTTTGCAAAACCTTAGGCACATTACTACAGCTTATAAGGCAATGGCATGTATTGAATATAGTAAGAAATTAATTTACCCACGATTCCATATTACCTGAACAGTTGAAGGTCTGTCATCCACAAAGGTTTTTATTTTTGTCTTTCTTACTAGAACCTTTGTCTTGTGCACACTTCTGTTAACAAATGGAGATGCTTCTCTGGAAGAGAAGCTTTTTGGTGAAATGGTAATACTCAACACTGTTATGTTTAATAAGCCCTTATGCTTGTTTTTTCCAAATGTACAGTTTTTTTAATTCCTATATCTACAGCATTTGTATGGGCCTTCAAGTAGTAGAGGCATGACTGTTATTGTGCGTTCCAATACCGTGGGTTTCCTTGTTAATACTTTAACACACTGATCATTGTTCTATTCTTGAGGTCTTGTGCGGAATCATGCGCTGCATAAATCAGATATCATGTACGGTTAACCATTTTCTTGCGTGCTCTTTATTAAAATTCTCCAGTGCGCTTCCAGAGACTGTGCCCAACTTATTTCCTTTTATCACATTTTCTTACTCTTAAACATAAACAAGTCTTATTTAGCGAGGTCCTCCAATCAGTTTAATTTCCAAATATACTCATGTTATGCACATTTATTTATTCATCTGCCAAATTGTGTACCATGATTTAAATCAGGTTCAAGAAACTGGGCCGAGTTCATGGAGCAAAGAGGGCAGACACATTTCCTGTGGAACCTACCAACTCTCACCTGAGTTTACCTGCACTTCTTGTTGGAAGCCTTTTGTCTTGCCGAATTCACACAAGTCTTTGTCATCAGGGTGCTTATGTGAGCTAGGCCGCAGCATTGGTAGTACTAAGATGTGTGCTTTCTGGTAGTCAACGGATAATGACGGCCAGTTGTTAGCAAAGTTTCTCACAATACATATGATATGAAATTATAAACTTTTCTAAACTGCCTGAATTCGATCTTGGCTTAATTGAAATTCGCAATTTTGAAATCTCTCTCAGCATTAGATCTATCAAAGAAGACAGATTACCTGGAGGGAAAATTAGTTTAGAAAAATTCAAATTGTGGTTTTCTGTGAGAATCCCTATGGTTTGCTGTGAGAATCCGCCTCAGTAATGATCAGTCGTCCTAATGTTCTAGTAATGGATACTCCTTGTAAATATCTTCTTCTACGGATGATTATTGTTCTCATTATTTCATTGTAATGTCCTCTGGCTGTGTCTTCTTCCTGCACAGTACTATGCAGACACTTTTTCACATTTGCTTTTCATCCCTTTTGCTTCATTGGCAAAGAGCCTGTACGTGCTGAGCTTATGAAAATCATCAAATGCACAACACCCTCCTGCATCTCCTCGCATCCCTCTAGTGAAGGTGATGTGGAGTCCTCCTTCAGAGCCTGGCTCAAGGTAGGGAGATTAGCAGTGGTCATTGCCACTGCTTGTATGCAACAAAATTGATTAGATGACAGACAGTAAAGGCATCCTGACTGCCAGTATGTATCCAACGATTTCTCCCATCACTCTGAAGGAATTTATTGGCATGAGACCTTTGAAGATTTGAGGTCAACACATTCTCCTGAATTGAGTCCTTTTCTTTTTAAGTATGCATGTTAAAAAAAAGTAACATGTTGAAAATATTGGGCAAGTAAAAAACACTGCTAGTGATGTAGACAATGGTGGAACTGGCAAAGAATCAAGAACCATCTTGCAACCTTTGAATAGGACCAAATAACCTCTCTAACGCTTTTCTGTGGAACAATCATCCTATATACACCTATGCAGTATGTGCTTCTGTTGGCATTGGGTCCCTTTGGAAGGCCATGACTTTCATACTGAGTAAGGGTCTATCAATACCGCAGTAGTGTTGGATTTTGTTTCTAATATGTCAACAGGTAAGACACAAGATACATTGGGACCTGGAATATTAACCATAATAAAAAACACACTGGTCCCAGTAACAATTCTTTAGGTGCAAATAACTAAATGGCGAATAAAATGTATTCAAAGGAGTTTATGAAAAAAACTATTTCAAGACACATAGCGGCACAGTGACTGTCGGTGCAAAATAAACCTTCTCGGTGCTCGCTTTAGAGGTGATGCGCTAAAGTGATAAATTGTGATAAAAAATCAACAAGTGTATCCATAAACACAAGAACAGCATGGCCCTTCACACCAAATCCTCAACAATGATTTAGGGTCCATGTTTTTAAAGTCAACAGCATTTCAATCCTAATTGAAATGGTAGGATCATCATCCGGGAAAACGAGTCGGAGAGAAATTATGAAAAGTAATGCAGTTATTAAAGGAGAAGTTCCCTGGTGACAAGCCTCAGGAACAGGGTGACCGGTAATGGCCTTAGCTCGAAATATGCTGGATACCCATAAGTGGCTCCAGTCAGCCTGCAGTGGGAAGCGCGTGTGTGGTCTGGGTCTGAAAGTTGAGTGCCAAATTCCTTCAATGGGCTCGAATCAGCCCAAACATGGAAGTCACTACTTAAGGCCGATGCAAGCGCGGAGGTGCAGATATTACGAACAGTACGCTGCACATACTGCTGGAAATTGCCATGATTGCTACAATTGCGAGATTTGCACAAAAAACTGTTTTTTTTAATTATTTTAGTTAGGAAGTAACGGTGAGCTGGTGTACTCCGCATGTAAGAGTGGGCCACCGATTGAACGCCATCTTGGCCAGAAGGAAGAGGTTACCCACACTACTTAAGGGCGATGCAACTGCGGATGCGCAGGTGAGGCGCACAGCGGGCACGCCACCTGTGTGCCAAAGGCAAGCCTGTCTGCGCCCCGGTTGCGCACAGCACCAGCCATGCTGCCAGTTAGGAGGAAACTGCCACCGGGCAAATCCACCTCTGATATACGAGGGAACAGCTCTTGGCAATAGGTGAGCCCGGGGGCGGTGAAATTAACCACATGGTGCTGGTAACTCCAAGAACAGTATCTAAAGAAATAGGGGGGAATAATGACCTTAAATGTGGTTTACTAAACGTCAGCTCGATGTGAAATATCATCTGGAGATTCACCTCTTACTGGAATTATATGACCTGGATGCGGTGTTTCTGACCGAAACATGGACATGCCCAGATTCAGAAGTTGAACTGGGGCTGGCCTGTCCACTAGGCTATAGGGCCTTTCATAAACCTAGGGTTGCCCGAAGAGTAGGTGGAGTCGGAATTATTTTTAAAGAAAAATGGAACTTCGCCCCAATTGATATTGATGAAGTTGCGGATATAGAACTTCTGGGGTTCTCGCTAAAAGATCATAAGACTCAAATGCTCAATGGTATTGTGTGTTACAGGCCCCCCAGCCCTGTTAGTCCCCAACAACAGGCTTTGATTGATAACTTTTGTAATATGGCGCTCACTTATGCCAGATTTTTTGTTCTTGGGTATTTTAACGTATGGTCAAATGGGGACTCAGGTCCAACTCTAATGGACCTTCTTCAATCCTGCGAGAACATAGGCCTGCAACAAATGGTGTTGGAACCGACACATCAGGGAGGACACATACTAGATCTAATATTTTCAGCAAAAAATGTCACAGCAATGGAAAGCATTCTACCCCTACGCTGGACTGACCACTATCTTATAGAATTCTTGGTATTAAACCCTAGAATGACCAAACATACAGTTACTGTGGAAAATAACCACCATGGCAGAGAATCGAACAAACTTTTGAAAATAGCAAAAGAAAATCCTTTGTTCAAGAGGAATGTCCTTTTGAAATAAATAAATCAGTGGACGAAAACTATCTAGAATTCTGCAAAGATAAGAACCACCCTTGATCACATTGTCCCAATGAAAGAATTAAAAAAATACTCAGTCAGCACCATGGTATAATGAGGAGCTAAAAAATCAAAAAATGAGCTATAAGCAGGCAGAAAGGAAGTGAAGGAAGCTTTACATGGATGAGGATAAAATAGCCCTGAAAGCAGCCTTGAGCAACTATAACATCGAGATCTCAAAGCAAAAGCAGAATACTATGCTAGCACTATTTTAAAAGTGCCTAATAGCGCTAGAAGCATATTTAAAATGACTGACCTCTCTAAACCAGACTGCCTTAAAATTAAGATCACCGCTATACAAGACCTGTGTGACAGTCTAGCAACATTCTTTGAGGAGAACATTAATAAAATCATTGGCGGGCTGAAAACTGGTAACTCGGTCCAATCAGAGGGACATGGTCAGGTTAGATCAGCTAAGATGCCATCACTGGTTCAAAAGGAGGAGAAGGCAGATCAGGATAAGACAGAGACTCTGAAACATTTTGAGACTTTAACAGAGGGCGGCTTCAATACTTTAGCGTTGAGTGTGTCCTCATGGTCCCCGTTGGATCCATTACAGCACCGGATGTGGAAAGAACTAAAGGAGGAACTTTTTACACAACTCCGAAAGATCTGCTGCCAATGTTTGAATAGCAGAGTAGTACCATCACTCTGGAAACAGGCTTTGGTTACACCACTTGAAGAAAGATACGCTAGATCCCATATGCCCCAATAACTACAGGTCAATTTCCCTTTTGCATTATCCGGTGAAAATAGTAGAACATTTTGTCAGCAAAACACTTTCTCGCTTCCTAGAAACCAATCATAGGCTGGAAGATGAGCAATTTGGCTTCCTACCCAAACATGGAACAGAAACCGCCCTACTAACAGTCATGAATGCGAGCAGACAAAGGACATTCGTTATACTGATCCTACTGGACATGTCTGCCGCATTCGATATGGACAACCACAGAACTCGCATAAAAAGGCTGGCTGCAATTGGGGTAGGTGGTATGGTAATGAAGTGGCTTCAGTCATACCTGTCGGACAGGCAACAGGCGGTGGCCTTACCCCCCTTCCAACCTAAATTTGGAAATATTAAATATGGTTTCCGTCCAGGATTGACAGTTAGCCCTATATTGTTCAATGTCTACATGAGCCCACTGATTTCAATCATCCAGTCATACAAAGTTAACCTGGTGAACTATACGGACGACACACAACTTATGCTGTCACTGGAAGGGAATCAATCAATGTCACTCCACAGCTTCCACAAGTGCATGCAAAGGACTGCAGACTGGCTTAAAGATAACTCCCTGCAGTTTAACGGTAACAAAACAGAGATCTTGTGCTGCATGGCATCGAAAATTCCTTTTCCCCTTTTGACTAAATTCTGGCCTATCCATACAGAGAAGCCATCGATAGCCTCAGAGACAGTCAGCAATCGGGGTGTAGTCTTCAACAAACTTAGTCTAGAAACTCAGGTTCGTAAAACGGCTGGGACTTGCTTTTCTCTCATCAGAGCACTCCGAAAAATACTTCCAATGCTACCTGTCTCAGCCAGAGCACTAGTAGTAAGAAGCGTCATCCTGAACTGATTAGATTACTGTAATGCTCTGTTACTAGGTACCCCAAAATTCCAGACAATGGCTACAAAGCTGGCCCTAAAGAAACCACGCAGATCATCGGCTTCCATGTCTCTAAAGGGGCTCCATTGGCTCCTGCTGACGCAGAGGATTAAGTTTAAATCTCTCTGTACTATGTTTAAGTCACTACATGGTCTCAGGCCTATCCCCCTGCAAAACAAATTAAATTGTTTTTCCTGACCAGAAGCCTTTTCTCATCATTAGCCAACCTGGTATGCATATCCAGGTTTAGAACTACCAGATTTGGAGGAGGAGCTTTTAGCACCGAAGCAGCACGACTCTGGAATGAGCTCCCTTCAACCCTTTAGACTGATAGAAGATCTATTACAGTTCAGAAAGAGGCTTAAAACATGTCTCTTTCCAAAGGAATAACTTCGATCATCTGATGACACTCAGCAACTAACATCTGTCTAGGAATATGTGTCAATAGTGGTACTTACGTAATACAGGGCCAGGATACCGGTGCGCTTTATAAATAGATATAACATAACATAGGATTGACTGACAGCATGAAGTCCTTTCAGGACAATGAGTAGTCATATGGGTTTCCAGCATAAAAGGGGCTTGCAGTCCAGGAGAAAGATACTGTTGGACTAGAAAATGGATGACGTGCTGTTGAGGTATGTAATTTTTTGGTATCCGGTCTACAGATTGGGTGTTATTGGTGGTCTGAACAGCTAACGGGTGAATCAGTCTATTGAGTAACTATACCGAGTTTGTGAATACATGCATGCTTGTGGAGATATGCAATGTATAACCCTAAATATGCATACATATATGCAAAGATATTCTAAGGCCGTGACCTAAAATATGTCTATTTTCAGGACCTCAAAATCCTTAAGATGGGTAGTGCTCACACCTATCTGCTCGCTCTTTCTCAGTGCAGTGAAACACTAAGAGATCGTAATCAAATTATCTTCCTGTTGAAGTCCCCCAATGGTCAGTTCTAGGACCTTTCCTTTTTTCTCTCTCTCACTAAACCACCTCATTTAGCAACATTATCTCCTTTTTTGGTTTCTTCTGCAATCTCTAGGTCAATATCATATATTTTCTTCTCTTCCCCACCCTCTCCCTACCTCCAATCATGTGCCCCTCCTTTATGCTGTATTCTCCCAAAATGGAATAACTATACTTAAACTCCTCTGTCTACCTTCCTCACCTGCCTTTGTCCAACTCCCACCTGATAGCCTCATCTTTGCCCCGACAGCTAGAAATTTCAGTGTGCTATTCAGTACGTCAGCACATATGGTAGAGTTCATTATTATCAATGTCATGACAGCATGGTAGCAAATAAGAAACATACAAAGAATACACCCATGTCTCCCATTTAAACCTCCAGGGTTACTGTAACAACCTATTTGTGGCTCTCCAAAAGTATTCATTCTCCACAATGGACAGGATACTTAACTTTGTTACCAGCAACTTTATGGAGCTCACTCAGTCAAACAAAAACAACTCCTATTCATCAAGGAGCTGGTTGGCTATCAGCAAAATGTGCCATTGTACAATCTGTTGACAATTGTGCTCAAAGTAGTTCATGATTTTTATCCACACTACTTCACCTATTTCGTGACCTGCTACATACCCTCTAGAATTTGTGTTCCACAAACCAGAACTTGCACACCCAAACCGCCTTGAGCAACATCAGTATTCTGATCTCTCCATCTTCGGTCTCGGAGGGTTCTGATGTCATCTGTGGCTGGGATCAGGGTGGTTTCGGTGCTGTGGTACGTGCAGAATCCGGATTAGGATGTGTCCATAAGATCGTTGTTCTCGAGGTATTCAGTGAGTTGGCAGTTGATGGCCTTCTTGAGGACTTTGGCGGGAAATGGGAGCAGCGCACTCGAAAATAGCAGGCACCCAATGTCAATAAATAAATGGGTCAACATTGTCTAAACCTGCTTTATACAGACAACCCTAATGTAAGTTCAACTTGGCAGAATGGCATACATGGTTTTTCATATGTGATGCTTTCTATTTTTCTTTTTTATATATAAAGAATAGTGAATAACACACATTTTTGATTGGTGAGCTTTCTAAAAATGTGAGTAAAGAAAAAGTGAATGTTGTGACATTGGCATAAATGCTATAAGGTCTCAATATATACTCATTTTGCCATTTCGCAGAAAGTTTCCCCGTTTCATTGTGAAGGACAATTGAGAGCACCTCCTTTCACTTCCTGCCAGCCTCTTCTGTTATCAGAACTACAGTAATTGAACACTGTTTTATGGTGACCATTTAAACTGTGCAAGATGAACAGTTTTATCCTTACTTGAACGATTGATTTATAAACAAAAGCTCCCGGAAGAGTGGCTGGTCTCACTTCATAAAGCTGGGCATCTTTATTAAATAATCCTTCATAAATTGGACAGAATCCAGTCTAACTCTAACAGATCTCTCCAAATATCTTTGGATCCGAGCAGGATTTGAAATAAGATGCTACTGACCCCCCCCCACCAACCCACCCACCTCTGTGTTAAGACTTAGGCATTTGTTTTAATCTTTTCCTTTTCATAGCTGCAAAAAATACCTAATTTGCCACCTTTCTTTTTCCCACTTTACTCTTCTCGCACCAACTTGATGGAAGAAATTCAGCTTTTCTGCAGAAAGATGCCGTAGGGGTGGTCTTAGAGACCTTCAGAAGTCGATATTCAAGTTATTTGAAAATCCTCCAAGGGATAAAGTCATCTGACCCATCCTTGATTCGTCAGAAATATCCTACACTAAGTACCTCAAAACGGTTTTGAGGAAGCAGGCTTCAGGATTGTATCTTTGCTACAAATTCTAAAATCACTGGAAGGAGCAAGTCTTGACCATGTCGTTGGATTCAGGATGCTTATTTTCACATTTGTATTTGTGTTGCCTGAGGTTTACGGTGAAAGGACAGCATTACTAGTTTTTAGGGTTTGTTCTGCACCAAGACTGATCATCAAGGTGTTGGCAGATATGTTACCACATCTCCATTTTCAACACACAGAGAATTAGGAGAGTACAAGAGGTCGCTGTTTTATAGAGGTGAACTGGCAAACTCAAAATGTTGGAAACACTGCCCTCACCCACAAACGTTTGTGGCATGCTTCATCATAGGGCTGCTAAACACACCTCTATGCAGACCAACGCTAGAGGTGGAGCAATAGGGTGGGGGAGACAATACGAACACATAGAAAAGTAAGGATCAAAAGAAATATTAGTGCAGACATACAGAATTAAAACTAACTAGGGATCTCCAAACATCGGTTTTATTCGCGGACTCCCTGGTGAGGGTAAAAAACGTTGTGTTAGGCCAGTGGTAGGTGGTGTACTGGTGATTTATGGACCGTTTACCCCCACTACTCTGCAAGATTGTCGACATGTTTCAGCCGGATTTAGTGTCTTCCCTGGCTTTCATCAGGACTATTTGAGCCCCATATTTTTACCCTTCTCTCCTACCTTGATAAGTAAATTGAAGTATTGAGCCTGTGTAAATACTCAGGGAATGTAGATCATGTAATCACACTGTGTAAAAATCTGTAAGTGACAAGATATGTTACACAAGTGAAAAGCGTGAATGAAACCAGGTGTGCATAATAATATAAAAACATATTGCTTTTGCGCCTCTTAACTCATTTAGGGCCCGATGTAGGTGCCCTAATACTGGTCGGAAACGGCCGAATTCGGCAGTTTCCAACCGGTATTAGGGTTTTTAGACGTAGGGCATGCATTTACAGAATCGGTATTTTACTGATTCTGTATTTACCGATTCGGTAAAATTACCAAATCGGTAAATACAGGTAAATGCAGATGTAGCTGGCACATGTCAGAGTGCCACAGGGCTTTAAGATTCGGTATTTTACCACCCAATCGGGTGGTAAAATACTGAATACAGGTGTGCATGCACATCTGTGCATGCACACCTGTGCAATGTGACACACAGACATGCCCTTAGGTCATGTCTGTGTGCCACATGGCACACAAGTCCGGAATTGTGGTGCTAGAGGGTGTCAAAGTGAGACCCCCTGCACCCTTTCAAAAATCGGTAATTACCGAATCGGTAAATACCGATTCGGTAATGACCATTGATTCCTATGGGCTTCAATGCCCATAGGAATCAATGGGCTTTACTGATTCGGTATTTACAGAATCGGTAAATACCGAATCTTAACGATTAGGTATTTACCGAATCTGAAATACCTACATCCCCCCGCCTCCATTTTACCACTTCTTAAATACCGAATCGATATGATTCGGTATTTAAGAAGTGGTAAAATGAACTTTCCTACATCGGGCCCTAAGTGTTGTTAAATGACATTCATATTTCTGAAAAACAACCCCTATGTAACTAAACAATTATATGTTTGTGAGCGTGGGAATCCCTGCTCCTTCTAAAAAGTGTATCGTCACTCTGATAGCACTTCTGTGACACCATCAATCCGGATCGAAAAGAACATGTTCTCTCTAGTTCTTACCGAGTTTCACTGCAGTTTGCTCTTAAAAGGCGGCTCCCTGTTGTCACACACTATTTACAGATAAGGGGATAATGGATAGAAAGTCAGGGCAGAACTGAATACATTGGTGCTGCCGTTTGCATTCCATGCCGATAGTAAATCATTTCACATCCACCCCATTCCATTACTTTGACTTGTTTTTCCATTCTGGGCCTTGTACTTTATGGCCTCAGCAACCGCAAAAAGTAAAAAAAAGGTGCTGTTTCCTCCCAGACATTCGTGAATCAGCCCCCTCCCTTTTCCCGCTTATTTCGTCAAAGTGAGGCCGTCATAGGAACAGTATCACTCCCAGCGCTGTGAAGGTACAGAGGGACATTTCACTTGCTCCTTTTACTGTGTAATCACTTCCCATCACGTGATCGCATGACGGAGTCACGTGGGACGTGCATCCTCTATTTGTAGCTAGAACGCTATACTCCTCCGTCATCGTCTATCTGGATCTCTGTACCCTGTTTAGAGGGAATATATGATTTTACCACGATTACAAGTTCCACGCATGGCATTACCACGCAAATTTTAGTTTGCAAGTGGCTTTACCACGCAGGAATTTACAACAAAGGATTATACCACGCGTAGAAACGTCCACTAAGCACAAATGACTCTGTAATAAACATAATGAAACTGATAGGCAAAAAAAGTATGTCTAGAGTTTGTAGTAACTGCTTAACCCCTTCCATGCGGTCGCGATTCCCCTGGTGTGCTGTAAACAACACGAACAGGGGCGGGCCGTG
This sequence comes from Lissotriton vulgaris, assembly GCF_964263255.1. NCBI lineage: Eukaryota > Metazoa > Chordata > Amphibia > Caudata > Salamandridae > Lissotriton > Lissotriton vulgaris. The sequence continues at coordinate 1,635,772,583 of NC_141685.1, read as the reverse complement.
ACGAACCCCAGCCGTCATCAGCGCACGAGCACCGTAGTGCATGACGGCTGGGGTTCGTCATCTGCATGGAAGGGGTTAACAAACCAACCAGTGTGGCTTTTGTTGGCTGAGACGCTCGCAACATTTGTTTACCACACAGCCATTTTGTTGATTTGCTGACCGTCCCTGACCCTCCCTGGACCTCGCTCCCGCCTCCCTGCAGCCCCTCCCACCCACAGAGTTACAGGCTGCCCTCATCCTCGTAGAGAACTGTGACCGCCCTGCTAACACCAGAAACGGTCGCTCCCTCCCTCCTCTCCTCTCCTGGCTGGTATCGTATTTTTAAAGCTGAATTCTGCATCGCATTTCTTGCTATTTTCATCATTATCAGGAATTCAAAGCTGCGCTGCGCTTTTGTCACGCTGCTGTGCCTTGCTGCCTAACAGAATTACATGTCGAGTGTGATTAATTATTAGCCCTGCATAGCGCTTTGTAACCTCACCTGACATAGCGCTTTCCTCTCTCTGCTGGCCTCAGATAGTCTTGCCCTGCATAGCGCTCCAATTTCAGTGTGGCTTTTGTTGGCTGAGACGCTCGCAACATTTGTTTACCACACAGCCATTTTGTTGATTTGCTGACCGTCCCTGACCCTCCCTGGACCTCGCTCCCGCCTCCCTGCAGCCCCTCCCACCCACAGAGTTACAGGCTGCCCTCATCCTCGTAGAGAACTGTGACCGCCCTGCTATCACCAGAAACGGTCGCTCCCTCCCTCCTCTCCTCTCCTGGCTGGTATCGTATTTTTAAAGCTGAATTCTGCATCGCATTTCTTGCTATTTTCATCATTATCAGGAATTCAAAGCTGCGCTGCGCTTTTGTCACGCTGCTGTGCCTTGCTGCCTAACAGAATTACATGTCGAGTGTGATTAATTATTAGCCCTGCATAGCGCTTTGTAACCTCCCCTGACATAGCGCTTTCCTCTCTCTGCTGGCCTCAGATAGTCTTGCCCTGCATAGCGCTCCAATTTCAGTGTGGCTTTTGTTGGCTGAGACGCTCGCAACATTTGTTTACCACACAGCCATTTTGTTGATTTGCTGACCGTCCCTGACCCTCCCTGGACCTCGCTCCCGCCTCCCTGCAGCCCCTCCCACCCACAGAGTTACAGGCTGCCCTCATCCTCGTAGAGAACTGTGACCGCCCTGCTATCACCAGAAACGGTCGCTCCCTCCCTCCTCTCCTCTCCTGGCTGGTATCGTATTTTTAAAGCTGAATTCTGCATCGCATTTCTTGCTATTTTCATCATTATCAGGAATTCAAAGCTGCGCTGCGCTTTTGTCACGCTGATGTGCCTTGCTGCCTAACAGAATTACATGTCGAGTGTGATTAATTATTAGCCCTGCATAGCGCTTTGTAACCTCACCTGACATAGCGCTTTCCTCTCTCTGCTGGCCTCAGATAGTCTTGCCCTGCATAGCGCTCCAATTTCAGTGTGGCTTTTGTTGGCTGAGACGCTCGCAACATTTGTTTACCACACAGCCATTTTGTTGATTTGCTGACCGTCCCTGACCCTCCCTGGACCTCGCTCCCGCCTCCCTGCAGCCCCTCCCACGCTCCGCCCCCTCCACCATCCATATATGACTAATGCATCAGCGCGCAGCGTTCACGCGCAGAGTTTCGCGCCCCATTTGCGCCGAAGGTGCGCCAAAGGTAAGCCCGTCTACGCCCGTCCGCGCCTGGCCCGCGCCCAGCGCCAGACCCCCTGACCCTCGCGCTGCCCAGCCCTCCCGCATTTCCTACGATGCCGCCACCCTCCTAGCCCTTAACCCCGGCCGTGCCCCCAACTGCGTCCAAGCTGCTCCTGGACACACCCATGGACCTTTCTCCTGCTACTCCTGCAAATTCAGTGGCACCGACAACATCTCCACTACGACCACACCTCAGATTCCCGACGCCAACCACCTACAATGCATCCTGCTCAACACCCGATCGGTCCACAGACACGCCATCGACCTCTGGAATCTGCTAGACACCATCTCTCCGGACGTCGCCTTCCTTACAGAAACATGGATGAACGCTTCCTCCGCCCCAGACATCACCATTGCCATCCCGGAAGACTATAAGATCACACGCAAGGACCGCACCGGCCACACAGGAGGAGGAATCGCTATCGTCCATAAAAAATCAATCCACATCTCAACCAGCTCTGACGTCAACCTCGCCAACTCTGAACACCTTCACTTCCAGATCCACATCGATCCCAAGACCACACTCAGAGGCACCCTCCTTTACAGACCACCAGGACCCCGCTCAAAATTCAGTGAAGACATCACGGACTTCATCACTCCACACGCGCTCCCCTCCAAAGATTACATCCTTCTGGGAGACTTCAATTTTCACCTTGAAAAGAACAACGACCGCAACACCACCACCCTCTTGGACAACCTCGCCAACCTCGGAATTAAACAACTGGTCACTTCCCCCACCCACATCGCAGGTCACACACTCGACCCCATCTTCACCTCCAGCAATCATGTCTCCTTCAGCCACACTACGGATCTCCTCTGGACTGACCACAGCTGCGTTCACTTCACCTACAACAAGCCGAAACCCACCAACCACCTCCAACCAACTCTGCAAAGAAACTGGAACAAAATCACCATCGACCAGATCTCCTCATCGCTCCTTCTAAACACACCAGCCCACTCTTCTAACCCAGACCAAGCCGCCGCCAACTTCCCCCTATGGATATCCAACACCGCCGACATCCTAGCACCACTGAAAAAACGTCAAAGCAAACCTGGCAGCAAGAAGGCCTCTTGGTTCAACGATGATCTCAAGAAGTCCAAGAAACTCTGCCGCTCCCTTGAAAAAGCCTGGAAAAAAGACCCAACCACTAGCACCAAGGACGCCTTCAAAAACGCCACCCGCACACACCACCAACTAATCCGAAAGGCCAAGAAAACAGCATTCAAGGATCGACTAGACAACAACGCCCACAACAGCAAGGAACTCTTCAACATCGTCAAGGAATTTACCAACCCCTCGGCCAACTCCAACGACATCACCCCTTCTCAAGCCCTCTGCAACTCCCTGGCGTTATTCTTCCACAACAAAATTGCAGACATCCACAACAGCTTCGACAACCAACCCGGAGTCCAACCCACCCAACCACATGATGAACAACCTCCCCTCTTGAACACTCTTAACGATTGGAACCCAATCTCCACTGAGGACACCATCCGCCTGATGAACTCTATCCACTCAGGATCCCCCACAGACCCATGTCCTCACCACATCTTCAACAAAGCAGACTCCATAATAGCACCGCACCTCCGAGACGTCATCAACTGCTCCTTCAATTCCGCTACCTTCCCGGAAAGCTGGAAACACGCTGAACTCACCGCCCTCCTGAAAAAACCCACAGCGGACCCCACCGAACTCAAAAATTATCGCCCCATATCGCTCCTTCCTTTCCCAGCCAAAGTCATCGAGAAAGCTGTCAACAACCAACTCTCCGCTTTCCTAGAAGCCAACAAATCCCTCGACTCCTCACAATCTGGCTTCCGAGCAAAACACAGCACTGAGACCGCCCTCATCGCAGCAACAGATGACATTCGAACTCTACTGGACAATGGAGACACAGTCGCCCTCATCCTCCTCGACCTCTCTGCAGCCTTCGACACAGTCTGCCACAGCACCCTTTTACAACGCCTCAGAAACATCGGAATACAAGGAAAAGCACTTGAATGGATCACCTCGTTCCTCACCGGAAGAACCCAAAGAGTCCGCCTTCCACCATTCAAGTCCGAGGCCACTGAAGTCATCTGTGGAGTACCACAAGGATCCTCACTCAGTCCCACCCTCTTCAACGTATACATGAGCCCCCTTGCGGCCATCGCTCGCCAACACAACCTCAACATCATCTCCTACGCGGATGACACTCAACTGATCCTTTCCCTCACCAATGACCCCAGCACCGCCAAAACCAACCTACACGAAGGAATGAAAGAAGTTGCCGAATGGATGAAACAAAGCCGTCTGAAACTGAACTCAGATAAAACAGAAGTCCTCATCTTAGGTACATCCCCCTCTTCATGGGACGACTCTTGGTGGCCGGAAGCCCTCAGAAAAGCACCCATCCCGACAGACCACGCACGGAACCTAGGCGTTATCCTGGATTCTTCACTCTCAATGAACAGACAAGTCAACGCCGTATCCTCATCCTGCTTCAACATTCTTCGCATGCTCAAAAAAACATTTCGCTGGATCCCCACCGAAACCAGAAAAACAGTCACCCATGCTCTGGTCACGAGCCGACTGGACTACGGCAACACCCTCTACGCAGGTACTACCGCTAAACTCCAGAAGAAACTCCAACGAATCCAAAACGCCTCAGCCAGGATCATATTAGACATCCCGCGTAACGAACACATCTCTGGCCACCTGAAAGACCTCCACTGGCTACCCGTCAATAAGAGGATCACTTTCCGACTGCTAACCCACGCACACAAATCACTCTACGACATCGGACCAGAATGCCTCAACTCACGACTGTCCTTCTACACCCCCTCCCGCCAACTACGTTCTGCCAGCCAAGCCCTCGCCACTGTACCCCGCATCAACAAGACCACCATGGGAGGCAGATCCTTCTCATACCTGGCAGCTAAAACATGGAACTCACTCCCCACCCACCTTCGCCTTACCCAGAACCACCTAGCCTTTAGAAAGCAACTTAAAACGTGGATATTTGACAAGTAATCCTCCTCTCCTACCTAAGCGCCTTGAGACCCTCTGGGTATGTAGTGCGCTATATAAATTATCTGACTTGACTTGACTTGACTCGATCGTTTTTTTCAACATTCAAAAACTACAAATTACCTTGGATTTATAAATTCTTTTATTTTACTGTGCGCTTAAATATATATATATTTTAAATAAAGATTATTTTCTTACCTTACACCTTCCCGTCTTTCACCAGCAGCCCTTACTTCCATCCACCATGGAAACAAGCGTCAAAACACGTCTACCAAAATTAAAAAAGGACTGCTATTTTGACGTACACGGCACGTCTTTGGGGGAGGCACTTTCCTTTTACTTCAGTGGTACTGAAGTGCGTTTTTTTTTATTTAAGTAACCCGCTCCTTTGTTTTTTTTTGGGGGGGGGGGGGGAGACAAATCCCCAAGCCCCCCCCCCCCCACAAGTCCCCCCAGCCCCCCCAAGCCCACGCAGAACGACGAAGGAGTACTACACGTCTCCCCCCCCCCCAGCCCACGCAGAACGTACTTGCGTGGTAAAGTCGGTCGTGGAAGGCACCCGCGTTGAAAAGACGTTTGCGCGGTAAGTGACCCGTGGTAAACGTTATTAGTGGTAATGCCTTCGTAGTAAATGATGTTTCCCGTTTAGAGGCATATTCAATTCTAAATTCGGTGGTTTAATATATGTACAGATTCCCTTTAAGAGGCACATTATCTGATCGCTTCGTTAACCCTTAGTGGTCAGGCTATAGTGTGATGTGGGGTTCTTCATAGGGGTACATGAGATTCCTTCAATTCGGACCATTAGCCTCCAGCCACCTAGTCGGAGGATAAATAGGCGATTACTGTATCTCTATTAAACTGTCTTACAGGGGTTAAGTTCAAAACATGCCTAGATTTGAAGCATTGCCCTGAGCATTTTGTCGTTGTTACCACAATTAAGGCAGACCCAGCCTCCTACTTCACCTTTCCGAACAAGAGTCAAATCAGTAAGTCCTCTGATAGGAGGTAGGAGAGGTATTAGGGTTTTCAGATGTAGGGGCATGTAATTTTAAGAATCGATAATTTTACCGATTCGGTAAATATACCGATTCTGTAAAATACCGAATCGGTATATTTACCGAATCGGTAAATCCATATGTAGGTGACACTCCTAAGAGTGCCACAGGCCCTTAAGAGTCGGTATGTTACCACACAATCCTATTGTGTGGTAAAATACCGAATTCAGGTGTGCATGCACATCTGTGCATGCACACCTGTGCCATGTGACACACTGTGTGCCACATTGAACACATGCCTGTATTTGGGGTGCTAGAGGGTGTCAAAGTGACACCCCCTGCACCCTTGCTGGAATCAATGGGCATTACCGAATCGGGATTTACAGAATCGGTAAATACCGAATCTTAACGATTCAGTATTTACCGATTCTGTAATACCTACATCCCCCCCTCTATTTTACCACTTCTTAAATACCGAATCGGTAAAATTCGGTATTTAAGAAGTGGTAAAATAAAATTACCTACATCTAGGCCTAAATCTGGCTGAAACATGTCGACAATCTTGCAGAGTGGCGGGGTATATGGTCCATAATTCACCAGTACACCACCTACCACTGGTTTAACACAACCTTTTTAACCCTAACCAGGGAGTCCGCGAATAAAATAGATGTTTGTAGATCCCTAGTTAGTTTTAATTCTGTATGTCTGCACTTCTATTTATTTTGATCCTTACTCTTCTATGTGTTTGTATTGTCTCCCCCACCCTATTGCTCCACCTCTAGCGTTGGTCTACGCAGAGGTGTGTTTAGCAGCCCTATGATGAAGTATGCCACAAACTTTTAAGGGTGAGGGCAGTTTTTCCAACATTTTGAATTTGCCAGTTCACCTCTTTAAACCAGCGACCTTGTACTCTCCTACTTCTGTGTGTTGAAAGTCTATAGTGAAGTTGGTCCAAGTAGGAGTTTTTTCCTCCGTCCCCTTAGTTTTGTGTGTATTTCTACCACATCTCCATGGTCAAAAGATAAATCTTTTCTCTTATTTGTGTGATTGGTTGGTACAATCAAATTGTCCTTCTCCTTTGCTTGATCAGGTTCAGAAGATATTATCACTTCATGTTTAGGGGTTTTCTGTGAAAAAGTAGATGCCCGGTCTGATCTTTTCACAGAATCTGATGCACATTGGTGCAGTTTTTTGGTATTGACCGGCCTGGATTTCAAGTGATGGAAAGCTTGAAAAGCAGACACAAAGTGGCTTGGCATTGTGTCATGGAGCCGGGTTAGTCTGCAAATGTAGTTATTTGATTATTGGGTCTGATGGTGTCATAAAAGTTATTGGTCTTATTTCCTCGACAAACAAGATGCACCTTGATCTAGTTTCTGTACTTTCTGGGGTACGGTGTGAACCGATTGGAAGTTTCACCTCTGTAATTTGCTTGAGGGTCAGCCTTGTAGGCCTCAGTGGCTTAAGATGATGGTGCCAACAGTTACCTTCCTGTTTGAGTTATGTTCACATAAATGTGAGGAGGTTGCATCCGCATTCTAGTTGTCTTATCAATTTGTTGGAGTTGAGAGAAGTGAAGTTAGTGCTCTTTTCTTTCGTTTAGAGGATTCAGCCAAAATAAGTTCACCTGTTGGGTGATTGTTTTGCATCATAAAAGTGAGAGGTATAAATTAATGCGTGCTCTGCAAGGAATGGGTGGTTGGCAGGTTTTATGACATCGAATGAAGAACTGGATTGTTAGCATTCATCTTTTGGGTAGCCCAACTAAAAAGGCGGATGTTCTTAGCAGACATTCCAATGTTCATGAATGGAAAATTGGGGGTAGGGAGAGAAGTATATATGCTTTTCCCAAAGTTGGGGAGGTCTCAAGACCATTTTCAAACCTTTGGGAATAGCAAGTATTAGATGCTCTTCCATTGAGCAACAACTATGAAGGATTCTTCGTGGATACTGTGATTCCATGGGACTTCAGTCTCTGCTATGCATCCTGTGAGCCCTTTTGATGTAGTTGGAACTACAGAAGATTGAATAGCTCATGTGATTTTGATTGCACTGGAATGGGTGAGGTGTGCTTAGTATGTAGTCTTGCTGGATTTGAGCATGGAACTGTGGCATCTGACAGTATGGGATAATCTGTTACCCTGTGTTCCAGTCATTGTCACAAGTTTGATAAATTGTGAAAGGATTAGACCCTTTGAAATCTAAAATGGTGCCTGTACTGCAATTTGCTATTTTGTTGGCTAAGAAGGGCATCATTTAAGATACATTTAAAGATTATCTGGGAGCAGTATCTGCCTGTTTGTTTTCTCGAATTTGGTTCTCACATTTCTAATGAGGCAGCCATGTGAGACACTTTTGTTTGAGCCCCTTTGTTCTTGTGATTTTAAGTTTTGGTCAGCCAATATGGCATTTCTGATTGTTATACCTTCATGTTGGAGAGTCAGTAAATTTAAGGCACTGCTTCTATGACCTCTATTAGGAATAATCCTTTTTTAACCAAAATTAGCTTTTGAATTTCATCAGGCTCAGGTGGCGTATATGCGTTGAAAAAAAAAAAAATGTTATCCTACTCATTTCTCGGGAGAGGAAGACAGTCTGCATAGGCTAATTCCGAGAAAAGGTGGTCATTATCTCTTTTAAACTAAAGGTTTTAAAATAATCTCTTTTGTGATGGATACATCTGCCAGTGGATTCCTCACCTTGTGAATATCCCCCTGCGTCAGCAACGTTCGGAAAATTCTTTTATAGCACACCGGCGTGGACGACTTCACAGGAGCACGGTATCGCGCGAGACTCCGACTGACGTCACTGACTCCGACTGACGTCACTGACTCCTTATTAGGCCTACGTCGGCGTGATGACATCAGTTCCCTTTTTTCTGCGTCGACGCTAACGGTTTCTTGGAATCTTCTGTTGTACGGATAGTAACTTTGTTACTTTTGTGGACTTCTGTATCTTTTTGGGGTTGCTGTCTTCAGTCGAGATGTCATTGAAGAAGACAGGATTTAAACCATGTGATTCATGTGGGAGGATGATGTCCATTACTGATCCTTGTGGTGACTGTCTATGGTGTCTGGGTTCGGGTCACGACGTCAAGGGTTGTCGATCCCGTTTAAAAATTAATCCAAAGGCTCTTCGGGAATGTGAGGCGAAGGTTCTTGTTGCTAAAATAAAGGGTAAAGAAACCAAGAGGAGTTTGAGGTCAAGATCAAGACACTCGAAGTCGAGATCCTGATCGAGGTCAGCTACGAAGTCGGCTTCGGGACATGCTTCTGGTTCATCTAAAAAAAAGCATAAGAGAAAGAATCACAGCTCGAGGCACCATTCAAGCAGGGAGTCGGACTCGAAAAAGAAGTCATCTACTCGGAGACATCGTAAGTACATGATTTCTCCCTCTCCAGTTCGTAATCCTGAAGGTGAGACCACGCCTTTACAGTCTCGGGAGGCTACTCCGATTCCGATATCGAATCCGTCTCCGAATCCGTATCAGTCTTCGGTGCAAGATGAAGGAGAAGAGGAAGTTCCTCAGGGCTCACCGACTCCGGTACATCCCGAGGAACAGAAGGAAAAAGAGGAGTCTAATCCGGTGCGGTTCATACCTTCAATTTCCTGTTCCTGGTCAGGACCCATCGCATTTTCTGAACGCCATGTATGGCGTATATGCGAGAGCAATGTTCCCCTCTGGTGCACCTGTTGGTCCCATGGGTCCATTGGCTTACAATCTAGGTGTGCCACAAGCATGTGCTCCGGCTCCTTTCCTGCCGTTTATGCCGAAGCCGACTCCTCCATGGCATCTCTCGGCACCGCCGAGATCATCGACTCCGTTCACGGCTTCACCGGCTCCGGAGCGACCTCGAGATCCGAATCGAAGTTCGACACCGGCTCCAGTTTATCATTCGAAGGCAGCTCCGGCGCCTCATTCGACGCCGGTTCCGGCGCCATCGGAGTCGTTACCGGATCTGACGACATTGGTTCGAATAGAGTGGTCGAGGCGTAGAGCACAGCGCCTTATGGAGGAAAGAAGTTATGGAGAGGCTGAGATCGAAGAAGGCGAGCTTCGGGATCAGGAGGATTATTTTGAAGAGTTGCATGATGCAAGTGGTCTGGAACTTTCACCAGAATGGGAGTTGCCCACGGTATCGGATATACCCTCTAAGGATGTGGCGCCTTACCATGTGGTAATTAAGAAGGCTGCGGAGCTCTTGAATTTGACTTTGCCATCTGTGGAGTACAAATAGAACATCCTTTTTTTTTTTTTTTTAATTTTTAGGGAACCTTTATTATTACTTCAAGCAAATACAAGCATGGGCCTACAACCACCCCGGCCGGCCGCTAGTCAAGTCGTAAGTACAGCAAATCAATGTGGGAAAATATAGCAGCCCGAGAACCGGGGTCTAACAAGTGTCCAGGATATGACTTGTATTCAAGCGTACTGGCCGAAAATCAGGATTCATGAAGGTTCATTTTACAATAAAGAAAAAACTAAGAATCAATGCCATACGGTCATACATGGTCCTACAATAACAAGCATGAATCAGGAAATCCGCAAATAGTGCAAATACAATTAAAGTATTGTGGGTAAGGTATACGAGTCAGGATAAATGTGAACACAAACCCATTCCGTAGCAAAGCTGCACCCCACCCCTCAAAACAAAACATACTGTAGGAAACATGAAAAACGACGACACCAAAAAGGAAGAAAGACAAAAGGGCCATAGAAACAAATAACGGACAACTTAACAAACCCCATCCCCCTACCCCCCTCCCTGCACCCCTCAGAAGGCCACGGCCTTCTGAGGGGTGCCAGCCGCCATCTTAGCTGATCCGGCCTCGTCCTTCTTCACCTCACCTCGGGACCGGGACCCACACCAGGGCGCAACAGGATTCACAACGAGGACCCAGAAAGTCAAGGCAGGCTTCCCGGAGAAGAGCCACCAAAGGGCTAAACAAAATCACTGCCGCTCCCCGGGAGCCGCCCACCGATTCCAGGGGAAGTCCTTAGTGATGCCCGGACACAACACTGGAAAGGGGGCCAAATATCATGCACTCCCCTCGATCCTGCTTTGCCACGCATCCCCACGAGGCACTCCGCTAGATGGACTGGGTCGTCACTGTCGCCATCGGCCCATCAAACCTCCGGCGCCCTCCGGCCGACTCCTCACCTCCACTAATGGCCGCTGTTGTCACAGTCGCGGTCGGCTGTTCGTCTCACTCGACACCCCGGTCCCAGCTCCGTGAGGGCCGCAAAACAGTGTGGGACATTTCTTCAGGTCTGCCGCACGTAGAAGCCTCAGGAGCAAACGGTCAGTGAAAGTTTTCCTTCGCCTACTTAAATATGCCGTTACGGGTCAGGATAGTTGCCAGGATGTATGCGCGGGGTGAGAGGGCTCACGGAGCCGAGCGTCTATGCGGCTATGCGGCTATCTCGGTCGCTAGCTTGGCTCCTCCCCCCAAGTCAAACATCCTTACTGAAGTTCTCCATTCTCCATCCTCGGTGGTTGAGCCAACTCTTCCATTTACTGAGGCTCTTGCTGATCCCATATTGGAGGTATGGAATAGACACTTACTGCTCCTGCAGTGTCAAAGACAGTTGCAACGCGCTATAGAGTGGCGCCTGAAGATCCTGAATTCTTGTCCACCCATCCTTTGCCAGAGAGTTTGGTGGTTCAGGCTGCTTGCTGGAAAAGATCTGCAGGTGCTTTTCCCCAGGTTCCTGGAGATAAAGACTCTAAGAAGCAAGATCAGAATGCGAAGAAGGTGTAAAAAGAACGGTAAGCTTCCTGAGGAGGATAGAAAGAACTTTACTGAAGTGATATCTGACATGCAGGCTGCAGCTCGGCAGGTTATACAAAGTGGTATGGACACAGCAGATTCAGTGGCTAGGATCATGGGGTCTTCAATCGCCACCAGAAGAGCTGCTTGGCTAAAGTCTTCCGAGTTTTCTGCTGATGTACAGGCTGCTCTGATGGATTTGCCTTTTGATGGCACAGGCCTTTTCGGAAGAAAACTGATGCTGCTTTAGAAAGGTTTAAGGATAGCAGAGCGACAGCAAGATCTTTGGGTTTGCAGACTAGAGGCTCTGTATTCTAAAGGTACAAGGATTTTGGAAGGTCTACTTTTCGTACCTTTAAGCAGACCCAGCAGCAACAGCAGCAACAGAATCCCTTGTACAGGTCCTACAGAGGCAGACAAAGGGGTTGTTCTCGTGGATGTCAAGCCTCCTCCTCCTCCTCCACTTCACCCTTTTCTACCCACCCCCACCTACAACAGCAAAGCAGCCCTAGATCCACCGTTCCGGATCATGCGGGTCCTGTGGGGGGGTCGGCTTACTTATTTTCTACTGGATTGGGAATCGGTTACATCAGATCTTTGGGTTCTCAATCTCGTAGAGAATGGGTATGCTCTTTCCTTTCGGGAATTTCCCCCAAATTACCCTCCTTGCCAAGGTTTTTGCTCGAAGGACCACCTGTTGCTCCTTCAGGAAGAAGTGAAAGCACTGTTCAAAAAGGGTGCGATAGAGGTGGTTCCGGAGCAGGAAAGGGGTCAGGGGTGCTACTCTCGGTATTTCTTGATTCCCAAAAAGGATGGCAGACTTCGTCCAATCCTGGATCTCAGGATCTTGAACTTTTACCTAAAGCAGGAGAAGTTCAGAGGAAAGGTTTCTTCACATCAACCTTTTGGAATTGCAGGCACCCCGCACGGAAGGGTGAAGGTGGGCGAGTAGAAAGTGCCCAGTTTCACCGCCTGCGTGCGGTTAGCCAGAAACGAAGCAATGAGGTCCCTGGCAAGATGGGTCACCCCCAGGGATGTGACACGGTCGATCAAGATGGAATGATCGACCGTGTCAAAGGCAGCGGACAGATCTAGGAGTACAAGGACCGCTGCCCCCCCCCTGGTCCATTATAGTCCTGATCTCGTCCGAGGCCTTTATCAAAGCTGTTTCTGTGCCGTGGCCCTTTCTGAACCCGAACTGGGTATCATCTAAAAGTTGGTGAAAATCGATGAACCCCGAAAGCTGTTTATTCATGATGGCTTCAAATATTTTGGCCGGGAAAGGAAGGCAGGCAATAGATCTATAATTAGCTGAGTCAGCGGGGTCCAGGGACGTTTTTTTTAACAGGAGCTTAATAACCGCCTTTTTCCGAATTTCAAGGTAAATGCCTGTCTGGAAGATAGAATTACATAAGTCCGTGAGCGGAGAAGTAATGACCTCAATTAGAGCACTCAGTATAGAAGGGGGACAGGGATCTAATGGAGACCCAGATGTAATCGAGGTGATCAGCTTGCTAATCTGGTCTATCGTGACCATGTGAAAGTTAGAGAAGGTAGGTGTGGGTGAGGGGGACGAAGGAAAAGGGTCAGGACAGTCCGAGCATATAGGGGAGGAGAAAGATGAGTAAATGTTCATAACCTTGGTGAGGAAGAAAGTTGCTACGGCATTGCACAAGTCTTGAGATGGCTCAATGGGAGGCCCTGTCGAAGGGTTGGAGAGCAAGTCAACTACTTGAAAAAGTTTTCTAGCAGAGTTCTGGGAAGACTCAATCTGGTCAAGAAAGAAAGCGCTTTTATGCTTAGTCAAAGATTTCTTATATAATGCTAGCGCATCTTTGTAAGTTTGCTTATCTGAAAGCCTGTAATACTTGCACCAGCGCCTTTCTAAATTTCTGCAATACTGCCGATGTAGCCGAAGATCCTCTGTGAACCATTGGGCAGATGGCGTAACCTGGTTGGAAATAATGGATTTAGCCGGAGCTACTTGATTAATGGCATCCTGAATCCATTCCTGGTATCTGCTGGACAATAGGCTAGGGTCTAGTGATGCTTCATAAGAGGATTCTGCCAAAATATTGGACAGGAGAGGATAGTCCAGGTTTTTCCAGGCTCTGGTGCTGATACGGGTACGAGATGCAGTTTCAGGAGGGTTGGGGTTATGAGCCAGGATAGTAAAAATAACTGCAGAATGGTCTGACCATACTAGGGGAAGGACTGTAGACAGTGAGATGTTGGGGTTATTGGTAAACAAGCCATCAAGAGTATGACCCGCTTGATGAGTGGGGGCTGCCCCCAACTGCTGTAATCCTACTGCAAGTAGGTCGGCAATGAGTTGAGTGGTGTCTTTGTCCCCTCCGGCTTCCAAATGAAAATTGAAGTCCCCCAAGATGGTATAGTCACAATGGACCAGGGAAAGTTCAGTGAATTAATAAAAAGCCGAAAGGAAACGGATGTGGGGCCAGGGGGATGGTATAAAATAATTCCTCTAAACACTTGATTATGATTAAGTGTAAAGGAAAAGGTACAGGCTTCGCAATCCAGTCGGTGAATAGGTTCGGTCTTGGATTGAAAAACCCCTTTATAAATAATGGCTAAGCCACCTCCTCTCCCCGTAGTTCTGTCCTGTCTCACCACACAGAAACCCTCCGGTGTGGCCGAACAGAAATCCGGACCGGAGGCAGCATCTCCCCAAGATTCAGTTATGAACAAGATGTCGAGCTCCTGACTTACAATAAATTCCCTAATTTCCAAGCTATGTTTCAGGAGGGAGCGGGCGTTAATAAGCGCCGAGCGAAAATGGCGCTTAGGTGTGGGGCAGATGTTATGAGCAGACGGCTTAGGACATGGGAGAGTATAGTTACAGCCTCGACATGGGGGAGGGGCGGACATAAGGCAGCTGGGGGGAAGCAGGTAATTAAATTGGCTTAGAGTAACAAACCTCTCAAAACTGATGCAAGATTGATAATGATCAGTTTGACTGGCTACTACGAAAGAAGTAATTGAGCGGAAGCTGAATGGAAGACCAAGTCCCTGTAACTATAAAGGACCAACTAAAGTGACTTAACCACAGCTTCAAAAACTGAGATGCGGGGTTTAACTCTACAGGGCTTCAGAACGTTTAGATAAGATGGTTGTGGGGAAATTGGCTTTTTTGTTTTGCAGATAGGGGTCCCCAGGTTGATGCCCCCCCATTCAGGAACTTGGTATCACAAGGGACCGTCTGAGCTAATGGGGTACTTTGCAGTGCTGGGTGCAGCAGTGATTCCTGGTCTATTTTGGCTGACCAACAAACAAGTAAAATCATGTGAGCCCTTTAATGGGATCTCTTGCTCGCTCCTGGCTCTTTTTCAGGTAGATGGTTGTCTTAAATGACAGCCTGATCCAGAGGAACTCTGCCATTTCTTGAGTGCAACTTAGTCATGTGGTTATCATAGCTGTGGACTACACCTTCGTATGAGTTAGTTTGTACCTCCAAACCTTTTACAGTGTTCTAGTACTCGAGCACGGGTTGATCCTGCCTTAGAATGAATGTGGGGTTCTGTGTGTCATTCTTAGTGACTGTGTTTTTTCCTCAAAGGACAGACACAACTTTACAGTAATTTCCTCTGGACACAGTGTTCAGGATCGAGCCTCCTTGTGCCTGTCCCAAATATATTTCACAGAGCTCCTGAAGGTGTTGCCCCCATAGTGACATGTTTTTCCATCTGCATTTCCATCTGAACATAACAAAGTAAACACAAACTCACTAATGTTTGGGTATATCATTTTTTTTATATTTTTGTACAGAAATTTTTGGGTGTTTCGTTTTGTTATGGACTTTTGTTAAGTATATTCTGTCTTGGAAATTGAAAGAACAAAGCTATAATACGTGGTCACGTCAGTTGTGTACATTACATCACAATATATATAGCACATTTAAATAACTGTCTGAAAGCCTACGAAATTCTAGAGACAGCGGGCGATTTAAACATTTAATTCTTTTTGTTAATAATTGCTTGTGGTATTGCAGTTTGCAACCAAAAAGGTTTCTTAGAAGTATATATTTGTATGATTTCTTTTTTTAATCAATGCCCTCACACACTGAGAAAATGGTAATTCAGGACGGTCATTACAATTGCGTATTGCTGTAAAAATGCAATAAAATGTATTATTTCAGCGTGTGCAGTCCTACAGAGTGGTGCCTACGCTGGCCTTTTAGTAAAAAAAATTTTTTTTAAAAAAGAACAGGGCGGATGCCTGTAGCCGGACAGTATCAGCCCTTTTAAAGCACTGTTGCTGATACAAGATTTACAGAACCATGAGCAGCCAAGCTGGGAGAAGCTGTTCGGTCCCAGTTTTTACACCATCTGTAAATAGCAAGTCCATTCCATCATCCTCCAGCAATGCATACAAATTGTTTAGTGCCAGGCTAATAGACTCTTGTTTTGTTAATGCAAAGCATTCACAAGGTTTCCAACCATTTCAAACACTTTAGCACTCGAACCTTGAGCGGACGTCATTCCATGCTTAGTTCTACACTGGCCTCATATCTGTTGATGTGCAGTAGCACCTTTCCTCTGTTCCATGCTTGCGGTGTCAGCTCAAAGGATCAATGTCGCTCATAGGCACGAGGCTACATCCTCTTGACTCACTCCACCCATAAGTGGCTGCAAAGAAAACTGAAATATTTTAAGTCCATCAATATATTCTTGCACATCAATACAAACGTTACTCAGTTACTCAAACTTCGTGAGAAGACACCTCAATCTCGGCCTGCAGACAAGAAGAATCTACCATCTTTTGTTGTCTCTCCCCTTTGGTAGCCAGCAGTCCTTATGCTGATGCCTATGAAAGAAATGTGTGGTCTTGCTCATATTCTGACACACTGTACAATATCCTCCCCTATTGTTCTACCCTTCCCGCACCCACAGCTGTCATTCCTCAGTCACCAATATATATGATTAAGTACATAAGTCTCGGTGCAGTCAAGTCAGGAGCTATGTCCTTAAACGTCCTCCGTTGTACCCACACTCAGACAGTTTTTACAAATCCACCTTTTTCTTGAAGACCCTCCATTAACATTCTATGGAATCTTCTAAGAGCTGCATCAGTGATCCTGGTGTGATGACCTCACTGCCGTGGCATGGAGTGTGGGATTCTTCAGGATGATCTTTCTCGGCCGTTGTGTTTTTAAAGGTGTTGTCATCCAGTGGCTCTTCATTCGTTTCTGCTAGCACAGGTAGCAAGACTTGCAGCTGCTCCCCCGACTGATCAGGTGTAGACACTGTCTGCAGATCCACATCAATGGCATTGACCTCCTCAATGTCGTCTTTAGACTTGATTTCATCTTTGTTGTCCGTGCCAATCTTTGCCTTCTCATCGTCTGATACTTTGTTGTTGTTGTTTTCGACAGTGGCAATCTCTGACTGAAGGTTAGTAACAGGGAACTGTCTGCTTCCTTCACTTTCCACAATGACCTGTGTCTGGTTTAACTTATCTTCTGAACCAATTGGTGAGTGCTCATCTTGCTTTTCTAGCAGTACTTGGACAGGCACCGTGTTTTCTTGAGTTCTCTGCCGAGGTGAGGGTAATCTGCATTCGGATGAGCCCACATCTTCAAACCACACTGTTCTGCCTGCTGACCTTTCACCAGTTTTGCCATTTGTGAGAATGGACCGGGTGGCCGACTCATTTTCTACTGGTGTGACAGCAAGGATAGGCACGTGTTTCACCTGGTTCCCTTGTACACCATCTGTTTTGCCACAAACACTGCTCATAGAATGGGCTTTTACCATCTCCGCACGCTGCTCTTTGAAATCTGGGGTGAGTGGTTTGGCTGCAGAGTGTTCTGGGCTATCCTTTGATTCATCAGCCAATTCGCTATAGCCCTCATTTTGGAAGCAAAGTTCACCCATGCTGGTTGCTGATTTACTGGAGTTTACCTAGAAAACAAGCCAGACATTTACATTTAGTGAATCATCTATAGAATATTGACTTCAAGCCCTGTATGCTTTTCCAAGTAATCTGCATCCCCTTTTGTGTCTAGCATGCATCATTCTTCCGCTAAAGGGTCAGCTCTCTTGATTTTCCCTTTTCTTTCGGACCATTCTCCAGCTTGCCTTTCTTCCTAGCATAGGTATACCCCAAGATGCATGATGCTATGAACCAAATTTTGTAGCATTTGAAAAAGTCAAAAGGGTAGTGAATCCCAATATTACACCCAGGTACCTAGCATGTTGTGGTTGAAACAGAAAGCAAAACTGTTGTGATATAACCCATGAACTCACTGAGGACCTGATCCACAACGAGGCTCCACATTTGTGGCAGGTTCTCTGCATTGAGAAACTGAAGTACGGCGATCCCACCATGACTCGGCTATGAGTCAGGGAGGCTCTTTTGGCCTCAGGTCCCAAGAGTTTGCAGCAACCTGGTAGCTAATTTACCTAGAGGCATTGGTTTTAAAAAGCTAGTTTCAGTTTCATTTCACAGGCCTTTCCAGCTTTCAAACAATGCAGTGTGTTGGAGAATGTCCTGGGTATTCTTTGATGCCCACAAAATCTACTGACCAGTCCATCCAGCCAATGTAAAATCAAACTAGGTGGTACTGTGAAGGTGATAATACCTTCTATAGTTTCTGGGCGGATGCAGTATTTTGACAAACATTTGTCCATCTTACTATCGAGCTATATGGACCTCCTACAAGCTGCCTCCAGCCATCTACTACAAGATCTCAGTTAGTAGTTAATAAAACTTAGGAAGTACTATGTCGTTAATTGCTCTAATTTACAAGAGAACCATAAGTTCTTGGTGGGTGAAGTTTAACATGAATGGATCTCCAAAACGGGCCTTGTCAAAAAATATACTAGCCAGGTGAGGTGTTCACATTACTGCACTGGAAGATTAATCTTGACTACGTCGCCCGTCAACTAGACATTAGTATAGCAATTGTGCAGTTATTTGCTATGGTGACGTTTACTGTTTGAATCCATGTATGTCTTGCTGTGGCCGATACTAGGTACTTCTGATCTAAGACTGTCCGTCTACATTGAAACTGATATATGAATGTGTGTGGCTGGGCAGTACTGGCATTGCCTCTTGTGCACAGCAGAATCTGCATAACCTGTTATCACTGGAAGAGCGTGCATTCTCCAAGGTGTCCTGCAGGTGGCGTTTTGTTTTATGTGTTCTAGCTGTAGGTATTGCTAGCCAGTTCTGGCATAGAGTCTGGTGATCAGCAGGATGTGCACAAGCCCTGGTCCTGGAAGAAAGACTAATAGCTCAGGTATTTCATTGAACATGCATTGCTTGGCATGGGCTTTAGATCTGGTGCTGGGTGGGATTGCTATTACCTCTGCTGCTCAGCAGGATGCGCATAAGCAGGATTGGTGCTGCTAGTCATACTAAGCCGGATATGCGTAAGCCCAGGTACCTGGAAGAATACCTGTTTGCTAAGGTGCCTGGATCGATTTGCATTAGCTCTGGCGTTCAGCAGGAAGCACTTTTGCGTGCTTAGAAGTGGTAGTTTTCGTGCAATTGCGCCAAAAATACAGCCAGGTCCAGTTAATCTTAGAGCATCAGTTTCTGTGACAATCACAAGATCCGTCTTAGTGGTCCACTTTATCTGCATATATGCAGTTTCATTTTAAAATGGCCGGCCCCAATAGTTAATAAGCCGTAGCCTCAATCAGTCCTATTTTTAAGTGGTCATGGCTTGGTCTTGCTTGCGAGCTTGGACAAGCTGACGACCATGGCATTTGATGCACCCACTTACAGTTAAAGGAGACGCAGATTAACGAGGTCTGGCTGTACGATGCGCCTCAGACATATGAACTTGTTTCTTGTTCACGAATTACTCACGTGTGGCCAGAGAGGCAAAGGGCGAACAATAACACTTGGCACGTTGTGCATTGAGAAACAAGACACGGCGGGCATTAGAAACCAAAGCTTTTTATATGGGGGAGTGAAACTGCCCCAAGCAGATATTTTCAAAGTTTGCCATAACAATATCACACAAGACCTGAATATACCAAGTAGTCAACAACGGAGAAGGGACATTTATAAGGTGAGCAGTAACATATACCAGACTCAGAGGTAATTAAAGTTGTGAATAAACAGGCAGAAACTGGCCAGTTTCAAAGGGTCCTAGCGTATTAAGCAAACAACAATCTAGATTGTAGACTGGGGAGAAAGAAAAGATTGGAGAGATGTGATAAGAAGCAGGAACAAACAAGACTGCATTAAGCCAAGGACTACAACAAAAAGCAATGCCACAGTAGGATGTGTAGTACAGATTGTCTAAAACATGTTTGTGGCACAATAGCTAATTGTATTGAGCTTCTGAAGTGACATCACAGAGTACAAGGATGTAGGCGAAACCCTTAGCGATGTCACAGAAGCTAAAGGGAGACTTATAACCCTGATACTGCAGTTATAGGTATCCCAGAACTCGCTGGAGTGTTCTCTGCGTCACACTCTGTTGCAGTCATGTTTTCTGTATGAATGGGACATTCATTTGAA
Organism: Lissotriton vulgaris; assembly: GCF_964263255.1. Lineage (NCBI taxonomy): Eukaryota > Metazoa > Chordata > Amphibia > Caudata > Salamandridae > Lissotriton > Lissotriton vulgaris. The sequence goes on along the minus strand of NC_141685.1, from coordinate 1,635,752,585 downwards.
TGGGCTTTTCAAGTTTCGTGCACGAAGTGTTTTGTTTTGTTTTTCCCAGTTTGACGGTGGCTCCATGTCAGCAACGGTTCCTACTAGAAGTGTTCAAAGAGAAGGCCAAAAATTACTGAAGCCACTTATCGATGGTTAAAAAGTTGCAAAATGTCATAAGTCAGTTCTTCACACAATAACAATCTTTCTATTGCCATTTTCTTAGTTTTTGTAAAGCAGTTTGGGTTCTCTTTTTAGATATAAACACAATGAGTATTAACTCTTTAAGGTGTCCTATGATATTATTCTACAAGCATTGTTTATTAAGATTACCCATAGACTGCAATTGAGAAAATACCTTTCTTATTTTTGAGTGATACCGTTCTTTCAGACTCTACACTTCATGGAGTGAGCAGAGCTGGGCAGGACAGTATGACTGGGGATGGCTGGGTGGGAGGGGTTGTTATTATGTTGGGACAACAGTGCTGCTACACATTTTTGCTACACTTCCATGTTCATACTTCTGCTACTGTGGAACTGTGACACTAAGGGCCAGATTAGGATGGCGGGTGGACCGCAACCGACAGGCAGTCCGTAAAGTTCCGCCAACTGCTAGGATATTGGTCTGACCGCTGCACTATGATGCAGTTGGTTGGAGCTCAGCGGTTGGAAGGGCGGACCGACGCCTCCGACAGGCTCAAGGAGCCCTTCAGGGCATCAATTGAACGCTAATCCCTATAATGGGGGCGATCCCTGCTGAGGAACTGCTGACTATGTCGGTCGTTTCCATTCCCACAGCGATGGTAGTCGGATACTCGTCCTACCGCAATCGTAATCAAGCCCTATGCATGGTGTGCAGACAGAAATAACACACAGATGGACGTGTATTGAAAATGCAGTTTAGCCACTTTTTTTCAGAGATGTGTGCACTCTCAAGCACAAATTGCTAAATACCGATACGTTATGAAGTGGAATTTAGCAGGTGTGCAATTTTCACATCATGCTGACATTTGTACTAAGGAATGGGTAATAATTTAAATAGAACAGCCCTCCCCCACCTATTTCTTAGGTGCATGAATTGAATTATTGCAATATTGCCCTAGAAGATGTTTACCAATTTATATCTGGTAAAAGTCGTATAGGCAAATAGAGTGGGGTGTGCAATTTGCCAACCACTCAGAGTCCCCACCTGAGTTTGCGCTCAAAACTGGGATGAGCTCAAACATCGGAAAGAGGGCCTCAATGAGGACTAGGAAGCTAGAACAAAAGACGGATGTCTGATTAACCGCAATGCATATTTGTGTATACAGAGCAGCACCTTGCTGCCTGTGCACCAAGTAATCAGTACATTGCAGTTAAATTTGCACGACAGTCTATACTAGCTTTCAGTCATTCAAACATTTGTGATGCTCATAATGGGAAGGAAAAGCTCAATTTGTTGGAGAAAAGGCGAGCAATGCTTTCTGTTCCAATGTGAAGGCAAGAGATCCTGAGTGGGGACAATTTAGAGACCGGTGTCGAATATACAGCCCCTGATGCAACATTGGGCTTCCTTCTGGCAGGGAGAGAGTTAAGTATGAGGTGACAGGGCGGAGGGTGCACAGGGCATCACAGAGGTTCAGATTTCTAACCTGCAGTTTGTATGGACTTACTGCTGAAGAAGCAGCGGGGTGTCCCTGGACGGCCAGCAAGGGGGAGGATCTAAACATTGTCAGCAGTGGCAAATTACCCATTATTAACCCACCTTAATAGGCATGTAGAGCTGCTTAGCTAATAGTTGAGCTCTCTCCTCCTTGTGCATCAGCTTTACCACATCAAGCCTTAACCTCACAGTGCGCAATTACCAAATTTCTCTCCGTTTTTGGCAAGGACCACTTTTATTTTAATTTGTTTATATAGCTTTTGCTTGTCTCACTTAGTGGAATTCAAACACTGATTGATGGGAAAGGACACAGGTGCAGTGTGGATATTGGCAAACATAGCCTGTAATGTAAGATCTTAACATTGACAAGTGTTCAAGAAGACAAATGGATTGTGATTCACTGGCTGGATTCTAAACACTCTAGACACACCACTGACTAGTATTGAGTCACCGCAACAGTAGCCCATTTGACAAAATAATGGTCATTTTTGTACAGTATAATGGAGAAATTCTACTTTACCTATGCACGTTGTATGGAATAGTGTGTAGCAAGCTGCCATTTGAGCTATACTGATTTATTTATATATATATATATATATATATATATATATATATATATATATATATATATATATATATATATATATATATATATATATATACGAAATGCTGTCACTTGGTGCAAGAAATGCATTCTTTGCATCTGCTGACCTTAGTTACCTGTTATCCACACCATGCGCATAATATACAAGAATTGACCCTCACGATGCCCACGAGGTATGAAAAAGAACATGGCCGTGGGTGGTGTTCTTAAGATAGTGCCAACAGATCTCTCATAGCCGATGGCCATGGGCACTGACCAAGCATTGTGAAGGGGTGGAGTACTCGAGGGGGCACCGGAGTAACTGACTATTCCTTTCAACATTGTGATGTCACCTGCAGGCAACACAGAACTCTGACCAGACAGCTTTTCACTTGCGTGCTCTTTTAGTGAACCTGCCATCACAACATTGTCAGTGAAGCCTGCTCAGCGGATAGACTTGGCAGAGTGATTATGGGCAAGCATACCCTGAGCTTGGAGCTCAAAGGGACCATCCTGCGCCCGATCTGGAGATGCTTTCGTCCACGATTAAGCTCAATGTCTTAAAAAAAAAAAAGAAACACTAAGGGCCTGATTTGACTTTGGTGTGCGGGCTACTCTGTCACAAAGATGTACTGGCCGCCTTATTACAAGTGCATTATACCCTATGCTACTTGTAATAAAGCACACAGGAAATCTGTTACGTTTGTGAGGGAGTAAAAGCAGCCCTAAATGACTACAATGTATAAGAAGCTCGCCCACTCTATGGTCACTGACACAATATTTGCATAGCCCTATATTTCTTTAACACCACACTGAAAAGTAGGACACTAGGTGACACTGTATTGCTTCTTTCTTGGCAAAAGCCCTTTTGTCATATCAGGACTGAGAGGTATATTCTAGTCACTCTGAAACTAGGCAGTGCCTTATGTGCATATTATGGGTAATTACAAATGGGACTGCTGTTCTGAGAAAGACAGTTAGCCGATACTTAGTGGATACCACCCCTGAGTGTGTTGCAAATGTGTGAAAACCCCCCAAATGCCCCTTTTCTTTAACAGTTAATTTGATGCTTACTGGCCAGAATGGATTAACAAAAAGATCCACTTCAGTGTCTTGCACTTTTAAACCGTCTTCTGTGATGCTACCGTAAATTATGCTTTTTGCTGGTCTGAGTAAAGGTTTAGCAAGCTGCACCTTGGCTGCAACCATTCACCCTTTTTACAAACATGAAAGGCAACTTTACCCACCCTTCCCTTCTGCTTCTACTGCACATGACACTGCCAAATGTAGCAACTCACCGACTGGAACCACTTTAAGCTCTTTCAGGCAGCAGGAGAACCAAAGAACAGAAATAATGAGAAAAGGCAAAAAAGCTGTGAGAAAGGAGGTGGGAAACTGGACAAAACAGCCACATTCAACAGAGAGATTGGACATCCGCAGCACGGACAATCACAAGGTCAAGCGATGCAAGCTGCAGGCCTGTGCTGGTAGGTACCTACTGCAACTAGTCCTAGCATCTACTGCTGCCTATGAACTGGGCTGAACACTTTATGTTTAGAAAAAGATCTACAAAGGGAAAAAAACATAACTGTGCTACACTTCCATATAAATGAGGTGTAGGGAAAGGAGTTGGGAAATAATCCTGGTTTCAGGTAATGAGAAACCAGTGTGCTATTCAGTGGCGCAGACGGAATAGAAATTTACACTGAGGCATACCATTGGAGTGAATTGGTTCTTTATGTACACTCCAGCTAGTTCATCTTCGAGCTAGCAGGATCTTACACTAAAACCTTTGTGACTTAGTCAGTATGGAGCATATGATATTCTTATCACTTGATCCAAAGTGTGATAATTGAATTTAATTTCCCATGTAGTTTTACCCGTCTGTACTACAGGCCCACTTGTCGTGATAGCTTTAGTCTGGGTAAATATGACCTCTGAGAAGTAGCAGGAAAGGCCGATCGTACTGCTGTGTTGGGAAGCTGAGAGCTGAATTGTCCCAGAGATCCTACACTCTGCTCTATCCACCTGGTTTTCCTTCTTGCAGGCTGTTGCAAACCTGGCTCACTCCTCATGGGCTGTGGATGAAGAGCTCATGTGTGCAACCTATTTCTGTGATGTCGTTTGTTTTGTATATCCCAGTTCTGTGGGTTGCGTGGCATGACACATGGAAGAGCACTAGACCCGTGGGTGTTAATAATGTCTCTTCCAGATTTGGCACCACACCAAATGTGGCACTTACTTTTTCTCTTTCTTTTTCTTAAAGTAAATTATTTTTATGATCTTTTATTTTGGAGCGCTCTGATGACATCACTGCCATGTGGTTAGTAGGTACCCTCATCTCCTCAAGTAGCCTGTGTGTTTTTTTTACCTAGGCCTTTGACTGGATTATGGGACTTCTCTCTGTGCCAACACATGCGAGTGTGTTTCAGCTGATAACTGTGCAGGGCTTGATATTCGATAGTTTCCATAAAAGAAAGTATGAGTATTGTGAGAGTTCCAGGAGAAAGGTTAAGAACGGTTCAAACTGCTGACTGTAAGTCTCTATATAATGGTTTTGAATAAAATCACATATAGTGCCCCAGCTTGGTTACTGGAGTCCCTATAAAGGCCTTTTGTGGTGGAACATCCTTTGTTTAGGGAAAGAAAATAGGACTGTAATTCAACAAGAATTGGCGGTGTGTTCTATAAGCTCAATGCTTGGTTAGCTGCTATTAACAACTTATCCCATCTCCTATCCTTTTGCTAACAGAGTTTTTGCTGAACTAATGCTACAGTGTTTTAAACAAACCCTCAGTTCACAGATGCCAATTGGAACTATCCTTCAAAAAGTTAGAACTTTCCAGTTTTATAGGAGGATTCATATCTCACTTGACCTAAATTTAAATATGTTGCAAGAGATAGCCTTAGAGCATGGTGCACATCAAAATACGTCCGCTTTACCTCGAGGCAGGAATAATGCCCAGATTTCTTATGTTTTTTTACTCAAGACTAGGTGCTCCACTGCCCTGAACTCTCTTCATTGTTATGGTCTGGCTTAACAGTGCAGCTGGCCCACATTTTGGGAGCCAGGAGTACATGTTTTGATTGGGCAGAATTTGTGTGCTTCCACAAGAAAGGTGCTTGCCCTCACATAGCTGTGATTATTTTGTTTATTTATCCAGCTGCCTGTTCTTGAACTTTCAGAGCCATACACATGCCATTGTAATGCTATTAAAGTGTCTTAGATAACTAGATACTTTATTGTGTTTTACTCTGGCAGCAGAACAAATGTGAGGAGGGCAGTCATTAACCTACATGGATTTTTAGATCTGACTTGATCATGCATTCATAATCATGACCTATTGGAATTGCCAATGCTTGTTTCATTTTAGGTCTGGGTTGACCCTGTCCTCCAAATTGAGGGAGCTGGAGGAAGAAAAGGTTTGCAGATGAGGGATCAGAGTTTATTTAGGTTCTGTGATGAGGAAATAAAATCATCTTGTCTTTTATTATTGAAAAGTTATCTCATGGACTCCTGAGAAACAGGTACATTCTAATAAAATTATGGAAACAAGGCATCAACGGAGCTCAGGTTATGCTCATTCACATGAATCATACTTCAGGCCATGTTATTTTGTTGACTAAGGAATTTAACATTTTAACCAAGGAATATTTTGAGAGTCGCTCACTGTGTTAAATTGTAAGGATCCTATTTTTCTCTTGTTTATTTTTCGAAAGCAAAAACAATATTTTGCTTTATGGCTGAAGGGAGAAAATATAACATCATTTGGGGATTTTTAAGAAATGTATCAGTTTATGACTGCTTTCCCAATATCTATATTAACAGAAATAAACAAAGGTTAAAGTAACATTATAGTTAGGAGTGATAAAAAGATCTGCTTTTGTTTAGAAAAAAGCTTAGAAATCCACTGAAAAACAATGGTTACAGTGACATCATAGTTAGGTGAATATCTCAGTGACAACATTAATGTTTTGAACTAAAAAAAAAACACAGAAATTCACCAGCTATAGTTAACAGAGCTAACTATATTTTGCACCCCGCCATGCACTGCTTATGAACTCACATATTACATCACTCATGATATGTTGTAAGACATTTATAACATCACTGATGACACTTGAAATTACATCAATGATGACATCACACAAGCTTCTTTTGCACACATTGTTCTATAAACAAGTTTGGCATTAGAGGTCTGAAAGTAAGTACAAACTAGATCATAGTAATAAGAAGCCTCTTTAATGCCATCATATAAACAACTCCCTTAGGTGAACCAAGCTTGTGTTATGTGCAACATTGACCCTAAGCCATACACTTGATGGGTAGCCAAGTTCATGCTGACTATCAAAATATCTCTCTCTCTATATATATATTTATATATATATATATATATATATATATATATATATATATATATATATATATATATATATATATATATATATATATATATAGATATATATATATAGATATATATATAGATATATATATATATATATATATATATACATACATATATATATATCTATATAGAGATATATATAGATGCTCTTTGTAGAAAAAAACGAAAGGCAAACTCTGTGTTTCCTAGTGCAAATGTATTTTATTTCGCCCTTTCACCACCGCCATGATGCGTTTCGGCCTGAAGAGGCCTTGATCACATGACGCTATATATATCTTTTAATAACTCTTGATGTAGCTTCACTATATACAAGCATTTCTCATGACGATGGACTGAGGGCAATTAGAAATTTTCTAAACACAAGACCCATTAATTTATATCAGCACTCTGAGATGATACTTGAAATGACTAGGCTGTGCCTCAAGAACAACAACTTCTTATTTGGGAAGGATACGTATAGACAAGTGAGGGGAATAGCAATGGGTACCTGCTTCACCCACAGCTATGCAAACCTACGAAAGGGCTGGTGTGGGAGGAGCAGGTGCTCATGGTTAAGTATGCAGCAGAGTGGAGGGAGAACGTAGCCATCCGGACTAGATTTACAGATGACTTGTTCATCCTCTGGAAAGGTACAAAAGAAACAGCAATGAACTTTGTGTCAGCTTTGAATAAAAACTCCTTAAATTTACAATTCACAAGTACCATCAGTGATACCAGGTCTGTTTTCTTGATCTTGAAGTGTATGTGGAGAATCGGTCTCGAGGAAAAGCAGATGAACAAGCGTGAGAGGTTATTTTCTCCAGTGTTCGAGACCTCTCAAGTTCCTCAGAGACCATGAAGCACATTTTTGCTATTTAAACAATACTACGTGATCATTGCATCCTTATCGTATGTATTAATCTGGCTTGCTTAATATTTACAGCGCCTCCTCACTTTAGACCGCTTTAGGAGTGGTACACGCAGGGCTGGGCCCTGTTTGTCCCGAAGAAGAGCACTGGGAAAGCTCGAAACTAGTTGACGTCCACTAGGGACCCCTGACGCATTGTAGACAGAAGCCCTAGAGACCAACCCCGTTTTTAAAATATCAACTAGGAGCCAGAATAAAGTTAATTTTCCCACTAGTTAGATATTTTTAACTCACCCACATCGCCGCACTATCGCGCCAGGATACTCAAGAGTAGTTGTGCGCGCTACAAATACCAATATAACATATATCATAACATAACTACACATAGCCACTCAAAAAAACAGTGCTCCTACGTAATGTCGCAGGTCGTAGCACGCCTCAACCCGCAGCGGGTTGGGATGGCCCCTATGAAGAAGCATGTCACCGTGGGGAAACCCTGGTGATTGAAGGGACTCAAGAAAGGACATTTTTTCTTCCTTGCCAGTTTTTTCAGACTCTAACAGAGCGGAAAACCTTTATTTCTTTTTTGAAAGCTAAGTTCTTTATCCGAGACTTTGGATTTGTGTGGATTTATATTTGAGAATCAGAGAATACACACTCGTACCCACAGAAAATCCACGGCAGGGAACTCCATCTTAGTATTCCTTATGCAGAACACCTTTGCATGAAGAGAAACTGTAGTGAGCTGTTCTCCCTAAGAGACGCTCAAATGAAATTATCCCGGAGATTCATCCAAAGAGGATACAGTGATCAGGTCCTGAATCAAGCCCTAAAGAAAGTGGAGGGGATCCCAAGAGATTCATTATTATTCCCAAATGCAGCAGGAGGAACTAAAAATGTTAAAAATATGGATGATCTAAGAATGATTACGGGATACAATGCCTACCATGCCAAGGTGAGAGATTCCATTAACAGGTATTGGCATCTAGTAAGAAATGACCCTACAATTGGCAGCACTGTTTCACGCAAACCCCCTTCTGACATTTAGGAGACCAAAGTCAATGAGACAACAATTGGTGGTTGGCAGCCCCGAAGTGAGAGAAACGGTGGGGTGGTTAAAAGCCAACCCGGGGTTTCAACATGGCATAAATAAGAATGAAATTCAATCACTCTTGCTTAAAAAGCAGTGGGAGATCCCTTGCTTCTTTAATTGTAGAAGTGATTGTGATTTATAGCCTACATTGCACGTGGTCCAAAGTATATGTGGGGTGCGCGATTCATATGGTGTATGTAAGAATCCTCCAGCACCTAAGGGCTGTGAAAAATAAAGACAGGACCTCTCCCGTAGCAAGACATATCAATGAGGTTCATGGTAGAAATATTAATAAGTTTTTTTTACTTTGTAATTGACTCATTTCCTAAGAACAGGAGAGGGGGAAACCAAGACCTAAACCTCGGGCTGCTAGAGTCAAGATACATAGTTATGCTCCATACGAAGATACCGCATGGCTTCAACTCAGAAGAAGACATGTATGTCCACATATAACCGCAGCTTCTCCCTGAGCTGGTGATTTACAGTAGGAGAGCACATGCGGTTATACTAATAGATGAAACATATGCGGTTATACTAATAGATGAAACAGAAAAAGTTACTCACTTATTACACATTTTTTGTCTCTGAACTTGTATATCTAAGAATGGGTAGGGGAGTTAGATGATAAATAGCTTTATGCATTTGCATATTTTAGGCAATCAAAACAGGATTCAGCTTATTGTAATAATGCACTGACACTTTATCCCCCCCCCCTTCTTCTTCATGTTGGTCAAGGTCTCCAGATTAAAAGAATGGCGACCTACTGTAGAATTGTATAGCATTCTACTTTTATAGGCACATGCACTTTAAAACTCGCTAGATTAGGAATTTGGTAATAGGTGCAATGTGGTGATATTTTATCTCTTTTTGGCACTTGCACTTTAAATTTGATGAGTGATATAAGCATTTGGCAGTAACTGGATAGGGTGCATAGTTATAAATCAAATTTGTGTAATGTTGTATTTTGCACTTGCACAATGCACTTTATGGTAGAGAATGTGATAGGGACATGGCACCCACATCAGTTATGAGTTCAAATGTATACAAATGTTGGCCCCTGGGATTTATTCCTGTTTGCATGTGCACTTTATAAACATGAAGTGTCTTCTAGTTGTGTAGCAATTGAGCAATTTGGACCTATGAGCACTTGCACGTTTTCAATTACAGGGAATGTACATTGAGCACTAGAGAAAATAGTTTTTGAGAACAGTTGGTACTAATTGAAACAAAATTGTCGTAAGAGAATTGATGTTAACAATGTTAAAGAAAATGTTAGAAAAATTAGCTAATATAATTTTTTTTTAAAAATCAATCATAACTAAAATTCTAAAACAAAAAAGTTTGTATTTGCTATAAGAAACATAGGAGAAAATGTAATGATTTTTGGGCAATTGTTCGCACTGTAAGCTTCCTAGTGGTGAAGTATGCCTTCTATGTCAGTTGCATCATGTGACGGACTGCTCTCAACAAAGACCGTAGAGCAATGGTGCTCAGTGTGTGAGCAAGGCAAGAGATACAGACAGACTTGATTGCTCCTTCCGCCCCCACACGCCTGTGGGTGGTTGGTGCGTTGCGCTGTGCTGGCAAAGCCCACCAGTCATCATATAATCGCGAAGAAGACTGCTCTGACAGATGAAACACGTAACTGGTAATAAATCTTTGGATCAGCAACTTTCCCCTGAGTGTGCGCCTACTTGGTTTCTTCACAAATATTTACATATATATATATATATATATATATATCGTAGCAACTTCTGTTTCCACGGCGATTCCACACCAAACAGAAAGAAGGACCCCAAAGCAGCAGATGAGTTTCAGTGGGAAGATTTATTTGCTCTCAAAATGGTATTCCAGGCATGACGCGTTTCGGTTAACTAGTAACCTTGATGAATATATATATATATATATATATTTATTTTTTTATATATTTTCAAGTTGTTGTCCAAAATTGAAGACATACTCAGCAAAGCAAAGGATGTTTCAACAGAACTTTACTTTTAAACTGGCATTTAATTCCAAACATTTTCTATAGCCTGATGCATTTCAGACCTCCTGCTGTTTCATCAGAGGCTTGCTGGCAGTCCACAGAAGCAGTAACTAACCCTCTTCTCCCCTCTGCATGCTAGTAGGTAATTGCACTCAGGTGGGCCTCCCAAGTGAGTTCCAGTGCGAAACGCTTTAGGCAAGAGGAAACGAAGCCTAAGTATTGCCGATTTGTGCCACAATAATTGAAGTACCTGGTGGCAAGTGCATCTAGGTCTAGGGACAAATTGTGGAAAAAATATTGACGGCAGTCCAGCTGTATAGACTGCACCACCGTGCTGTACACAAAATGCGGGGCCGAGGTTTAGAACTATCTGAGCTGGGTACGGATCGTCAGGTACAAGAAAAATAACAAACTGTGCGCTTGACTTTGGCGGCCCACTGAAGGGCAAACAATAATTGGAATAAAAATATGTGGCATCACAACACCCACTGAAGGGTTAGTAATGACAATACAGAACTACTTATTCCAGAATGCTTTGTTTTACTTGAAAAAAGTCCACCAGAGGAAAATAAAGATAATTGAAGAATGAATAAGTAGAGTCTAACGTGATTGTGTTTCTGCATTTCCAGCCTGTGATCAAGGACTTTGGCAGTCCAACACTCATTAGGCGAGAAGAAACAAAAGCCTATGGATTGCCGGTTTGTGCCACAATAATTGAAGTACCTGGTGACGAGTGCGTCTATGTCTGGGGAAAAATTGTTGGGGGAACATACATATGTATGTATGTATGTATAAACTATTTTGTAGCGCGCTCCGTTACTTGGGAGTATCCTGGCGTGAAGAGGAAAGGCGGGAAACAGAACCACAGAGAAAACAACTTACATTAAACTCTTGAATAAGTGTGTTTTTAGATTTTTCTTGAATAGCGCCACAGTTTGGGAGGAACGCAGATGAAGAGGTAGGGCGTTCCAAGCCCTGGCCACAATCACAGAGATTGACTGGCCACCAAGTCTGGCACGTTTGAAACGGGGGAGGGACAGTTTCAGCAACGTGGATGATCTAAGAGAGCGTGCTGGCACATAACAAATAAATCGCTTTCTCAGATAGACGGGGCCTTGGTCGTGAATGGCTCTAAACGCCAGCCCCAGAGATTTAAACAGGATGCGCTGCGCAACCGGGAGCCAATGAATGGTGCTCATCTCAGCACGTACGCTCTTCCATCTGGGGATGTTAAAGATCAGACGGACGGCCGCGTACTGGATAATTTGCAGGCGTTTCACCAGGTAGGCCGGAATACCGCTAAACAAAGCATTCGCGTAGTCCAGCCTTGCCAGTATAAGAGCTCGGGCAACCGTCTCCTTAGCCTCTTTAGGGAGCAGAGGAAAAAACTTGCGGAGCATTTTCAGCGTGGCAAAGCAGGTGCCTGTCAGCTTTTTTATATGCTCCTCAAATCTGAGATCCTCTGCAAACCAAATGCCCAGGTTTTTTGCCGGTCTTCCCATCTCTTTCGGGCTAGGAATGTTAGGGGGCCACAATGTGTTCTTAAACAGGGGGAGGAAGGAACCATAAAAAAGCACCTCCGACTTGTACTCATTGCACTTCAGCTGGGCCTGAGTTAGCCAGCGAAATACAGAGGACAGACACCGATGAACTACTGATGGATCCAAATTGTCGTCTGGCCAGGTAAACAGCAGTTGGGTATCATCCGCATACCCTATTATCTTAGCCCCAAACTGTTCCGCTAGATAAACCATTGCTTGTTAAAGGTATCGAGTTGATGGAAATGTACATTTGAACAAGGAGAAATACCAGTAGTATTAACACTAGGACTGACCAGAGGATGAGTAAAATAAATGCAATTACAAGGCTGGACAACTGAACCAGACAAAGCCTCGATGCCATTCCAAAAGCATGTCCATTTGGAGACCTGAGGCATAGCCTGTCAGTTGTTTTAACTACCAACTATTGAAAATCAGACACAATGCCATAAAGGACCCGTATAGGAGGTTGGTAAATTAGTTAAAAAGGGTAAACCTTCTAAATGCACTCCAAGCAAGCTGGATGTATTAATGTGCAATTTGATTATTTAAGTTTAGTGAGTTAGCTCCTTCGTCTACTCTGAACGGACAGCAAGTAAGATTTGGTCAGCTGTGAGCCCCACCATTTCCATGAGAAATAGAGATCTGGTATAGAAAATGCTCTTCGTTGTTTCTGGTACAGTGCCCTGAGATTTGCAGATGAGGGAGTGGTTGCCTACTGGTCATGCTGGATCTGTGTGCAGCCTTTGATACGGAGGTCCATTCTTTCTTCTTGGGTAGATTTGCATCAGTAGACCATATAGATCTTACCACATTAAGTGATTTAGTATTTTGGGGGGGAATCAAGCAAAACAAGTCACCCTGTACCCTTGCATCTCACAGGGAATTCCCTCCTATTATGAAATTCCGCCGGGTTTTCTACTTTGGCTTGCTCTTTTTAGACTGACATTAGCCAAGCTCTTTTGATTTTGCTAACATTATATATAATATACTTACTCATATGCGCTCTCGGCCAGCCCTCTTCATTCATTGGTTAGTTGTTGTCATTCATATTTTTCTCCCACCCACTGCAGCATAAAGCATGGGGCAGTGGGTCAGCCCTCTTCAGCCATTGGCTAACTTCCCTATGAATGACAGCATTCTGTTCTTTCACAGAGAGCACATCAACAGAAAGTATTTCCCCTCACTACCATGGACTGCTATGACAAAGTGTGCTTTGTGAGGCTAAAAAGTTATGGTTTGAGCCAATGTTTATTTTTTATATTAGTGAGGGCACAACATCTCATGAAAAATAAGGTTTTGTAAAAACCATGGCAAAACAAGCATTGACCAAGCCAGGACCTATTAGCTCCAACACCAGACCTATTAGCTTTGCCAGTGCTCATTAATCCATGCCTCATTCCCTTACTTAACATCATTTAGGATATGCTGGTCGGCATTTAACCATATACCAATAACATCATGGTGTACATTAAGTGGCCGAGTAAAGAAACTCCTCCCAGAAGTGGAGACTTGCATGTGTAACAGCATTTTACAACTACACAGCCAAAACAGACCCTTTACGGTTTCTAACTTTGGGACGCTATGCCTTTGATTCGCTAACAGTTGTAGAATTCCTGAGTCAATCCTTGCCTCTTCCCATCAAAGTTAAGAACTTAGGTTTTGAATTTCATGCTGATAAGCTCTTTTCTGCACATATTGATCATGCTCTGCAGTCTTTTTTTAACTAGCTTAAGAAATTACATCCCACCATTCCCCTTTTATAAACCAACCAAAAAGCCATGGTCATAGAAGTTGTTACAAAATACCACCATCTAGAAAGTCCTCAAACCGTTCCTTATATGGATGACTGGATGCTCCTTTAAGAGCCTGCCACATAGAGAGTGCATTCAATAACATATATTGATATGGCACCAGCTAAAGTGCTCAGAATACGTAGGAGACATAAACAAATTGATGCTGGACCAGACTGTATGATTCCATTAGAAAATTTTAACTGCAGATTCCTTAGCCTATCAATATCTCTAGGCGCCAAAGGGGGTCCAGAAAATTATAACGGCTATTCACTTGCATTTTGGTAGGTGACATCGTGTGGCTGAGAGTTGGATCTATCCCACCCCAGAAGTGAAATTTGGCCATTATATCTGGGAGAGGATATGATGCAGCAGCCAGAGCTGCCGACTCGGCAGCTGGGGATTCCGGTTTGCGGGTCGGCGCTGGCTCCACATCTCTGTGATTCTGGGCAAATCACATAAACTCCCCCGTGCCCATGGACAGAAAATGGATAGCCTCATGAGTGAAAAGCCACACTATATAAATCTACAAATTATAATTTATATCTGCAATACCTCCGCATGCTGAAGTCAGTTCCTTTCTTTGCACACCTTCTGACATGGATCTGGAGCTCCATTGAATCCGGAGCTCCATTGAATCCTGTAAGCCTGACAGGATTTCTGTTCCCTCAAACATTTTCCTGTGTTCTAGGGATATGTCCCCTCCAAAAACCCCAATGTTTAAAATGTCAAACATTGGTGACAGACACCCATAAAGTCTGCCTCTGGTGTCTCAGCTCCAAGCATGACTCGGTGTTTGCACAAAAAGTAACTGAAAGGCCATCCATGACTACAAAGCCAAACTTGCAGATGCAAAACTCAGAAGAAAATCGAAAGAAGCTCTTTTTGGTTGAAGTTGAGAGTGCTCCTGAGGCTGATCTTGCGAGCGATCATTGATGAGGTCCTGCAGCTCAGGTAAGTAAAAAAAAAAACAACAATCCAGAGAAGATAAGAAATACAAACACAGCGCTCCTTCTTCCCGCCACTCCCACTACTTGGAGTGGGAGTGGCAGGCAAACTCAGCTGACATTGCCTAGAGGATCACGAATGGCAATTGAAATCAGAGGTTGCACAGGGCATGTTCCTACAATAGGGAGAAACATGGCTCGATCTATTTGCCAGCACAGGGAGCTCTCAGTGTCCAAGCTTTTACGTGTAGGAGTTCCCAAGAAGATTCTCCCTGGGGGATTCTTTTCCTTCTACTTTAGCTCTGGTCTCATGTTTGCTTTTCCACCCCTGCTTGTCCTACACAGACTGCTGTAGAAAATCATGAAATATCAGGCCCAAGTCATCTTAGTTTCTCTGGACAGGTGAGGAGAGTGTGCTACCCAGAACTTCTAGCCATGAGTATATGTCCTATGATCTAGTTGCCCTTTTGGGGAGTAAAGGGCAACTGTAACAGCAAACCTTTGTTTGCAACAAAAAAGGCTGGGTCCTGCATCTAAGGCAGCACAACTTGCACCTCCATGTGTGGAGATTGAATAGTTGATGGCTTTCAGTCTTCTTCCTGAAGTGGTTGATGGCATTTTGTCAGCCATGCGCACATCCATTAAATCTGTATTTGCAGGCCTCTGGGAGAAGTTTGCTGTTTAGTATTCCTTCCATGACAGCCAACCATCACATTCAAAGTTGTCCGACATCTTTTTGTTGTGCCTACCCTTAGCCAGAAAGGCCTTGATGTGGCGACAGTTAAGGATTATATTTCGGCCCTTTCAGCCTTTTTACATTTACTGGGTCAACCATGCCTTTTCAAGTCACCTGTTGTGATCAGTTTCTTAACGGCACTGACCCACATGTTCCCGGCAGCACCTTTTGTGATGCTGCAGTGGGACCTTCATTTGATTCCCACCACCTGATGTGCAGCTGTTCTCTCTGTCTCATGATGATAAAAACAGTGCCCCTCATTGCCTTTACCTTTGCCTGGGGAATGAGTCAACTCCAGACGTTGTCAGTGAAATAGTCATATACATCTTTATTTTTAGCAATCTGGTTCTCTGGACAAAAGCAGCATTCCTGCCGAAGGCAGTGACACCCTTCTGCATTGGACAATCCATCACCTTGGCAGCTTTCTGTACCTAGCCTCGCACCTCTAAGGAGGGGGAACATCTTTATTGTCTTGACTCTAAGTGGGCCCTCACTTTTGACATCGATAGAACTAAAAACCATGGATTGGATGATCAACATTTTGTGGGAGTCTCTGGAGCAAACAAATGTTACGTTATGTTATGTTATATTTAATTTGTAGAGCGCACAGCTACTTGGCAGTGTCCCGGCGCTATCTTCCAAAAGAAAGAAATGCCCGCTCAACTGATCTTCTTGAACAGCAATGGGTCTTGAATGCAAACAAAGAGGAAAGAAGTGCAAAAACAAAGAGCCATTCTCTGAGGATTCTTTTATGCATTAAGATCTGCTATGGGATAGATAAAAAGCAGCACCCAGAAGGCGTGAATCCTCATTCTACCAGAGGAAAGTCTGCCACCACTGCGCTGGAGTGCAGTGTGCCTGACTTGGGCATCTGCAAGGCATTATTTCCTGGATACCGGGTCTGGCAGAATGGGCTCTTTGCCCAATCTGTCCTGCAGGATTTCCTGGTCTCCGTCATTCCACAGACCCACTACCTGGGGAGGTATGGTTTTGTTTTCTATTCACAAGGTGAAAAATCTACGGTTAGAACTCCCCATCAGTAGAACAAGTTACTTACATTCAGTAATGGATTTTCTGGTACAGACTCTAGCTACACCACAATGAAATCCTAGCTTTACTTTAGGCCAACCACTATTGGAAAGGTCAGTAGAGCAAGAACACCACTTACTAATGACTCACTTTCTTTGAGACTTTCAAGGGTATTTGGGTGCCTCTTAACACTCCACCACGTAATGGGTGTTGGAAGATCGCTAGGATGAAGCTGAGTAGTGTTGTGCACTATTGCATTTATCCTTTCCCTCTGTACTGGTGTAGTGCTGCATGCTTAGAGAGCACAGGTTAGTTCATTTCGGACCACTGAAGTGAGCAGGACATGCTAGGTTTGCCCGGGCGCATCCTTCTTTCCTTCAGGTGTGGAGTTGGGTGAGGAAGAAGTGCACAGTGGGAGCCAGTGGGTAGGTGCCAAGAAGACCACACCAGGAGGGACCTATGAGACGTTGCCCACCTCTCTACAAAGAGTGGAGTATGTAAGAGAATAGGTGGCCTGGAAAAAAGAAACACACAGTGATGTCACCTTATCATCGGACAAGAAGAAGAGGGTGGAGTTAATGTTAATGTTACAGGATTTCTAAAGCACATGGCTGCCCGTGAGCATCCCAGCGCTGAATGAGTACAGGCGGAGTCGTAGGGGGAGGCTCACGGGAACAGCCAGGTTTTCAGAGATTTTCGGAAGGCCAGAAGATTAGGCTGTGCACGAATGTCAGGAGGGAGGGAGTTCCATAGTTTGGAAGCGTTGTAGGAGAAACGCCGACCTCCTGATCGCGCTCTCTTGATCTTGGGTGGCAAAGTTAAATGGGCATTAGAGGATCGAAGAGGTCTAGAGGTGGTGTAAGGAGTCACCAGGTCTCTGAAGATGGGAGGGGCTTTACCGTTGAGTGCGTTGCCATAATCCAGACGTGACAGGATGAGGCCTTGGATGAGGAGTTTCCTTGATGGAAAAGGGAGCAATGGAAGAATTTTCCGGGCGGATCGCAGAAGCCCATAGCAGACCCCGGCCGTTTTCCTAGCTTGGGTGTGCATGGTGAGATTTTGGTCTAGCCATAGTCCGAGGCTTTTGATTTCGGATTTAAGGGTTGGGGGCTTGCCCATGCATGAGGGCCATAGAGATTCTGGACGGAAATGAGCCTGATTCCCCATTACCAGTATCTCCGTCTTGTCGCTGTTGAGCTTCAAGTGAGAACTGTCCATCCAGCTGACTATGTCTCTCAGACAGGAATAAAGATTAGTGGTATGGGTTTCCTGCTGAGAGAGAGAGAAAACCAGCTGGGTGTCGTCAGCGTACGTTAGGAGTTTAATCCCGTGAGGGGTGACTATTTTTTCCAGAGGGGACATATATACGTTAAAGAGCGTGGGGCTCAACGAGGAGCCCTGTGGCACTCCGCAACGTATAGGGGTCTCCTTGGATGTATAACTACCCTCGATCACCTGGAATGATCGGTCATGGAGAAAGGATTTTATCCAGGTCAGGGCAACATCTGTTATCCCAAGATCACTAAGTCGCTGGACCAGGATTTGGTGGTTGACCGTGTCGAAGGCCGCGCTCAGATCCAGGAGGATCACTGCCACTGATCCTCCTGCATCCATGATCTTCCTGGCCTCCTCGACCACTGTTACCATTGCTGTTTCCGTGCCCTGGCCGGGGCGAAAACCCGTCTGGGATGGTTTAAGTAGTTCATTTGATTCTAGGTAGTGTGAAAGCTGGGCATTTATAAGTTTTTCTGTCATTTTACTGATGCAGGGGAGGAGCGATATAGGCCTGAAGTTGGCTAGGTTGAGGGGGTCTAGATTAGGTTTTTTTTAGTAAGGCTCTAACCTTTGCCTTTTTCCAGCTGGGGGGAACCACTCCGTATGCCAGAGAGGCATTAATCAGGTGAACCATAGGTTCGAGGATGGTGGGTGTTGCTTGCTTTAGGATATTAACTGGGGCAGGGTCAGAAGGTGAGCCACTTTTAAGAGATTGGAAGATGGGGGCCAAAGTTTCCTTATTTATAGGAGTGAACATCTCAAGTCTCGTGTTGAGGTTCTGGGCTTGTATTAGGGAAATAGGTGATGGGTCCAGAGGGATAGGCGGGAGTTGCTGCAGGATATTTTGAATTTTTTGATTGAAGTACGTGGCCAACTTATCACAGTGGTTGTCTGCGAGGACAGACGGGCAAGTGGACTCTGGGGTTTCCAAGAGTAGTTTTACAATGTGAAAAGTCTCCCTTGACGAGCAAGATGCAGCATTAATTTTCTCTTGAAAAAACGATGTTTGAGCATTTTTCAAGGCTTTTTTTTATAATTGAGGATGGCCAGCCTGTATTTCTTCTTGCTATTGGGGTCGAAGTCTTTCCGCCAAGTTCTTCCAGCCCTTTTGCATAGCTTCTTCAGAAGGCGGGTTTTCTGGGTGAACCATGGGGAGGAGGTTTTATTGCGGGATGTCCGATATGGTTTGTTAGGGAGGATGGTATTAAGGGAGTTATCGATCCAAGATGAGAACTCCGCGTCCGCTGTTACGGGGTCGCTGGCAAAACTGGGCTAGGAGAGGTCCAGGTCTAATTTTGCCCAGGGATGAGCCGGTCTACCGGGAGGTTGAATGGGAGGAGCGTTGGTCGGAATTTCCCAACTGAAGGGGATGAGCCTGTGGTCTGACCAGGGCAGAGGGATCGGGCGTTGGTTTTCAGGGTATCAATGTTACAAAAAATAGGGTCAAGTAAATGCCCATGACTGCGTGGGTTGGTCGTTCTGAAGATGGAGATGATGGGTGGCAAGGTCTGAGAGCAGCTCTGATGCGGTGTTGTCCTCCCCATTATCGAAGTGGATATTAAGATCCCCTAGGATAAGTAGGTTAGACAAGGTGCTTATCATGGCTGTGGAGAAATCAACGAGGGAGCTGCAGAATTGACCCAAGGCTCCTGGAGGGCGGTAGATAAGGGCTCCTGAGAGTGATTTACAGGGGGACAGTTGAATGCTAAAATGAACATTTTCACAGTTCAGTAAAGGGCTGTCCCGGAATCTGCATGAGAGTTGTTCCTTGTGGATAATAGCTATCCCTCCTCCATCCATCCCTTCGCTCGATCCAAGTGTTGTATAAGGTAACCCTTCGGTAACGCCTGCACCACATCAAAGTCTGAATCTGGAGTGAGCCATGTCTCAGTGAGAAATAGGATCTCAAGTTGTTCTTCTTCCAGAAGCATAAGAATTTCATGACTATGTTTGGGCAGGGATCTGCAATTTAGCAGGGCCATCTTAATGGTGGTCCGGGGTGCTTGATTTTTCATCACAGGGGTGAGTTTGAATGAGCAGTGCGAGCAGTGGGTAGGAGAACTCTCACAGTGAAAAATAGTCGTACAGGGAGGCTGGAGGGGCCGATCCAGTTGAAGCAGGGAGTCTCTGAAGTATGATATTGTAGGTTGGGTGGAAGAGTCCCGGGTGGCTGGCCCTAGGCCCGTCCTGGCGCAGACGGGCTTGCCTTTGGCGCGCACGCTGCGCTTCCTCCAAAGGCACATATTTAGCGTTGAAGGAGGGGTTAAAAAGGGGGGCGTGGCCTCAAAGGGGGCGTTGCCTCGGTGCACGCCGGCAATGGCGTTCACAAGTGGTAGTTTGTTGTTAGTTTGTTGGAGTAACTATATAACAAAAGTAAAGTTAGCCCTGAGGACCGTCCTGGAGACACCAGTTTGGAAGCTTGTACCAAATGGAAACCATCCCAATTGTAACATCTGGGATGACAAACCAGGGGGACGGCTCCAATACAAAAGAGTATCAAAGGGCATTTTTCCTGATGGGGAAGCAAGATATAAGCAGGAAAGCATAACATTTGCTCTTTGCTCCAGGCATCTGTCCTACCATGAGGTTAGTCTGTAGTGAGGGAGAAAAGCAGAGTGGCAGCTCCATTATTATTTCTTTCCCATGGAGATCTGGGTCTCTACAAGGACACAAACCTGGAATGAGACAATTATGATACAGCTCGGCCTGTTATCCTCTAATAGAGATTGAACTTGTATGAAATAGTACTGTGTGTATGTGACAACACTGCGTAAATAAATACATCTTCAACAGAACTCTTGGATTTACCTGTGCCGCTTGACAAAGACCCTTTTTTGGAAGTGGACTTATTAGACTCAATACCCGTGCTAGCTACACAGGATACTACATTGTTCCAACACAAGAGAATTCAAGGTGCTAAATATAGAGGGCAGGAATGCCTTTTTCCCACCTCTTCAACAAACAGAACATCATCTGTCTGTATTCCTCCCTGCCATAGACACAGAATCAGGCCATTTCTGACTCTATCTGTGCCTGCAGGTAGAAATCTGTCACAGATAATCTAAGAACATTGTATGCAAAAGAAGCACAGTGTGTCTCTCTCAGGGTATGATTGACACCTTAAAGGGAAAGTGAAAAATCTCCTTTCTGTGGATTTAGTGCCACTAACCTACTTTTTGAGTAAATTGAGAAGAGTGTTTTCTGTATTCCTAGTTATCCAGGCTCGTTGGTTGAAATCCCTTTGCAGGTACCCAACTTGTACTGTCTGTGTGTTTGTCGGTTTTATCTAGTGTGAGCCTAGCTACAAAACAACAGAGCTTCGCAAGAAGGTGGGGAAATAGGAGAGGAGGACAGAGGCTGTTGTATTAAAGGAGGGGATTACAAGCAGGGGTCTATTATCCAGAGGGTTACGCTTGGATGAGGTGTTGCTTGAAGAGAAGGGACTTTGGTTCCTGAGACTGAGAGGAGCAGTAGCTAGTGGATTAAAATATTCTGCTTTGAACACACCCCTAGAAGAGCGAACCAAGATCAGTCTGTTGCCTACCCTTCCAAGAGATTCCATCAAAGCCTCATGTTTTGGGTGAAATTGGAGTACTTTTATAGAAAACAGTAATGCTAGTAAACCCTACTCGATAAGTATTAGAACCTAATTACTGTTGATTATACTAAATGAGGCATAGAGACTGATATCCTGCCACCTACACTGATTGTAGAATTCATCTGATAAATCTTCATGAGGTGTGGGCTTTCTTTTTAAGTAGAGAAAATGTCAGTTTCTGTGAAAAATCATGAGCGACTAGTGGCATACATGTGCGCAGGAGAGTATGTCACTTCCTTGTACAAGTCATCAACATGGCACAAATGAGTAAACTGGATGATTAAAAGACAACCCTGAGGTATATGACAAAAAGATTGGGTCAGCCACAGGATGATGAGAGATATTTCCCTAGTTGCTTTTCCTACAGGAAACTTGACTTGCGAACGAAGGGTGTAAACCCATGACATTTCTTGTATCATGGACCTTTATGAGCACTCCTTAGTTTGATCCATGGAGGGATGAAAAAGTGCAGCTTACCAGAAGGTTTCCACTGTTTGCTAGGTGATGGGATGTCAGGCGTATATAAGACATTACGTGTCCCTTGGCATGGAAAACCTAGTTTCTGCTAAAACAAGTCAACAAACCAAAATTTACAATTATTCTTAAGTCGGCATCTATGAGGGTAGCCGTGTGGATGCACTGTTATCCCCAATGTCGGAGCTAAAGCAGATGAAATGTTATCACGGCTGTTGTCAAATTTCCCTGCCAAAAACAGATGCTTTTTCATACAATTTGGAGATTGCAGAGTATATATGTTAGTTGCAGGGATCTGACCAGGGAGACCTAGAAGGATTCATTGACTAAGTGATCAGATCGGAGGTCTTTTGTGACTCATCTAGTCCAAGCTCACTCCTTTTTGTACTGAAATAGCTTTCTCTACATGATACATCCTTGGCTCAGCTGGATTGAGAGTGGCTTACCCTGATATGATATTTCTGACTGCTCCTCTCAAGTGCAGAAGATATAAAAACTACTAATAGTGTTTGTGTCTCTGGCTGGACCGGGAATTTATAAAGACATAACATTTTGACTCGATTTGAAGGAGGGGTTGCTTGCAGCGTTCATTTTGCCTTGTCCTGATGCATTAACAGGCAAGTCATCCAGACCGGCAACTGAGATGTGTCTTTTACTGGTATTGCAAAGCTATTTAAGACTGGATGGTGGGAACACCCTGTCTACCTAAGCCATAACAAGCGTCTTCCTCGACATAAGGAATTTGTAACAGTGAGGGAAATTGTGAATCTAAGATTCAGACACAAGAGCAAATGATGCTTGACAAAATCTGCATGAATAATGTATGCACTCTAGCTATGCGCCACACATATTCAGAATTCCTGAGATTGGGTTTAATATTGCAAGGGGGTTAACTGGAGATTTCCTATGACTAATGACGTAGCTTTATGTCAAAAGAAGGCAGCAACATGTCAATTAACATAGCCTAGTAAAAACATTCAAGTTATTACTGGGTATTATATTTCTATGCTTTACGAGCCTATGTGTATTTCTTATTTCTCCGGTGGTGGATAAATACATAGGGGACTGGATAAGTGAATCCCGTGTGAGGAATCAAATTGGAAGGTTGAGATTGAAGTTTTTATTTCAGCCTTCTAATTTCACTTCTCACACGGGGCTCACTTATCTTGACCCCCATTTATTAACATTTACTGGAGGAATCAGAAATGCACACAGGTGTGTAATGCGGTCATTGTGGGCTCAGTAATACATGCAAGCCTACAATTTTCATTATTTCGTAAGTCTCAACGAACCATGCATAGCTTCCCTTTTGTGGGCCCCTCCAGACTTGCACCCACACCATGGTAGGTAGATGAATGTATGCATGTAGGTGTGCAAAGTCTGTCTGTGGTGGCAAAATACATGTAACTAACTGAATTCTTAGTCGTCTGTAAAGAAGTTCAGGACCATGAGACAGATCGGTCTTGTATGTGCCATCAATAAATTAGAGTACTCCCTCATTCATTCGCTCACTTCTCCACCAAGGTAGGTATATTTACTATATGAAGCCATGCTCCGTTAGAACTGCGGTTATACATTTTTAGCATTTGCTGATGGCTACTATCTTTTTGTTTTTATTTATTTAGTGCAAAAACCCACCACACATGTTTCTCTGGATGCTTAGCCTCACATGAATAACAAATACAAGGAATTACAGAACATATATGCAGAAATGACATTCTGGAACAGAACACAAAAACGTTAAATATCTTGAAATCACATAAGGGGCATGTTAGAAATAATTGTGTTGATTTATTTTCTAAATATCTCTGCCATGTAGGCTAGTTTGATGTTGTAAGTGTGTACCCTATCCAAGATATTCCACAGACCTTCATTGATTCGTAGAAGTACTTGGGAGGGTTTTGGACGCATGACCTGAGTAGGGTAATGGAGTCTCACCCACCTAGGATAGGTGGCCTACTGATGCAGGTAATCCAATCCTAACTGCTTGATAAAAGAATTTTCATTTCAAAAGAGGTATGAATGGCAGCCTGCCTAACATTGCAGTATGACCTCTTCGTTGGAGCAAAGCGACAGCCTACTTGCATTATTCTATTTAAATTTAGAATGTTCAGGACCTTTTCTAGTCCAAGGAAAAATGCAATTCAAAAGATCAATAGCTTATATTATGTCTATCCTGTGAGTGCTCAGAAAGATGGTTAAAACAAAATGCAATCTATGTAAATGGAAACTGGCATTTGCCCAGGCTTAGGATATGAATGAGAGACTGCGGTTGAATTGTGCTCTCAGATTTCTTACTTTCCCAGGGAAAACAGCCAACTCATTGTAAATGGCCAGATAGACACAATTTGGCTCGAATTCAACCACACTGTAATTTAGGCTGAGCTGATAGTCCCAAATCTGGACGTGGGTCCGCTAATTGCACTGCACTTGTCATTCAATTCTAACGCCTTGCTTTATATTTAATAGCATATGCATTGCTGGTCATAGTTCTTTATGAACCAGGCTGGAAACGTAACATTTGTGGTAGATTACCGAAGAAAAGAGAACAACTCTGATGGCACCTTGCACATCACTTCAACTCTCTCCTAGGAGAATTGACTGTTTTTCACCTGCTAGGCATCCTGTGATTGCAAGAACAGACCTGACAAAATCCGCCTGGTCACATACTTCGCCCAATTGAGAAGTAACTCATGATCACTCGTATTATAGACTGCTGGCAGATCTCAAAGACTCATAGAAGTCGGCTTCCTCAGTCCTTCTTGTCTAATATAGACGACAGTGGCTCCGAGCATTTCACCAGAATGGTCTTGGTGGGCCACATTAGCTTGAGACCAGTTTGGCAGTTTTCCAGCTTATTCCCTTTTTAAATAAATACCTGAACCTGGCACATAACTACCCTAACTGGCATTGTTACTTCTCATGGAACATGTTGATGGTAGATGTTTGAGTTGCATTGCCTTTGTTAGATGAAATGTACCCCGTTAATTTTGGCGGGCTAAAGGTTAAAGCAAACCAGACTTTTCAGGCAAGAATGCAGTAAGTGAAAGAATATTTACCAATTAAGTAGTGAAATGACTAGCACACCGTGGCAGGCCATGATTCCCATGGGAGATTACCCAGAAGACCATCAAAGGATGTCCCAAATTATCTCCTCTCTGATCGTTATGCTTGACTTTCTAGTTATTAAGCCAGTGATGGCCACATAATTTGTGTTTGAAATGGAGCTCAACTGCACTCCAAGAGGAAGGGGTAACAAAAATGGGGAGAGCTAATCCCAAGACTTGTTAAACCAAAACAATGACTGCTGCACATGAAGGGTAGAACTCTTTCTATTTATTTTTTTTCTTTTGTTTGTTTCGTCATTCTGTTTTCATCAGCCTTTGGTTCTAACTTGTATCTCAAATAAAACATTTAAAAATATTAATGTGAACAGTAAAAACTTCTACTTTCGATATTGGCTCAATCAACCAATTTAGGGATATCTTAAAGAAGGTATTGACTGCAAGATCTCTTGTTTCACACTTATTAAAACCAAATTGACTCAGAACTCAAGATTGTTTAGTACATTCAAGGGATTTTGGGCCTGATTTAGAGATTGGCGGATGGGATACTCCGCCACAACCATGACAGATGTATTGTTCTCCATATTCCAAGTGCATGTACATCCTATGGCACTTTTAATATGGTGGACAAGGCATCTGCTACATTTGTGATGAAGTATTCCATCTGCCAAAGGCCCTTGGATTCTTTCTATGGTTTAATGACGGGTTCCAGGAAGTCCTGAGACCTTTCCTGGCCATGTATTGCAGGTCGGCAGCCACTTGACCCTGGAAGGAGTGATCTGAGGTTGACTCAGTGCTCCCTGGAGATAATGTGCTGATCAGGGCGTGCTAGATTAAATTAAGGGACGCTCTTACCACGCTTGGGTGCTTCTCAATGGCTAGTGATGCTTGGCCCATGCTCTGCCGGTGACGATGGCGAGCCTTCACAGCACGTACAATCAGGAAGAGCACACAGATCGTCAGCAGTGCCAGGGCTCCTAGGCCACAAGCCAGGATGGCGAGATCTGGCATATTGGGGCCACGCAGAGGCTCTGCAGGATCAGGAGGCGCTGTAGGATGAAAGGAAAGAGAGAGGAGCATCAGGAGAGAACCATCCAGCCACTCTCCTTCATGTGTTGTTCCAATACAAATATACTGCTAGCATGCTGTTGTAATCCATTTAAAGATCAGTGCTTTCAACATATGGTCATGTCTATAGATCTATTCATACTCTACTCCGAGGAAACTGTTCAGTTAAATGTTTTAATAGCTTAGTTGGCTGTTGCAAGAGATATTGTTAGCTTACAGTGGGCTCCCCCTTAACGGATGCAAATGGCTTACCACTAATTTGAAATTGGCGGTAGGTGCAATTACTTTGCGACCACTTTTGCGGTCACAAAACAATCTTAAATTCATTTGCGACTCGCTATTAGGAAGGGATGCCCCAGGAACGCCCCTTCCTCATAGCGACTCGCAAAGCCTATTTTGCAAGTTGGTAACAGGTTACCAACTCTCAAAATAGGATTGGTACATGCTACAACCATTTTTAGCGGTAGCAAACGAGTCGATTTCCCGTTTGCGACTGCTGAAAACAGTTGTACATCTGGCCCCAAATCGCAAATTGGGCCTTTGTATATTTAAAGATTTATTTTTTCATACACTAACGGCCTGATTTTGTGAATCGGGTGGTTTGCGAATGAAAATAAGGTTTGTACATCTGGCCCCAAATGTAAAAACGTAGAACATTCTACAATAAACTGTTTCTCCACATAGAGAAATATTTAAATCTAGACTTTACAGTACTAGTCAGAAACAGAAGTACTCTACCTGCTTGGCCAGACCGTAGCACATCCACACT
Organism: Lissotriton vulgaris; assembly: GCF_964263255.1. Lineage (NCBI taxonomy): Eukaryota > Metazoa > Chordata > Amphibia > Caudata > Salamandridae > Lissotriton > Lissotriton vulgaris. The sequence continues at coordinate 1,635,725,756 of NC_141685.1, read as the reverse complement.
GATGGTGCAGTTAGTTGTCTCCCCCGACTCTTCGTCTCTTGCAATGACCTGTGATCCCCGATGCGGAACCCAAAGTTCAAGTTGGAAGGAAGCAGTGGAGAAATATTAGCAGGACAGCAATGGTGACTTGCTCCACAGCAGCTGGTCTTCTATGTTCCAGCCTGTGATGCAGGGGTCTTCAAACTGGGGGAGCGGAGGAAGGGGGGCAGGCTCTGGCCAAAGGAAGCCATTATGCTGATAACGGTGCTTTGTTTTAAGTGTAAAAATGAGCAGCAGTAAGCCACTCTCTAATGGGCCATCACTAACACTTTTTGTCATCTATATCCTGTCTGGGAGAAGGTGTCAAAAGGGAAGGGACTCCAAATATTCTTCAGACCCACCCACCCCCATTTCTAAAAATCACACTGTGGATACTTAACGCCAATGTTTAAATAAGTCTAGACATATGAAACATTGCCAATTTAACAGAATAATTGTGAAAAATTATGAAGGGTGTCCAGATTATGTATTTTTCGAATGGTGGGGGGGCCGGTATTAAAAAGTTTGAAGACTACTGTGTGTAGAGTGTCCTAAAAGCAGCATAAACTTATTTTTGTGTGTTCAGGCCTGTGTGGTAGTGCACACGGTTACACCATAAATGTCTTTAGCTCAGCTCCTCACTGCAGAAGCGTCTTCCCAACCCACACCATGTCTGCTCTGTATACATGTGAACCGCTACAACTGGAAGATTCTGAAACCGTGGAGCTGGGGCTGCTTTCCTTTTGTGAAAGGTACTAGACGGTGCTAGGCAGCACCCGTTCCTTATAACACGCACTTGCGTTCCACCCGTTCCTGGCCTTGGAGGCCCTCATCCCTTTGGAGCGGTACCGAGCCAATGCCAGTGCAACCTGGTGTCCATCTCTTATGCTCTCCCAAGTGGGCAGGTCACTGCCTCACTGTAACTGAAGGGCATTCTCCTCCAGGCCATGTCTTTGCAGTAAGTAAAACATTGCGTTGTGCGCACCTTACTGGCTATTACCCACAGGAAGTGCAGATCGATGTAGCATAGCTCAGAGGAAACCCTCTCTACCATACAAAAAACCCTTCATTCGAGAGCGTGCTGAGAACATAGCGCTTACCAGCAGGAAGTACTGCTCCAGGGCGTTCAGCCGGCTGACTCTTGCTAGCAGAAGACCGTTTGGCATAACCTGGAAGAGTTCCGTGTGGTTCGATTGCTGCTTGAGGCTAAACTGGATCTTTGGATTAGAACCCTGCAATAAACAGAAAATAAAACACAGTTTAACCCAGTGTTGTACAAGACAGACACATAACTAAGAAAACTAGCACATCCTTTAGTGGGAGGGAAACAGCAGTCCTGAACTGAGATAGAGTAGAACTCGAGAAGCATATTCAAGTAACTAAATTAACTGTGCACTTATTATAAACACGAACTAGTCAGTTGCAGCACTCATTACCTCATCATGCATGCACTCTGTCACTCACCTTTGCACTCATGCTTCCATTCAGCTACTCATTTTCTCATTCTTGGGTTCACCAAGTCATCCGTCCACCGTAATACACACTCAACAGAAAAATGCTGCTTGCTACACATGGTGGGTATATATTTGCAATAAAAAATAAGTAAGAAAATGAACATACAGTGGATGGTCATCTGAGAATGGCACTACGCATAGTGTACCATTGTTTTAAAATTGCAGCATGGCTTCCACATTAACAAGTGATGTGTCAGCCACGGTTGGGATGGAAATACCATTCCTGGATGGCCACTCAGTAACCATTGCACTAGTCAGCCATCTTGAATAATATTGTGCATTGTGTATCATTGCTCCACCGATCTAAGATTGTCACTGAAAAACTATGGACAATTCTAATCCACGGTGTCCACCTGGTACAGAAATAGTGACTGCTTGAAATGTGGCAACTCCTGATGTATTGAGCCGCAAGCCAGTGAGTCTCTGAAAATGAAAAAAAAATAATTTAAAAAAAAGAAGGAAAGTAATGGAAAAGGACCTATAGAAGGAGAAAAATAGAAAACTAAAAGGCTGGTCCACCAGCCCTGCCAACGAAGCACACTAATTTCCAAGCAAATGTGCACGTGTGGGGGGGCGTGGCAAAGGGGTCCAACATGGCGGACACGCTTTAGACTAGCTCCGGAGGCCCGCTCTAAAATCCATCTCTTATCCTGTGCCGTCAGACCATATTTTCCCTCAGGCTCCCCTGTACCATGCCTCTGTACACCCATCGCCTAGTGGAGGGGCTCAGCGGCGAACTCGCAGCTGGAGCGGCAGCCTGGTGACGTAATGGGCCGGCACTGGGCTTGAGGTTCGGGTCCTGGCTGTATCACATCCCGGCTCCTCTGACGCGCTGCGGCTGGACTGCCCCTGGGACCTGCCGATAGTCACGCGCAGAATTCTTGGGGGAGACCGGAGCGGAGACTGTCCTGCATCCGCCCTGAGAAACAGGGGGTGAACACACCAGAGCTATAGATATGTGTCGCAGGCCCCGGCGGGGAGGAGATCGATTCCGGAGGCCCGTGCTCGGTGATTCCCCGCCGCCAGCTCTACACGTTGCCTACCTGTTTGGTGGCTCCGGTGACGGCGGAGACCACTACCTACCTCTCCTCTGGCTGTTGGAGGCCCCTTGGGCGGAGCCGAAGATACCCCACTGGGTCGTGGCCGAGCCAAGCCTCGACTGGAAGACGTTACGGCCGGTGGGATTGGTGACCGATGGCACTGGGCCCGGCTGCCTGGATGTGAGGGGCCTTCACCGTGTCACATGGCTTCTCGTGGATGCTGAGGACGCAGCTAAGCCCCAAGGGTCCCTGGGTGCTTCACTGGTGTGCCGCGCCCCTGCCTGGACTTTCTGACTGCACCTGCTGTGGGCCCCCTTGGGTCCTTTTTTGAGCCTACCTTTGCACCCCTTGCTGCTGGTGGTGGTGTGATGCGGCAGTGAGTGCACCGGGTCGGCACAGGGCTTCTCACATGGCCCAATTCTTACGGTGGGCCCCTTCATGTCCACAACAAACTGAGGCCGCGAGGGCTCTATAGGGCATAGCCCCCCCACATTACCCAGTGCAGGGGGTCCGGTCTCCTTTCAGCAACAATCCTGCTAGGGAACCACCCCCCCATACATCAAACGGAGCTTGGAAGGGAGCATTTACCAGAGTGCCGGGGATCACTACCTCTTCGTTACAATCCAGGTGAAACTCTCCCACATATGGAACACGCAGCACGGCAGAGGTACACCTAGGCAGAGGCGCCCATTAAGGGGGTGAGGAGGCGCCTGCGCATAGAAGCGGCCTGGCTAGGTCCTGGTGCGGCTTGTGTTTAGGTGGTCTCCGCGCCGGCCTTCATACCTGTACAATAGGTGAATGCTATCTGGATTGACTACTCGCTGTGAGAAGTCCTCCCCTCTTCTCCCCCTTCAAGTGCTGCTGCCACCACAACCGTTGCCTTGGGTGCGACCGCACTGCCTACTGACTTTTACAGAACTCTGCTGGCGCTGCGAGGGCCTACCTGCTGTCACTAACCATGACTTGCAAAAAGTTGCAGAACACCAAACAAAGCACACTAGACAGCTATGCCGCCTCAGGGGCTGCTGCCACCACAACTGTCGCCTTGGGTGCGACCGCACTGCCTACTGACTTTTACAGAACTCTGCTGGCGCTGCGAGGGCCTACCTGCTGTCACTAACCATGACTTGCAACAAGTTGCAGAACACCAAACAAAGCACACTAGACAGCTATGCCGCCTCAGGGGCGCAAACAGCAGATTTGACGAGTCCGAGTTCTACTGGTCCAGACAACGCTGCATTGATGGCGGCAATAACGCAATCTCGAGGCGCGCTGGAGGCCAAGATCGGGGCAATCGAGTCACATGTGATGTTGATACGCCAGGATCTCCTCAAGGAGGTGGACAGGATAACGGAAGCCAGAGCCCGGATATCAACCACAGAAGACACAGTTGCATCTCTCCACAAGAAGTTATCCTCTCTGGAATCCTTTACCAGAGGCCTCGTGATCAAGGCGGAGGACGCCAAAGGCAGGGCCCGGAGGAACAATCTTCGCTTTGTGAGCTTTCCGGAGGGCTGCGAAGATAACAATGTGAAACGATTCCTCACCTAGTGGATAGTAAATTGGATCCCTCATTCATCTCTGTCTAAGTGTTTCATCATTAAACGCGCGCACCGCGCACCGCGCTTTGATGCAAAAACCTCCAACAGGGGCCAGGCCTCGGCCAATCATAACTGGGTTCTTACGTTTTCGCGACGCGATCCTCACACAGGCCAGATTGGCAGGCCAGCTTCACTTTCACTCCCACTGTATTCTAATCTTTTCAGACTATACAAGACTGGTGCAGCAACACCGGCAATCGTTCACAGCTGCTAAAGCCGGACTGCGAGATCTCAAACTCCAATATGCACTACTCTTCCGGGCCCAGCTGAGAGTCATCTTCAAATCACATACGCTCTTCTTTGATACCCCCGAGGAGGTGTTTGCCTGGACGGACGAAAGAATGAGACTCAAGCCGCACACCCTGCCACGCTTTGACTCTGAGTCGTCCTCTGGGGATGCCGCGCAACAGTTCCCCAAACCCAAAGGGAAAATAAATTGTAGATCATGCTCAAGGCGCCGCTCCAAATCTCAAGGTGCTTCCAGCTCCCGGGTGAATGGAGATCCACAAGACTCGTCGCCGTCGCATTGTGGAGACTGAGGGTCATAGGTGACATATTTGTGCAGACCAGACTGGCTGGTGAACCCCAGCTCACATCCCCTATTTTATGTGTTTCCTCAGATTGTCCGGAACTGATGCTGGGGCCTGGGAACTGAGACTCGAATGTTCACAATGCTAATGTCACAACGCATGGGCCTACGTGAGGCCTTCCCCCATCACTTTTTTCTCAGTATTTGAGAACGTAGTACTTAGTTGGGAACTGTTCTATTGGCAACCTTTGACCGCGACAGATACTTCTACTGTTTGGAGGTATTAGGTGTGGTGGGTGGGGGAGGGGTTGGGTTTCTTGAATTGGTTGATGCTATGTTTTACTGCCAATAGCTCCCCCGTCATATGTGCTCCGGGGTCGCTGCTTTCCTATATACATGCCACGACCATCTATGACACAAGATTTAGCGGGGGTTGAGAGTAGAGTGCTCCGAGTAATTAGTTGAAATGTAAATGGCTTACTCAATAAGATTAAACTGGGGGCTGTGCTGCGCCAGGCGAAGCGCCACAGGGTGGGTGTCCTCTTACTGCAAGAGATCCATTTGGCAGGCACCAAGACACCTTGTTTGGGAAGGTTTGGTTTCGCACACGCTTACCTTGCTGGTTTTACTAGTGGTTCCTGAGGGGTTGCAATCCTCATACACTGCAGCGTCCCCTTTGTTCATAGCCTAACATGGACGGACCCACAGGGTAGATATATTGTGCTATATGGGACATTGTATGGGAAACCCATTGTTCTGGGCAGGGTCTATGTCCCCCCTCCCCCTCAATGTCCCTAGTCGAGAAACTGACAATGCTCTGGACTGACCTCCCATCGAGATTGACTTAAGTTGTGGTAGATTGGAACAATGTTATGTCCCCATTGCAGGATAGGTGGCGCTTTGTTCCGAGCTGCAGAGACCCCGGACTCTAAATTATCGCCCCTGGTTCAGGGCCTGGGGTGGGTTGACTTGTGGAGGACCATACATCACAACACCCGTGCGTACACCTATTTCTCTGGAGCCCACAAATCCTTCTCTCATCTAGATTACGTGTTCCTCTTGGGACACACTCATAGGTTGTCCGTGGCTGAAATTCTTCCCCGGGTCTGTCTGACCATTCACCTGTGTCTATTCTCCTGTCTCGGGATCCCAGGCGCTCCCCATTTTGGTGGCGTTTGTCGCCGTGGCTGCGGCAGGACGATAATTATAAGACACATATCCACAAATCTTTAGCTGATTATTTCTTGCTCAACACAGGCACTGTAGAATCTCCAGTCATCCTATGGGAAGCAATGACGCCCACTCTCAGGGGAGCAGATATCGCCTTCTGTACCGTGCAACGCCGACAGCGACGTGATAAGTTATTACAAATTGAGGCCCAGTTACTTGATCTGGAGCGCGTGAGTAGAGGCACAGTTGGACAGGTCGCGCATAGACAGTTACTAAACGTCCAACAGACGTACGCCGGAGAACTCCTCAATGAAGCCCGGCTTTAATTGCTCGCCACCTGTGTGAGAAGATAGCCTGGCATATGATGTCCACTAGTTCTAGTGGGCACCTTGCACCAGTCTAATCGACCCTTATTGATGGTGGTTGTAAAGTTAACCTTATAGAAAGCTATCCTAGTGGTAGCATGGACCAGCAGTCATCAGGCTAAGACTTCAAAGGCGATGTTAAGCAAGTTGTTTTACCAAATATAATCCCTTGAATACCAAATGAAAGGACACCACACAAGGTATATATCAAATATATATGTATTTATTCTAAACACAACCCCTCTGCACTCTTTATGAGGTCAGATGCAAAAGTACAATACAAGTTACTTAATTAGCATACGATAAGTTGCACAGTATATGTTTTGCCCTAAAGGCCTCCCAAACCATTTACTAAAATAGTGGTATAAGAACCACGTCGGAAATAGAAAGTAGGGTTAGGGAATCGCTGGGGCTACAATAAACAACCAAAGTTTAGAAAGGAGTAGGCCCACGGGAGACGCGTGCGTTGTCTTAACACAGCTGCGAGTTAACGTTGACTTTCTATGGGAAACAAAGAAGTTACAAAATTACAATTTGAGGGCACTTCCGGATGGACTATGATGAACTCCTTTAGACTAGGACACTTCAAGAGTCAAGACTCAGGGGGGCACCGGAGTACTCGTGTTACCTCACCCAGGGAAGCTGGGTGCATCGGTGCCTTTTGGTGTCTGGTTTCGTCGTCGTTTTCTATGGACTTCTGCAAAGAAGTGCTGCAGGCGACCAGAGGAAAAGTGTCCGGGTGGATCCAAGGGTTGATTGAAGATCTGAAGAACCTGAAATCAGAAGGGACAGAGTCTGGGTCACATGCCAGTGACCACGAGGGTACCAGGAAGGAATCAGGCGATGTTGAGTGATTTCAAGTTGAAGAGGTGAAGCTTGTCTCTGCAGCCACGAGGTGTCGACGATGACCAAGAGCTGGATTCGAGCTGTCACACAACGGATCTAGTTGAATGCGGTGTTGGTATCCGGATTGGACCCAACAAGCCTTGGCAAGTGCAATCCACGCAGGAGGTGAAGATTGGCTTTGGTGCAGCCCAGCAAGATCTGTGGTGCTTCTCCTTTGCAGGGAAGCTGGAGCAAGCCTAGAACAACCAGGAAAGCAAGTTAGATTTTAAGGAAAGTCTTCGGGGGGGCTCACTAGTCAACAGACTAGGAACCGGGAAGACGCATCGAGCTGAAATGCAAGAGCGGGCCCCACGGGACACTCGTGGAGTTTAGAGGCTTGAGCTTCAGTGCAAATGGTGCTCGGGTCTGGGGCTTCTCGTACCCCAATGCACAACTGCGAATTACCTCAGGAGTCGATGCAGTTAGCAAAATGCTGGATGTCCAGGAGTTCTGGTCCCACGTCCCTCGTGTCCGCCACAGGTCTCAGCTTTACTGGGATCGTCGAGCAGAGTCGGAGATGTCTGGAAGTCTGTGTCCTGTGTCGCAGAGTCTTCGAGTTCCGGCGGGAGCCTCGACAATGCAGACCGGCAAGTTACTGGTGGTGCCTGTTTGCACAGGGTGGTCGCTCCTTGGCCACAAGGGAGATGTCTTCCGTCTTCCAGTCGAAATGGAATGTCGAAGGTCCAGGATATGTCTTGCAAAGATTCGCCCAGGGTAACCTAAAGTCCTAGGGACATAGCTCCTATACTTATACTCAGTTTAGGGGTTGTGCTACCTGGTAGGTCCCTCCTATGGGTGGACCTGGGAAGGGGGTGGTTACACCCTTTCCCTTTGTCCAGTTTCGCGCCAGAGCGGGGCTGGAGTGCCCCAGCAACTGGTTTGAACCGGGCTATGCATGGAGCACCTTGTGTGCCCCAGGCAGTGTCTGGAAAAGCATTTGCTGAATGCAGCCCTCCCTGTTCCAATACACTACAGCCTGTCTGGGGAGGTGCTAGCACCTCCCTTGACAGGAAACCTATTGTCCAGGCCTCGCCTGTCAGAGTTTCGTCTAGCAGCAGGAGGTCAGACTCGTGTCTGTGGCAGCAGCATCCATTTTGTGATGCTGAGGCTCTGTTTAACTTTAACCGGGTTCACCAGTAACTACATGTCTTCTCCCTCTAGAAGGGTGGAATGCTACCCCCGCCACCAGGACTGGTGGGGGGGGTAGTATTCCAAAGTGTTTGACACCTTACACAACATGTTTTTATAAAGCCAAACCAAAGTTAGGATTCACTGCGAGGATTATAATGCACATAAGAGTATATGGAATGGCTATATCATAGAACAGCTATAAGGAGATGGTTCCGAAAGCTGCAGAGGGGCTCAGCTCATGCTAGGGCACCCTCTCACATAAAACCAAGCACTCTGCCTCCAGGATTGTTAAGGCCTGCCATAGGAGTGGCTTATAGGTTACTATGTGTCTAAATATAAGGAATATATAGATACCCTAGGCTTACCCAGGCTGTGTGAACAGACCTGTGGTGTCAGTTTGGAGGGCCAGCCAGCCAGGGGTGGCATAATACATGCTGCAGCCCCTGGTAGGCCTTGAATGCACCTATGCCCTGGATACCTATGGTACACTATACAGGGACTCACAAAGGTGACCCAATACCCAATCTGGTATGTACCTAAAGTACATGGTATCAATTTAGAGAGAGAACAGCTAGGCTGTGGGCCTGATTAACAGGACCACAGTCCGTCTAAAGTAGAAAAAACTGAAAATCACAGCAAAAAGTGGGGGTGACCATAGGAAGCAGACCCTACTCTCCTACAACCTGTAGTCAGATGTACCAATGGGGAGACAAGTCCGTAGCCCTGCTGCATCACCTGACTCTGCAGACACTACACCCTCAGACGCTCACGAGTATACAAGGCCCTAATGGGACTGCTCCTACGGACCCGTCCGCCATTGCTGACTGCTTCACCTCCTATTTTGCAGATCTTTATGCCCCTCAGGTAGTACTACCCGCAGACCTTGTACAGAAATGTATTGCTGACTTTCCTCCTCGGGCGCTGTAGGATACAACGTGAGATACACTGGACGCTCCTCTGTTGGTGGATGAACTGCTGACCGTGCTGCTTGACATGCGGGTGGGAAAGGCACTAGGTCTGAAATGGCTACCCCTGTGAGTTTTTCCAAAAATATCAACCACAATTACTAAAATCCTACCTTGCGGCGCTGGAGGCGTCATTGGAGAGTGGCAATCTCCCACCGGATTGGTGGCTTGCGGAGATTGTTGTATTTCTGAGGCCGGGTCGCCCGCCAGAACAATACTCGTCATATCACCCGATATCATTACTCAATGTGGAAGCTAAGCTTCTGGCCAAGGTGATTGCAAACCGCCTAGTCCCATATAATATGGAGCTGGTCCACCTGGGGTGGTGGACCAGGGTTTGCTTTGACGTGCGGGTTCGAGTGGACACCAGGCATCTCCGAACGCATTGCACTCAATGCGGATGAAGTTTTATTCTTCCTCACAGACCTTGACCGGACCGGGCCACGCCTTCTTCGCATTATGCAGATCTTTGGCGAAATCTCCGGCCTCTATATGAATGGGGGCAAATCATTTTTGTGGCTGCTGCGGGTGAGATCGGCTAGGCGACTGGTCGCGTGAGGTAGTGGTGGTCCTGGACGGCTTCAGGTATCTGGGAGTATATCTCTCAATGTCCCAGGCATTGGCGTTGACCAAGAACCTCGCCCCATTATGGACACAGGTAAGCTACCAGTCGTGAGTGTGGTCCCACCTGCCCCTATCTCTCTTTGGTAGTTCCGCTATTTTTAAAATGATTTCTCTACCTCGTCTCCTTTATCAATTACAGAACCATCCCTAACCAACATGGTTTCGCCAATTGAATGCTATTCTAGCCCGCTTTCTCTGGGGGGGGGGTGGCGCGTTGCGAGTAGCCCTGAGGACCTGCTTCCAGTCTACTTACTCTGGTGGAGTGGCTACCCCAGACGTTCAGGCGTACTACATGGCCTCACACCTGCTCGTCCTCAACGACTGGTGCTGTGGTGATTGTGGGGACCTGTCATATGCTGTGGAACGCTGGCTACTAAGAGACACCACCCTACACATGGCTCTCTATTCGGTCGCACTGCTTCGTGAGCTACGACCCGCTACAATCTTCAAGATTTGGAAGTCGGCACTCCGCTTGATGGGTTAGTGGGGGAGACTCACTAGGGAAACTCCATTGTGGAACAATGGAAAATTACCACAACTGGCGCAGCTGTCTGGCTGTCTGGCTTTCGGGGCTGGGAGGCCATTGGGATTGACACAGTGGGGGCAGTTGTACGTGTATGCACTTTCAAGTCCTTTCTTGATATACAAACGGAATATGATATGCCCCGCACGCAGTTCTACCGCTATCTCCAGTTCCGACCCGCCTTTACCCCATACATATCTCACCTAACAGAGATCCCTGAATTTAACCCCATCGAGGCCAAAGTTCTTATGGGCGACTTGGGGGACCACAAGATAACTAAAATATATTGTACAGTTATTAACAATACCCCTAGCACAATACATAAAACTAGAGAGGCACAGCAGCAGGACTTAGTCCCCTTAGAGGAGGACTGGGTTGAGGCTCTAGAATCCCTGCGTAGTGAAGCAATTGCGGCCCGTCTGCGCCTTATCCAGTTTAAATACCTACACAGAGCCTGCTATACCAGGCACAGAATGTGGCACGCTGGGCTCATCGCGTCCCTACATTGGTTACGCTGTGGATCTATGGATGGTACTTTCCTGCACACTGTGTGGTCCTGCCCGACATTGTCAAGATTCTGGAAAGGGGTGTTTACACGCCTGTCCGAGGTTCTGGGGTGGGACATTGCATCCTCACCGAGGTTGGCCTTGCTGCATGTTACGGAAGATATAGGAGGCAATAGATATAAGCGCCACCTCCTATTTCTGAGTCTCACACTGGCAAAGAGAGATATCGCCCAGGTCTGGAAAAATGAATCTCCACCGTCGCTTGGGGTATGGAAGAGGGGTCTAGACCTTTGTATGGGCCAGAAACTCCTGGTCTTTGAAGCGAGGGGATGTCCTCCTAAACACTACAAAATTTGGAAACGAGGGGCTGATTACAGGGGACTATATCTAGAGCTTTCTCCCCCCGTGTGACGCTGAAGAACTGTTGCTATGACACTAGTAGACTGGCGTTTTCTTAGTGCTTTTATTCGCTGCAACTGTGGGTGGCCAAAACTGTCCCTCTACTCAAGACTGTTTTAATTATTGAATGGAGTCAATGTGGCGCAGTTGTTTCTTCTTCTTTTTTGTTCTTACCTACCTTCGGAATATATTTTACCTGCAATCAATCCTCTAATGTTGTTGAAAATGTTGACTCTCGTATATGTCAGCCTGATTATGTACCCTGGATGCCCTGCAAGGCCCGCGTACTGTATTGGTTGTCAACAAGAAAAATATGCACGTCTGATCAGACAAAATGCTGCCATGCACAAAGCAACTGAGCCAATGGCTGAGGTGGACTGACCCATTACCCCATGTACAAACTTCCTTTTTCCAAATCCCTGTTATTAAAGATTTTTTGGAAGGTTTGAAGAAGGTTTCCCATTAGACGTCCTTCGCCTCCATGGGAGCTGAATGTGGTGCTGTCTAGGTTGATGAAGAAGACTTTTGAACCTATTCATAAGGCTTCGTTACAGCACTTATCTTGGAAGGCGGCTTTCCTTGTGGCTATAACATCTGCTCGCAGGGTGAGTGAGATTCAGGCTCTGTGTTGTCAGGAGCCCTATACTGTATTTCATGCTTCCAAGGTTGTCATGAGGACTCACCCTAAGTTTCTCCCTAAAGTGATATCTGACTTCCATGTCAATCAGACGATCACTTTACCAATGTTTTTTCAACATCCTTCCTCTCCGGCCGAGAGGTCCCCTCATTCACTGGATGTGAGGTGGGTGTTGAAATTCTACTTAGACAAGACCAAAGACATTCATAGGTCAGATCAGTTATTTTTTAATTACGGTTCTGGTCTTGCCACCTTCAAACAGCCCATATCTAGGTGGATTGTGTCCTGTATACAACTATACTATTACCAGAAGGCTAACAAGACTCTAGGGGGTAAGCCCAAGGCTTGGAAATCTGTCCACACCTTTGCTAAACATTACTGCCTGGATCCTGATGCCAGGACAGGTGCGCAAGTTGGGCAGGCTTTGCTGAGGAATTTATTTGCTCAGTAAGGATTTTTCTTCCAGGTTTTCTTCCACCAATGGGTTGCCATTCTATTCACAGATTATGACCATGCACAGAGATCCCCTACTATAGAAGGAGTAGTTTCTTACCTGTAACTCCAGTTCTGTAGTAGGGGTATCTCTGTGATAGTCATAGGCGACCCACCCTCCTCCCCGGTGGAAGAAACATTGCTTTCATGAATGCTACAGGCCTGGCTTTAAGAGGCCTTCAAAAAGAACTGAAAGTAACTTGCCTTTGGCTGTGCATCATGGGATACCGAGGGTCTCTGGAGGGTTCCTTAAAGGCACAGTATCCCTTTTCCAGAAACATAATGGCAGCCTATGGGGCTTGTCTGTCCAACCCTTCCTCTCTATCATGACAAAGGATTTTTGTGAAGGGGTGTTTCTCTATGAGTGAAACTCTGTAAAATGTAGAAATTGCTATATTATTTGGCTATCCTTTTCAACTTCAGGATGAAGTGCTGGCCAATGTAGCCTTGTTAATGTCAGGCTGCATTATTTGGCTTTCATTTTCTCTTAAGTGTCTATGCAGGACTGCAGAAGAAGACGACTTAAGAGACTATTTTGATTGCTCCGGGGTCCCCGCACATGGGCGGGACTATTCACAGATTATGACTATCACAGAGATTCCCCTACTACAGAACTGGAGTTACAGGTAAGAAACTACTCCATCCGTCTACAGGCCTTAACACAATGTAAATAACATTCCACTCAGAAAGATTTGCTTTAAAGTATCCATTTCATAATAAATATATTATGCCTCCTGCCTCTGCCGTATCTTTAATAATGAACATATTAGACAAATGGTAGGGGAAGAATTTTCTACAGAGAATTAGGTGTTCCACTCACTCCAGGGAATTTCAAGGGGCTCAACAGACACTCACATCTTACAGGGGTCATTCATGCTCGTACATGTTCAACCACTTCACACGGGTAAATCTCGTTTCGCCTGCAACAGAAAGGATGGAGTTATGGTTGCATGGACGGGGGGTGCAACTTGGGAAGGGCAAGTTAGATGGAATCCTGTGCCGTTCTTGGTCGTAGCGCCGACCAAATCTTCCCCACATGAAATGATGAACATTTTTGATGGTTTTATTAATTCTAGAATCTGGTATCTTTTGATTGTTTCTTAAATATGACTAATTGCATCAAAACAGATAATAAATTTAAAAAAACATATATTTTCTATAAAAATATGAATTGACTGCTGTCTATCTATTGTCTTGGATTTTGATATACATTTGATATTGCTCCCCCCTAAACAGAATTGGATCCTGTATAGGACCACGAATTATCACTCTCGGCAGGGTGTTCTTTTCTAACTGTTCTCCCAAGTCTGGTGGCATGACATATTTTCAGGAAAGACAGACCATCAGAAGGCATTAGGAGCACGCTGAAGGTTTTATCAGAGAGTCATGGACACTAAGCACATTCAAATCTTACAGATCTGCATAGGCTAGATGGTCTTGGACTTTACATCCCTCTTCTGCGGCTGTAGGACATGCTCTGAATTTTATTTTTAAGCTAATGTTGCGGGGATTCTGCTCATACACAAAACTATATTTTGGGACGGATCGCCATCCCAAATTCCAAGGCACAGCATTGTGCTATTTGCACAATTCTTCCTTTCTACTCAATTTAATCATGGTTTTTCTTTACCTTTGGTTATGTTAATCAACTTTTACTCTTCTCTTCAATTCCACACGCAAGGAAATATGCAAATTTTCACTGATTTCACATGTTCAGGTTTGTCCATCTGGACCGTATTCCAAGAACAAGTATAGACGCACGAAGTTCATCAAAAAGCAGTGTTTTATTAACCCAATGCATTTCGGGCACTTTCAAGCATGGTTAATGTTTTTTGTAATATTACGTGGGATGTTACTGAGAATTGATTTGTTAAACAGATGGGGAGTTTAATATGCTGTTGGAACGCATTTGGTTGCAGTAGCTCGGGGTAAAATTGTTCAGCGATGACTTTTTGTTAATGTCGAGATTGAACTATGTGAGATAATTAATGATGCCTGTTCTACTGTTGTTTTTAGTTACCCCGAAGAAGGGCTTGAAAGTGCCCGAAATGCATTGGATTAATAAAACACTGCTTTTTGATGAACTTCGTGCGTCTGTACTTGTTCTTGGAATACGGTCCGGATGGACAAACCTGAACATGTGAAATCAGTGAAAAGTTGCATATTTCCTTGCGTGTGGAATTAAAGAGAAGAGTAAAAGTTGATTAACATGACGAAAGGTAAAGAAAAACCATGATTAAATTGAGCAGAAAGGAAGAATTGTGCAAATAGCATGATGCTGTGCCTTGGAATTTGGGATGGCGATCCGTCCCAAAATACAGTGATGTAGTACTCATGGTGCCAAAAGGGCAGGGCACCATTCCAACGAGCACGCGACAATTAATGAAAGCTGTGAATTAAAATGGGTGAATATTGTTAAAAGTGGGTGAGCATTCCCTATCTCGAACAGTTGTAACATACACAGAACTAGGCACAAGAAAACAGGACCTCGGTAAATAGGGACTGACCAGAACAGAATAACAAGAGACATTGTTGATTGACCTTGAGCATTATGTTCAGACAGAATTGAAGGGAAAGCTGAGAATGTGAAAAACAATCTGTTATTATGTATGGGGTAGAGGCAAAGTTTAGCAAAAAGAAACTAGCAGAAGCTTGCCCTAAAGCAGCAGCATAGGGCAAGCAAACTCATACTAACTTAGCAATGTTGACAATTTATCCTAAGGGCCACATAACCCAACACTAACACAGTAAAATTGAAGAAACAGAACAGTGAATTTTTGCGTGACTGACATTTTGGTGGGTCATTCCTATGTGGATGGTGCTCCAACAGGGGAACATTCATCTGGTCTGTGGGCTGATGAGTGTGAGACTTTAGGTTCCTCCTCAGCCATGTTATTACTGGGGTGTGAAACAGGTGTTAGAACTCTTCCTACTCTGGCCAGGTATTGAGTCACAGGCCATGAGGGAGCTTTCGTGAATGCCATCAATGCTCCTCTGAATTATTTTTTATCAATTATTTTTTATAGAAGGCTATCTGACATATGACCTCTAGACGTTGTAAGGTGATCCTTCTATCCAGAGGGTGTTAAATGTTTGTATTTTGAGGAGAACAAAAGCAAATCCTAGGAAGGCAAGACCGAAATTATGTGGGGTTCTATATTTAAGACAATATGAGGCACGAACAAAGACACTAAGACCTCGTAGGGTTAGGCAGCTACTTATTGCCATGAAACCTATTTATCAAAGGGTAGTGCCCCCTGCTTAGGCCTTTTGCCTTAGGTGGTCAACACAGTAAGCGGGAATTGACATAGTTGTGTTTAGTGTCAATTCCGTTAGGGCTTCAGTGGCCCCGAAAGGATTCCAAGTTGGTACTCGGATATTATGAAAGCTACAGATTGGTAGGCAGATTTAGTTTCCAAATAGTTCTATTTTAACCTAGTTGAAGTGGTAGCTTCTGGTTCTGAATAAGCTTTGAAATAGGATAATAGAAGCTTCCGTGACTTGTCATGAAATGGTGATTTTATGAACAATGCTAAAGAGATTCTATATTCGGTTAAAGACAAAGAGGGGAGTAATATACCTTATCTGACGCGAGAGGCCAACATATTGCTTCAAGTTTTTCGAATGGTACATTACTAGAGGTCAAAACTGATGGTATGAGAATGTTTCGTCTTTAATGAGAAGCATTTAGATAGTGGTTGACTTAGCAGTTAAAAGATGAACACAGACGTTGGACATCATTTCATCAAATTTGGTTCAAAGTTTTAGAATATAACACTTTTCTTAAAGAAAAGAAAAGAGGAAGAAGTAGTCAAAATGGAGAATGTTATAAGTCAGAAAGATTAAATTGGACGAATATGGTGTTTATATTTATCACTTGACTCATGGGGGATGTAGTATTTTTTAATATAAATTGTACATTTGTTATTTCTTCGCTGCTGATGGGTAAATTGTAAATTGTAAATTGTAAATTGTTGTGTCTTGTAAAGCGCACTGCTACCCGGAGGCCTCGTAGCGCTATAGACCGCTGGGGAACCCGTCCTGGCTTTCCCTGTGAGATAGTCCCTCCTGGGGGTCTCCAAGGTGAAACCAGGCATCCCCGGCGTTTGTGTGGGGCCATTGTGGAGATGAGGCAAGCTAATGCCCAGAGTTGCCGAGTGTGCTCCCTGGTCGGAGTAGGCACCGATGCGAGAATTATCAGTCCGCTGATCCTGGTCCAAGACCCTGCCGCGTCGGGAATCGAACCCTGGTCCCGGGCCGTTCTCTGCACTCGGGTCTGCCGCCTCTAACCAGTGAGCCACACCTCTCCAGTAGAGTAAATTAGAGAGCACAATACTCACCTCTGTATCTTTAATAGAAACTAGGATTTCTTTAACTTTCACAAAATCACCATTGTCGGCTTGTTATCATAAGCAACATAGACCTACTCTGTTGAGCATAAGCTTCCTCAAAATCCAAAACAAAGACTCTTTTCTCAGTGGAAGCTCACACCTTCTGCCCAAGCAAAAGCTTGTTGATAGGAAGATCACCAGATGGATGGCGTATAGCTTCTTGAAGCTCTATTCCAGGTGATAATGCATGGTATGCCTACAGCAGTGCTATTAAGCCACACCCAAAAATGATGAAGCCCAAACTGCAGGTTGTTAATAAGGTGTCCAACGGACAGGAGCATCCGGCAATGCAAGTTCACTGCGATATTCTGAGAAAGCATTGTGTGTCCACAGGCGGCCCACAAATAATTAGAAGTTTGTTCCCAGTCATAAAGAGCGGGTTTGCAGAAGCGCCGACAAAACTATAATTACTCTTTCATCCTCAGGAGAAGGGCTCAGCAGCACAAATAACACTGCTGTAGTACCACAAGCTCCCTGATGCTGGTGTAGGTAACACAGTGGCCCAAAGCAACTATAACTACACTTTTAGTGTTTTGATAGTACCTAAAGTTTATTTGGCAACAGTCTCCGTAGCGTAATAGTCCTTGCAGAGATGGGGTAGGGGGGGGTCTGGTTTGGTAAGGATTTACCATCACTTTGAAGACAGTTTGAAGACAGTTTGGATTACAAATGTACACACACACACAGATGCACGCATACTCATGTACGTACACGGACACACGCACGCAGGATCATCATCCAATCTTCACACGGATCTATCTTCATGTTAAAATCATACCACACCCGGACTGCTCTTGTTGGTCGGAATACAGTTATCGATTTGAAGGGCAAGGAACTGAGGCAACTTTACTAACATGACACACAGCGTCCTCTAGAAGGAAGGAATTAAATGAGGGAAGGAAGAAGGGGTGCAGGAGATAAAAGGAGGCAGAGGGACTGTTGATAGACGTACAGAGTGGGAGGATCGTTTGGATGAGATAACCAATGACACAGGATGCTGAGGAGGAGTTCCCACTCGGGTGCAGTATCCACACCACTATGAAACTCGTGGTGTGTTTTGTACTCCACGTACTTACATTGTTAAAATCTGCATCGGAGGCGTTCAGGCACAGCACCCGCCCGCTGTAGGTGGTCACCAGCGCTGCCAGGCTCTGGTCCTCCTGGATGTAGCCATGGTAACGGGATGCGCTGAACCGCGGAGGATGCCTGTTGGCTGCTAGGACCTTGATGAAGACGTCTGTTATGGAGTACTTCCTCATGTCGTTCACTTGAGAAGCCTAGCAGCACACAGTCACATGGTAGAGACATATATAGATAAACAACAAAAGAGGACTGCATAATAATCATTTGTACTCGTTAGTCCCATTGCGGACCCAGTGAAGATGTGAGCGAGATGTCAGTCATTTATCCCTCCTAGGGAAGAGGAGGCTAGTTGTTTGTCGTGAACATGGTTCTGAGATGGAAAAGTACAAATATCAAAAACAACAACTGATGGACAGAATGCAGAACAATGTCATACATTCACCCCAGTACAGAGATCTGGGCCTAAATCCATCGTTTTTTTGCACTCCACACCACCCCAGTTCAGACATGGCCATATGCAAATCAGCCTTGACCCTGTGCCTCATGGGAACAGTCCAGCCCGAACTGCCAAGCCATGTCTTTCCTGGACCGGAATCAAGCATCCTAGGACCGGTTTCTGGCTATCAGCAGTCTTCAGCCAGGATAGCTTGACTCCAGTGGTGTGGAGAGCATGGGACTCACGTCTGAGCATAACCATCCCACTCGGGGTGACAAATGCAAAAACAACAGTTGATGGACAGAATGCAGAACAATGTCATACATTCACCCCAGTACAGAGATCTGGGCCTAAATCCATCGTTTTTTTGCACTCCACACCACCCCAGTTCAGACATGGCCATATGCAAATCAGCCTTGACCCTGTGCCTCATGGGAACAGTCCAGCCCGAACTGCCAAGCCATGTCTTTCCTGGACCGGAATCAAGCATCCTAGGACCAGTTTCTGGCTATCAGCCGTCTTCAGCCAGGATAGCTTGACTCCAGTGGTGTGGAGAGCATGGGACTCACGTCCGAGCATACCCATCCCACTCGGGGTGACAAATGCAAAAACAACAACTGATGGACAGAATGCAGACATTGCAGAACAATGTCATACATTCACCCCAGAACAGAGATCTGGGCCTTAATCCATCGTTTTTTTGCACTCCACACCACCCCCGGCTGAAGACGGCTGATAGCCAGAAACCGGCCCTAAGATGCTTGATTCCGGTCCAGGGAATACATGGCTTGGCAGTTCGGGCTGGACTGTTCCCATGAGGCACAGGGTCAAGGCTGATTTGCATATGGCCATGTCTGAACTGGGGTGGTGTGGAGTGCAAAAAAACGATGGATTTAGGCCCAGATCTCTGTACTGGGGTGAATGTATGACATTGTTCTGCATTCTGGCCATCAATTGTTATTTTTGCAAAGAACAAATATCAACATTTTACCTTTTTAAATAAAATAACATGTGGCCATATTAGGATTTTATCCTCGCAGTAAATGAAACAATATATTACCACTGTCAATAATCCATTCTTCTCATACAGTTCAATTAAATGTCAATTGTCGTTCTTTCGTCTAAGACCAGATCAGCGGGCATTGCAGTGAGCTCTAGTGTAACGGATGTCGCTGGCAAGGCCTTACTAAAAGGTCAGGGCTAGGACGTGGAGCACCATGGGTACAGCTGTACTCACGCCCAGTGGACTTCATCCGGGGCACTTCTAAAGGTCATACCCAGCAAAAAGGGACTTCATTGCATGTCCTGCACCTAGAGCATTGTCCATGCCAGGGCTGGCACCCAGGACACGTTGGGCGTATATGGATTGTGGCTGTGGAGCAGAGGTAAAAGGCCAGACCCTGCCCCTAGACCCTTCTCTCCAGGGCCAAAGCAGGCTGTATGCTCAGTGTGCCTTCCCCCCAGTCCAAGGCCAGGACAACAGCCATCCTAACTTAATTCTGCATTTAAGGTGCAGATAAAATGTCAAGGAGAGACTGAATAAGTATACCGGTGCGTGTCATGTTTACTGTAGTTGTAATTTGTGAGTTTATACAATATTTCATTTGTATGTATGGAAAGGTGCTTTGACGCTGGAACCAGTGCATACTCAGAGTGTGAGTTAAAGTTGATTGGGTAAGGCGGAGGAAGGAGGTAAGCTTAAGGACTCGGATTCGGAGTGCTCTGTACTTCCAGTGGCAGTGATTAATATTAGGTAACCAGATTGCAGTTGTGGACTTAAACCTTGTCTTGTCTTTGTCTTCCTCTGGTAAACGCCCAGGGGCACCGGGGGATGGGGGAGCGCCTAGGTCAAAAGAGCTGGAGGGCCTCCAGGTCCCGCTCCAAGTCCAGCTCCCAGAGTGACTCTGGTGAGATGGCTCTGTAATCATGAATACCTCTGGTGATCACTTTGCCTTCATACCCTTAAGGGTTGCTCTCTCCATCTTTTGCTACTCCAGTTCGAGGGGCAGATCTCTTTGGCAGCAGCTTAATCTCCCTGCTTTGGCCTTGGTGTTGTTCTGTGCTTTGGATCCTGTCAAACTAGGCGGAGGTCTAGTGCCTTTTTTTTGTGCCGGTTTCTGCCAAGTTTGTCAGGTTTTCCTGGCATACAGGTGCTGGCTTAAGTAGTAGCCTTGACATACGCTTTGCAGGTGATGTTTTACCCCAGTGACCTCCTTCTAGTGCCTTGTTAGCCCCAAGTTGCCTTCAGGCCCTAGGACTTTTTCCCTGTCAGTGGCTTCTACTCTGATGTCAGTAGGCCCCACTAGCATTGTTGAAGTTGGCTCCACCTCAACAGTTCTCGTTCTCCTGCTAGAGTCGCTGTTTGTTTCTTTAGCTTTGTCACTGGCGCCAGGGATAGCACCATCTTTGACATCACCTACTATTTCCCTTGCTCCTTGGTGCTGGGAGACCACCTTCAACGTTGTTGACTGTTTGGTGAAGGTGTGCGTGGATGATGTATCCCCATCAGGCGTACTTCTTGGTTTCCAGGAATCTAGTGTTATTTGGCTTCTGGTACACGCTTTGAGGCATTGCTCATAAGTGTGTTGTGCTCTGGTGCTGCTCTTGGAGAACTTCTCTTCGAAAGACCATCTCCTTCAATTCTACCCTCTCTAAGACGCTTCCATCTAAGAATTGCCCCTCCCACTGGTAGAGGTGAAGACTGGCATGGTAACAGAGATCCTACAACCCTGTAAGAACCCTTATCCATTCCAGAGGATCAGAATGGACCTAGTTACCCAGGAGAGCCATCGAAAAGATCCACCGATGCACCCTTGCAATTGTAGACTTTGCAACTTGAAACCCCAGCACATTTCCTTTGCAATGTACCACTGCAATTCATATCTGTGATGTCCAAATTTCTTTCTTTGCCAGAGTGGGTGTTACGAGTGAAATAATCATGGATCAATGAATTCATTTGTATGTCCCAGATAATGTCATACATATGTAATCCTTTGAAAATACATAACATTAAGACCTCACTGTATCATCCTAGATGGGGTCGTGGTAAGATTTAACCAAACCATCAAACAAATTCTAAGGTAGGTAGGTTGGACCTGAAGCTGCTGATTGGTATAAAGTATTATCATCGATTTTGTTCACCCTGAGTTAATATCAATGATCTTTTCTTACCTGATGTTGTACAATTCATGAACCATTAAAGAAATGCAAGTTACCATTGGCCTCCCTCATACCAGCAACTGAAGGATCAGAGGAAAAAGCAAAACAACCCCTCATTTAGCTTTAGAACTCACAACCAGGACATGTATTCGGAAGCTGAGGAAGCTACAAGTACCTTGAGTACTCTGTGTGCACAACAAACCTAAGGGTTTCAGTGGTATTTACTTACTGAGGTGATGTACGGGGCACATGATCACACAGCAGACCTACCATGATACGAAGGGCGACGGATGATGTGCTTTTGCTGCTCTCCACCGGTTTCAACTGGACAAGTGCACCAGTAATGTTGTCAATTTGGAAAAGCTCAGTATCTGCACATGAAATAGCACCACAAATCAACAATATAAATAGGCAAATCAAAACAAAAGTGAATTCAGCTTTTTACATTTCTGTTTATTAAAGTGCAAATTGATTCCCCTTAGTGGACAACACGTTGCTGACATCAGCGTTGATTGTCCTGGGGCTATGTGCTGACAACCATATTGATCCACTCTAGGTTTGTACTAAATTCATCACCGTTTGCCTTTAAAAGAGCATCAATAGGACAAATTAATTTGTCACTGAAAATATAAGAAATCAGGAATTTAGAAACAGATCTCCCTTCATCCCAAGTGGGCCAGTTTTACAGTGAGCTGTTTCCACCGGAAGGAAAACCCTTCTAGCATATTGCTGCTTTTTTCTAGGTGTGAAATTCCTGCATGATTCAGAATTGATAAACACGCAGAATCAGTTATTGTGTCCAGTTCCTCTACATTATCCTCTTTTCTACCAGATTTTACCACATGGCTACTGAAATTTGAAGGAGTAAAAAACTGCAAAACTCGGAATATCAGGATCGGGTGCAAACAATCTTTGACCCTGATCCCAATATGCCCAGTCCACTCGGATTGAGGGCCATTGGTTTTTATCCAAATTAATGTGCATCACTGACTGATATATCTTCCAATACATGTAGAATACATTCTAGACAGCATGGCTAGAGATGTTAACTTAAGCAGTGCCCTTCACAACTTTCGCTTGTTGCTGTACATAACTTCTAAGGAACATCATTGAATGAATATTGCAATGGAAGCGCCGTGAAGTGTGTGCTGGCAGTGGGCTTGCGGATTCTTTAAAGTTAATTATAGCTAACAATGGCCATCTTATTGTCCAGAGGCAGGTAAGCATCTTTTTGTATGTGGGGGAGGAAATGAGTCTAGCCTCACCTATTGGTGTACAGAGTTGAAAGAGTGTCCTACTGGGACAGCTTGATTTTATAACCAGGAGCACATGGGTGTGGTGTGACACCCTGGTTTACACTTGCAGGGTCTGTCCCACTGTGAACAGCTAGAGGGCTCCTTGTTCCCTAGTACTTGAGCTAGTAAAGAAACCAACCCTCATGGTTAAGCTGTTCCATCGGGATTCCGTGTCTATTCAGGGCTGTGGCTGCGGCTTGGGTCTTGACTTGCTATCACACTAGTGGGTCACCTCCTAGAGGCAGTACAGGGCCTGCACTGGAAAAATATACTCTGCTGTGCAACATTGTTGGCTCTTCAGTGCGTACAGAGAGTAGTGAACTGGTTTGCATGGCCTTGTGTGGTTGAGGGGGCAGTAGGACATTCAGAGTGGTAGCATAAAACGTCAGTTTATTCCGGGAAACAGCCTAAACCACGCAGTCAAAACAAGGTGTGACTTAACAACGTTGGCCGAACCACAGTCGTCTACGAGGTGACAACAATTTTTTGTAAACTTTTGATTATTTATACTTTAAATGGGGTGGTGTGCGGGCTTAGAGCGGGGGCTGGGGTGAAGGTTTTAGGGCTTGGGGGGCGGGGCCAGGGTCGAGTTCTGGGGTTAAGAATTTAGGGCTTAAGGGCAGGGGGAGGGCTCGAGTCGATTTCAAGTTTGAAATATTTTTTTATTTTGATTATTTATACTTTAAATGGGGGTGTTTTTTATTTCTGGGGTGAAGGTTTTAGGACTTAGGGTGGGGGGGTCGGGGTCGAGTTGTGGGATGAAGGTTTTCGGGCTCAGGGCAGGGGGGGTCGGAGTCAAGTTCTGGGGTGAAGGATTAGGGGTGGGGGCCGGGCCGATTTCCACTCTGGGGGCCAAGTTTTAGGGCTCAGGGCATGGAGGGGCTGGAGTGTTTTAAGGGATTGGATGGGCTTCGTATTTAGGACTGGGGTGTGCTTTTAGGGAATGTATGACGTTACTACGCATAGTAGTACCACGCATGCCATTACAACGCTAGCACACTTACAGCGACCTACCATTACAACGCATTCTTTTACCACTCATATGCCTTTACCACGCATGCCATTACAATGCAAAGGCATGCATGGCAAAGGCAAACACTTGGTAAACGTGTGTAAGCTAAGTAACACTACCCTGCCCTACCCTAAACCCTAAATCACTAACCTTGCATGACACCCTGCCCCCAGCCCTTGCCCTTTCCTAAATCCCTACCCCCGCACGACCCCCAATCTTCTCCCTACTTAAAACCCTAAAACACTACCCCTGCATGACCCCCGTGATCCCCAGTCCTCTCCCTACCCTAAATCCTATAACACTACCCCTGCACAACCCTCCCCCCGACCCCCAGTCCTCTCCCTACCCTAAAACGTTACCCTGGACGACCCCCCAACCCCCAGTCCTCTCCCTACCCTAAAACATTACCCTGGACGACCCCCCAAACCCCCAGTCCTCTCCCTACCCTAAACCCTAAAACACTACCCCTGCACGACCCTCCCCTGACCACCAGTCCTCTCCCTACCCTATAACACTACCCTGCACGACCCCGATTCCCAGTCCTCTCCCTACCCCAAACCCTAAACGCTATCCCTGCATGACCCCCGACCCCCAATCCTTTCCCTGCCCTAAACCACTATCCCTACATGATCCCTCCGACCCTCTTTTCCCCTAATTTAGTAACCCCCACCCGAGGCCCAATCCCCCTTACCTCTCTCTCCTCATATTTCCTCACAACGATGTGGATCGCCTATATTTTTTTTTATAACGTATGTGCTTTTACCATACATTCCTTTACAACAAAATTCCTTGTAAAGGCATGTGTGGTAAAAGTACATGCGTTGTAAAAGAATGCGTAGTAAAGACTACGCGTTGTTATAACGCATGCGTGGTAACGGCATGCGGGATAACAGCCACAATGTAATGGCTGTTCCCCGCTTTTAGAATTCAGTGGGGGGCTGAGGTGTTTTCAGGTCTGGGGTTGTACTCAGGGCTGGGGTTGTACTCAGGGCTGGGGTCGTAGTCAGGGCCGGTGGCTGGGTTTTAGGACTTAGGGCGGAGGCTAGGGCAGAACATTAACCATGCATACGCCTTTACCAAATATGTCATCACAACTTGATTAATTGTAAAGGCATGCATGGTAAAAGCATGCATGGTTAAGACGCGGTCGTTGTTAAAACCGCGTTGTTCAGCCTTGCATGGTTGGGGATTGAGTGGTTGCAACATACAACTGTTCATTGTATCAGATCGTTCCTTCTCTCTCTACTGAGTAGAACTTACATGAAGTTCTACATGTGCTTCGTTTTGTAAAATTATATAAAGATGCAGCAAATTGTATTCCATCAATCCCCTCTTTCAAATATGAACCATTTGCTGAGGGTCCTCGTGTACAGGGCAGGCTCATTTCAGTGGCAGCTTGCAATAAGTGTCACGTCCTCCCACAGTCTCAACTTGATTCCAGCTACTCTATAAAAGTGAGTGCTTTCTTGGCTCTAGCTGCACCTGCATTGATCCATATTTCACTTTCACCCCCTTCCCTGGTAAAAAAAATTAAGTTCACTAGCTTACTAATGATGTGAGTTACTTAAAACCATAGATACTGCACTGTACTAAATCCTCTTTTTAATATTCAAAACCGCTACAAGTCTCAGCCATGAACTCAAATTAAATGTTGTCACATTCCAAAGGACAAGTGGGAATCTTATGACGAGTTATTGTGAGTGTGGCCATGGGTACTTCGTCTTAAAGCAGTGACTATCTGATAGAGACTTTTAGCTGCAGATTCCTTACCTTTTTATTTCCCAGGCAATACTCCTTGAGCTTGTCGGGTGATTCCCAGAGGGATTAAGCCCATTCCACCAGGGGAAAGGTTGCGACTACGGCCTTGGCTCAGGGTGTCGCTGTGCAAGACATATGTCAAGCTGCAACATGTGCATCTTTGCACACGTTTGCAAAACACTATTGTTTGGAGCATTTTGCTCACTCGGTCCTGCAGGATTTCCTAGTTTAGCAATTGGTCCGCAGCCCACCGCCGGGATGGTATGGCTTGGGTATCTATTCAAAAGGTAAGAAATCGGCAGCTAGAAGTCTCAGATGAACAAGTAACTTACTTCGGTAACGCATTATCTGGTAGAGACTCTAGCTGCAGATTCCTTATAGCTCCAACCATGCCTTCCCGCTTTACAGCCTAATGTTCTAGGACTAGGGTTATTGCCCCTTTTCAAGGCCCTAGTTTTGCACACGACTACATCAGATACTTCGTGGCTCTGCGCTACTGGCGTGAAAAAAGTAAAAGTACAGACGTCTGCACACTTGGATGGCTCCTATATAGACACCGCACGTGGAGCCGAATTGAGCCACTCGATGTATTGCTCTGCAAAAGTTTCCGGGTCCAGCCTGAAGCCTGGGATTTCAAAAAGTAAGCAATCTGCAGCTAGATAGAGTTTCTACCAGATAATGCATTACCGAAGGTAAGTAACTTGTCCTTTTTTTCCAATGTAAGTTTCTACGGAGCTGTGTTCAATCTACCCAATCCCACACTATTTACTGTAATTAAGCTGGGCTAACATCATAAACAGCAACCAGTCTTGTTCTTCAAATCACCCATTCATTCTAATTATACATGCTTATTTGGCTGAGGTAAAATGCAGCCTTTGCCTTGACACAGGAAATTATTCATGGCATGGATGGAGTGTTCACTGTACACACTGCAGGAGGTTAAGATCCAGCTATTAATGTGGTTGGTGCTCTTACAAATATTACACCAGCACTTTAGTGTTTGTTCACGCTGCCACAGCAACAGCACGCCACACTCCATTTGCAACCACATCTGATATAATGCCACACTACAGTCTGTACAGTAATTATCACACCCACATGTGCACTACAGGCAACACAGCCGGCTAAACAATACCACTCCAACACCAAATCCCCCCCTTATACACTCATACGTCACAGTCTGCAAAGAGTACATCAGTTAAAGAAATGCTGCTTTCACAATCCTACTAGAAGGCCCAAAGTATAAAGATATATTTGACCTTAAATCACATGTACAAGACACATTAGACCCAATAGCTTAATGTGCACAATATGACACCCAAGCCAGATAGTTGGCCAAATGCTTCTAACTGAACAGCACATCACTATCCTTCCCCAGTCTACATACAACTATTCACAGCAGGTTGATTCAGACATTCCACACCCCATGCACACAGCATTGCATCCAAGGCATATCATCAGCTAAATATGCCTCTCAGCCGAACATCCTTCGCACAGAGAGCAATGGCCAATCATGCATCATAGCTCAACAAATTCAATGGCAAAAGTAACTTGGCACATGCATGTAAGCATGCAACACACTACAAATATTCCTGACAAGATCATACACTTCCTATTCGGCCCATTATCAAATACAAAAATCGCTCAATCAATACATAACTGCAAGTTTGCCACAATCCAAACACATTTGCATAAGACAACTCAGTTCTGGTGCATTCTCAAAAGAGAACGCATTTGATTTGATGCTCCATTAAGAGCTCACTTAAAGCAGTAAACACGATATCGTTTCAGAGATGTGAAAAGCAGGATCCCACTCCTGGTTGGTGCTGGTACACTGTCATCTGCTTCCGGTGCTGGTGACGGCATGCCACACCTTGCAATGTTAACACAGTTTGCAGATCAGACTACACAACCTCAGTTTCATCAGTTTGCATGTGGATGTTTCTCTGTTGATCCTCTGGCATTATTAATGGGACATCTGGGACTGTGTTGGTGCAAAGTTAAAATTTCTACCAGTCTTACAATTTTTAATATTATCTCATTTTACTTATTTGTCTTCCTTTTCTAAATATAAAACATTTGCCGCCCTCACATCCCCCGTCTTCTTTGATGGCACATGAATCTGCAAATTCCAGGATTGGTCCAATCCAGTAGTGTTTGCAATATCTTGCCTTTTATTTTGCAGTTTGTATTCCTGTGTCCTTTCTTATTCTTACCACAGTCATTTTCACATTTTGAGTATTGTCAGGAAATGTTTTCACTCTTGTTCAGCATAATGAAGAAAGCCAAAATAACAATCCGACCCGGGTTGAATTTAAGGGTAACAAGGCTAATTCCCGATGGGAATCTACTTTCGTTTGGTACTCAACAGATTTGGCAGCAGTGGTCCTAGACCACGTCCCAACAACAAATCAACTTTGGTACTTAACCGCCGAGGTTCAACTGCCAGAAAACCACCTAAATGACACGAAATCACAAATGCACATTAGGGAGAAGCACTCAAGATTTTGAATAGTCCTTGATCGTGTATCACTACTAAATTCTTCACCTTATTCCTCCTGGCGAATTGGAGACTAAGATCAAAGCAAAACTTCAACTTCCACCTCCCTCACAAAATGCTAATGATCTTACTGAACACTACAACAAATCCATCATTAAGGATCTTGTCCTAATTGCTCTAGCCAAATTAAAATCACAAAAAAACATCCCTGCCAAATCCTGGTTTAATGCGGATCTCAACTATGAGAGACACACGCTTAGGATGACCGAACGCACTTGGAGACAACACCCCCCCCCCCCCGAATCTTGCCCTCCTCAGAACAGCAAGGGTTAATTATAAAAAACACATCCTCAATGAATAGGCCTCCTTTTCCCACTCACTACTCGACTGTGCTAAGAATAGACCTAGAGAACTATTCAGCATCATCAAAAATCAAACAGCTTTTTGTTAGAAATGGGGTTTCCGGTTGGCTAAGGCTTGCGACAAAGCCAGGCAGAAACCACCACTCTAGTCAGGGCAAGGGAGTTACAGGCCAAAGATAACCCCTGCTCACCCTCCAGGTAATGTGACACGAGCAGTAAGGCTTATCCCGGAGGCAATGTAGGTTAAGTATTTGCGCACGCACCCCGCAACAACACCCAAGGCCCACAACAAAAGAAACTCCACACAAGGTTATATATAAAAATAGCCTTTGTATTATACCGAACACATTAGATAATAAACACACACTTTACAATGAGCCATAGGCACGGGCAGAATTTACAGGGGATTATGTATATGGGACAGGGCCCGTGGGCCACTGTCAGGAATAAGCACTTTTAGAACTAGCACTTGTTAGAATTTGCACTTTGTAGGAATAACACTTAGCACATAGAACATATAATAACTGTAGCACCAAATAGCAAAATGTAGCACACAACCAGTAACCTCTGGTAAAAGGCAAGTACCCCCTACGCAACCCTAACCACCTTAGGAAAATATCACGCAGGGAACCATGAACTCACTAGCATAACTATGCTAGGAAAAACAACCACCTAAGCACAAAAATACATTTAGGGGTATAGGCCAGAAGCTTTACATATGATGCATGAAGACACATTCAGCTGTGTAGGTAAGAAACATTATGCATGAAGACCCATTCAGAGGTGTAGGTAAGACACATGATGCATGAAGACACATTCAGAGTTGTAGGTAAGAAGGCATTACACATTAGGCAGGTAATCACAAATTGCGCAAAGATCACATAGGGCCAACAACATGTACCCCACGCAGGGGCACACCACCAGAACTGTCCCCCAGGCCAACTGGCCTCTCAGGGGCTGAAACGCCCTGTGTCCACAATGTCAGGGCAGGCTGCGCGGGCAGCCAAAGAAGAAGGTGTAAGGGCCTAAACGTAGCAGCTGCCCACTAAGTGCTTGGCAGCTGTAGGAGGGAGCCTGGCACCACCGTGCTTCCTGGCTCTCTTCTGGATTCCAAACAATGGGGCCCAAGAACACAGGGGAGCCTCGTGGGCTCAAGAAACGAATGCCACCACACTGGGGGGAGCATCCCAATGCCACCCGGGGCCGCTCTACCCTCCAAAATGCCCCCAACAATGCGGGTGTGGGAGCCTCTCAGGCTCTGAATACCAAATGCCCCCGTCGTTGGAGCCTCGTGGGCTCGAGACAAAGTGTGCCCTGAAGCAAGTTGGAGCCTTGTGGGCTCGAATGAGAAAATGCCCCCCACGTTGGAGTCCCACTCGGAGCCTCGGGGCTCTAAAACAAATGCCCCCAAGACATTGGAGTCCCTCCTCTGGGGACTCGGAAGGATAATGGCCCCTGGAGCCTCTCTTGACTCTGAAGAAATGCCCCTGTGATCGTTGAAGTCCTGCTCGGGGGACTCAGCCAAACAATAAGACCGCACTAAGACTCGGAGCTCCCGCCCAGACGGTTTCACTTACCGGCACTTCTGCAGGCGGGGGCTCCTTCTGGCGGTCGCTGTCCTCTTCGCCGGGGACTGTGGGGCTCTCTCCGGTGGGGGACACGCGCAGGGCTCACACCGCCGATGCTGGAGCCCTGCTTCCTCGTCTCCTCTGCCGGACGACTTCCTGCCTGGCCCACAGTACTTCCGGGTCGCGCTACTGAGGGCAGCCAATGGCAGCGCGGCCCCTCGGAGGAGACTCTAGGCTCCGGGGTGCGCTGCTGAGGGCAGCACGGTGATTTCCTTCAAAAAGTACGGGGTAGGCTCCCGTTTTAGAATTAAATAGGCGGGGTGGCACTCGTGAAATAAATTAAGAACTAATTATGGCAGTGTCCCTGGTGGGGTGGGCACCAGTCAGGGGTCAAAATAAAGGGGCAGAATACGGGGTAGGCACCCCTTAGAATCAGCAATATTGCGGGGAAAATGCAGGGTGGGCACCTGCTTGGAAATACAGCCAGGGGGGATCCCCATGCCAGGGAATCCCTCGTGGAAGGACGATCGCAGCTCCGGGCTGCAGTAAGAAAGCGGAAGCGCTCCTCCCTAGGATCCCCAGGCAGGCAGGACACAAAGCGCCACTTGTAGGAATGAAAAACAAGGGATCCTTAGGCAATCTAGCTACAGTGCCTCCCAGGCACTGGAGTGCAAGGTTTAAAGAAAGTCTTGAAGCAAAGTAAGGGGGTGGGGGGGCAAAGGCTGGGCCCACGGGCCAGCTCACAGGGCCCTCCAGGCAGGGAGGCAGTCCCCAGTGGTGGTTCCTCCTGGCGCCCAGCAGCAGCAGGCCCCCCTCAAGCTTAGGATCAAGACAGAGAACAACATTCATGGGGACACAGCCCCTTTTTATACACATAACTCCTTTGTCTGTGTCTGCAGGGTGGGGGTAAAACCAGTCGCAGCTGGTTTTGGAGCACTCTGGTGTGCTCAGCCCCTCTTCTCATTCACTGGCCAGGCTAGGGACATTAGACACACCACAGGGGGCGGAGCCAGCATTGTGTGTGGAAAGCCCAGCCCTATTTAGGTCCTAGGTGCACACCTCCCTCACATCACTCATGCAGATCTCTCCACTCACCACCGGGGCAGACCCATCCTGACTCCTGGAGCCAGGCTCACCAGCCAGCTGCAGCCAATCACAAGCCAGACAGCCAATTCACATAATTTACACAGACATGCCAACTTCTAGAAGTGGCACTTCCACACTAGACACAATAACGCCGCACATATCATCGCGCAGCATTTAATCACACGAGTCCGCACATACCAAACTCGCACCTGCACTCCCCACGCATCAGGAGCTACCAGGGTCACATACATTCCTAATGCATTTCAATGGGAGGGCAGGCCAACTTCACCACACGCACGCATTTTACCCTGGGACACAGTGGTAAAGTGCGCAGAAGCCAAAAATAACTAACACCAAGTCACCTACCAAAGCAAAAAGTTCAGGGGTGAACCTGCCAGAAGGCCCAAGTCCAACACTTCTGCTCCCCCCAAATTGATGGCCTCCACCGAAAGATGTGAAGAAATTGCAAATTTATTTTCTGATAAAATCTCCAAGATTGATCGGTCCTGTGCCGCAACTCCCTCCCCTCAGTGCTCATCACCCCTCGATGTCTTACCATCCAAGTCTCCTGTTAACCTTCGCCCCCTTCTAACTCTGTTTGTCTCCCTCACACCGCCCCCCCCTGCACATTTCCTCACCAGTCCACAGTTAAAACATAATACATCTTGGCGTTACTTTAGCCCAGTTACTGAGCGAGAGGTCCTAAACATCATCACTAAGCTTAAACCGTCCTCTCATACCTTTGACCCTCTCCCGCCAACCTCGTTCAAGATTTAAAGCATATCATTGCTCCTTATTGGACTACCATCATCAACTCCTCCTTGACCACAGGGTGTGTCCCTGTTTCCCTCCAGCCTGGCCAAATCTCTCCCACCCTCAAAAATACCACTGCTGACCCCAACAACATTAACAATTTGCATCCTACCTCTAATCTGCCTCTTCCAAGGCCCTTGAAAAATGTGCCTTGCTCCAACTGGACAAACTCATTGACTCATTTAGCCTATTGGACACATTACAGTCAGGCTTTCAAAACTGCAATGCTCAACGTTGTTGATGATATCCACCAATCCCTTGATAAGGGGGAGGCCTCCCGTCTCATTCGTCTTGACCTCTCAGCTGCTTTTGATACTGTAAACCACTCTGCCTTACTCAACACCCTCAAAGGTTGGTTTGGCATCAATGGTCTTGTTCTTGAATGGTTCACCTCCTTCTTTCAATACAGAACCCAACAAATTAAAATCAGCAATTGCCTTTCGAAACCTATGCCGGTCTCCTTGGGTGTTTTCCAAGGCTCTATTCTCTCTCCTTCTCTATTTAAACTCTTCATGGAACCCCTCACCCTCATTCTAAAGCAAGCAGGAATCAACTATCACCTCTATGCAGATGATACCCAGCTTTACTATAAAATCAATTCCCATGCAGACATTACTCACCTCAATGATGCCCTGACTAAGATTCAACAATGGTTCCATCACAATCACCTTAAACTCAATCCTAAAAAAACAGAAGTCATTCTCTTTGCTCCTAAAAATAACTGACTCCCCATTCAACATTGGATCTCTGACCTTAAATCCCTCAACTGCTCCTTATCTACCTCTAGCTTAGTAAAATCTCTCGGAATAAGTATTGATCAAAACATCAGCCTTTCTCCCCACATAAAAAACGCAGCTAAAGGCGCTCTATTTTCTCTACATCACCTCAAGAAAATTAAACCCTTAATTCCTGTTGATGACTTTAAATCTGTTGTTCAATCATTAGTACTCTCCAGATTGGACTATGGTAACGCCAATCTCGCCGGAACACCTAAAGTCCACTTAGCCGCAATCAAGTCAGTCCTTAACCTCACGGTCAGGCTTATTTCTGATTGTAAGAGGTTTGATCACATCTCTCCCATCCTCAAAGATCTCAAATGGCTTCCTATCGAAGGCAGATCCACCTACAAGAATGCATGCATTACGCATAAAGCCTTGTATCTTCAAACCCCACTCTATCTCTCACAAAAAATTCACAAAGCAGGCTGTGCCAGAGAAATGAGGAGCACAAATACCCTCATTCTGGTACCTCCCTTGGTAAACAAGAAATCAACCCAGTCACGCTCTTTCTCCGGAAACGCGCCTACTATCTGAAACTCACTCTCCAAAGACCTGCATTGCAACCCCTCCTACCTCAGCTTCAAAAAAGATCTCAAGCAAAATTTTCTCTACAAATACTGGGGTCCTTAATCCCGCTACTTAACAGGGTCTCTCAACCTGCCCATGACGGGGCTATGTTTCTCACCACATTATACCTGTTTTACTACCCCTCCTCTCTCCCTCACATATACTTCCACCCTCCTTCTACTAGTCCTTTTTGTATGAATGTAATATTACAATCTGCTTCTACTTCCAACCCCTGTAAAGCGCTCTGATACCATTGGGTCTAGCCAGCGCTATATAAATCTGTTTAAATCAAATTAAAATTAAATAAATAAAAAAATAATTGAACTTCCATCTCCCCTTATGGTTCCATAACCGTTCGTGTTCAGTCCTTCCATTAAACTCGTGCTTCATTCGTTGTAAAACACATATTCAGAATGTATCCTTCAATCTTCTTTTTGTCTTATAACAAACAACATGTCAGCCCAGCTAACGCGTTTCATCCCAAAAAAGGGACTTCATTAGGGATCAATTATGGGTATTGTCATGAATAAAATGCAAGCCATGCAATTCTTCAATGACCACAGCTAATACCCTAATAAGCAACAACAGTGCAAACACAGCAAGAGACTGCATCAGTGACAACAGATGCCGCCATGAACAGGGATACCAGTAGCAAAAACTGTTGTTGCATAGCAAAGGTAACCGCTACCACCTCGGAAGAGACAAAAGCATGCACAGCAGCAGGAACAAATAGCATCAACCACATACGTGAAAATAAAAGGCCCCATTATAACAACATCTGTTATGACAGCGACCACAGCTACCACCAAGGCAGGTACAAAAACATTTGACAGCGTATCAGGGACCAATGCTGTAACCAAAGCACTGACCACAGCTGCCATCACAGCAGGGCCAATGTCATCTGCAAGCAAAGCATGGGCAAAAGCAGTGATCACATTTGCAATAACAGCAAGGGCAGTATCAGTAACAGTGGCAATCACAGCAACAACAGCTACAAGCATAGAAGGGACCACAGTAGCGACAACAGTTTCAACAATTGCAGGGTTCACAGCAATGACCATCACCATCAGCAAGAACCACGGTATAGCCCTTTACTGCCACCATAGCAGGGATAACAGTGGGAACCACAACAACATCTGCTACTATAGAAGAGAGTAAGAGACCACAACAGCAACCACTATCACAAGAGCAATGACCACTGCTGCTGCAATTGCATTGACCTCAGCATGGGCCCACCAGTGACCACAGCAGCAAAAACAGCTTTTCAGCAAGGATAGTACAAAAGTATTGACCACAATTATAATCACAGCATGAACAATGGCAAAACAAAAGAAGGTCAACACCAGTGACTACAGTTTTATCCAATCTGAAAAAGAAAAAAAGTGATGATGTGCGGTGTCTCAGCCACTTGTAATTTCTCTGGGCCGTATTCCAGGCCATTGTGGTTTTGCTCCCTGTGCCAACACAGACAGGGGCAGGGGGCAACCACAAGCACATCAATCTTGGTTCTGCTACAGTAGGAAAATTCTTACGCAAACTGCTAAGCAGTGGCCTCTTTCAATGTTAGTACACGCAAACTCAGACTGGTGTCAGCTCACTGGGGCATATCATAGATATGCAGCTCGAGTTTTATGGCAAAGCAAGTGTGGCACCGATGTTTGAGTATACCTGTCACACTTTGCCATCTCAGGGCGAAAAACAAGCAAACATTGGTAAAGCCAGTGAGTCTGGATTAGATGTGCAAAATATAAACAAATGATTTGACAACTTTAGGCCTAACCTACTGCACCAACCAAAGAGCTCCTCTGTCAGTGAAAGGTTGTGCTCAACTCGAAAGGCTTGTTTTCCTCAGCCATACAATTCAAAGCAATGCATCCCTGAGAGGCATCAATCAAACTTTATTTCTTCGTTCAATAAAAGAATATTCAGCGGACATATATATGCAAGACTTTTTGCTCTTCGACATGGAGCTTCATCTGGGTATGCTAGTATATTGATAATGAAGAGGCCTATTCCAGAATATATAGTATAGTGCACATAGTTCTGCACACGAACTCATAAAACGCAATCACAAATTGTGGATATAATTTTCTGTTGTTGGAGCATTCGCAAATGACACATTGGATTATCATAAATGAATGTGTTTGAATCATATGATTTTTTTTATTGGTATAGTTGTCTGCAAAGACTGTTTGTGCTTTGTATCTGATAGAGAATTCTCCTTACCTTTGAATTTCCCAGGCTTGAGTCTGGATCTGGAAACTTTTGGTGAGCAATACCCCTTGTGCGCGACGTCAGGTGGCTCCATTCTGATCCGCGTGACTTCATCGGCAACGTTGGTTATAATGCCACAGTGCCTATATAGACACCACCTATGCGTGCGGACATCAGTTCTTTTCTTTACGCGCCAGTTAAGCATCAATCCGGGAAGACTACCCTATCATCTGCTTTTTGTCGACTTTTGTCTAAATTTTGGGAATTGACTTTGTGTGTGAGGGATGTCTTCGAGGATGACAGGTTTCAAACCTTGCGGGACTTGTTCCCACATGATGTTGGTCACTGATCCCCGCCGCATTTGTCTTTGGTGTCTCGAGAGCGACCACGATACGAAGTAGTGTTTGGACTGTCGGTCAATGGCTCTGAAGACCTTGAGGGAGCAAGCAATGAAGTTACTCGCGGCCCTGAGGTCGACACCATCAAGCGAGACTCAAAGGAGGTCACGGTCCCGTTCAAAGAAGAGGAGGTTGCGGGACCGCTCCCGGAGCCCTAAGTCCTCTTCCTCCCATTCGAGGTCCTCTGGACACTCTGGGAAGAGGCACAAGAAGAAGAAGAAGTCCAAGCGGACTAGGTCTTCGCCTCAACTGATGTCTGTCGTCGAGAGAGGTAAGGAGCACTAACGCTCTAGGCGAGCCACAGTCAACTTCACACCTCCCCCTCTTTCCAAGAGCCGGAGCGACTCCCGCTCAAAAAAAATAATTTTACGAGGCCATGTGCCCCGCATTTGAGCGGTGCAACCCTGCTGGAGAGCCTTCAGGGTTCGAAGGGGCCATATTGGGTTTGACGCCATCGGCTCCGGCCACAAGGCCGGTGGGTCCTCAGGGATCTGATCACGGATCAGGTTCGATGACAGTCGTGTCAACGCTACCTTACCCGGAGTCAAACCCGAAGTCGGTGCCTGCGACATCGCCAATGCCTGTCGGTGGCGCAAGCCCTATCCTCATCCCCAATGACACGGAGCTGGAACGGCATCGATCGACGCCGATTCCTATGGCGACAGAACCCGTAGGTTCTATGTTGTTGCCTGATCACTTTGAAGATGTGCTAGGCTCAGGAGAGGAATGGGAGGGGTCTCTCGACCCTCTTGAGAACCAGTCTCTGATGAGAATTTGGTCTGGTATGGGGAACTTGGGGAGGTCAGTGGTCTGGATACTTCCCCAGATACTGGAAGGCTTTCACCTCCTACGGTGGCTACTGAAGAGGGAGCGTCCTATGCCATGGTGGTAAAGAGGGCAGCTGAGGTTCTCGGACTGGAGCTTCCCTCCATGCTAGTCAGGACTAATCTCCTGAATTACGTGCTTCCACTTCTGAACTCCTATTGTCCTTTAATGAGGCGCTTACGAGCGTCCTTCTAGGAACTTGGTCCAAACCTAGCACAGGGGCTCTGTGAATTGGACGATTGCACGCCGCCAAACACCCTGCTCCGGGTGACCCAATGTCCCTCAGCCTACACCCCACCCCAGAGAGTTTGATGGTGTAGGCCTCTTTGTCCCAAGGCGCATTCCCTTTAACCTCTCTGGATAGGGAATCCAAGAGGTTGGATTAATTTGGGAAGAAGATGTTTTCTTCCTCCAGCCTTGCATTGTGGTCAGTGAATAACGCATGTTTATTGGACAGTTTCTCCCATTCTCTTTGGGAGACGGTTGCACAAGTGCTGCCAGAAGTCCCGGAGGAGGCCCAGGTTGTACTCTCCCAAGCTGTCAAAGATGGGAGGGATGCAGCAAAATTCACCATACAGTGACCTGAGACTGGCTTTGTAACACTGGCTTCTTGGGCGATGTCCAAGCTAATTTGATGGACAGGCCCTTCGATGTAACCTGCCTTTTTAGGGAAAAAGGCAGACTCGGCCCTCTGTAGGTTCAAGGACTCTTGTGCTACGACCAGGTCCTTGGGCCTTGCCTCCACTCCTCATGGCCAGTCTACCTTTCGTGGCAACAGAAAGGTTTGCAGCTGCATCAGCCCTACCCTTGCGACCGTCCCACACAGACTGCCCAAACCATGCTTGGACATGGACGTGGTGCATTCCGATCTCTGAATGGAGGCCAGAAGTCATCTACCACACTGCCACCAGCAGCCGCAGCCTTCAAGCACTCCTAGTCTGAATCTGCAGGACCAAACTACTCCAGTTGGTAGGAGAATTCGTCCTCATCTCCCCGACTGGAGATCCATAACATCAGACAAGTGGGTCTTGCAGATCGTCCAGGAAGGCTATTCTCTATCTTGACTTTCTTTTCCTCCTACTATTCTGCCAAGTCAGGAACGGCTAATGAAAGATCATTTAAAGTTGCTCCGTGAGGAAGTAATGGCTCTTTTGACCAAAGGAGCTATAGAAAGGGACCCATTTTCAGAAGTAGGCAGTGGCTGTTATTCCTGCTACTTTCTGCTTCCAAAGAACAACAAGGGGCTACAGCCCAATTTAGATCTTCGGACCATCAATCTCTTCCTCAAAAAGGAGAAATTCAAAAGGCTCACTCTGGGCCCTGTCTTGTCTGCCCTAGGTGGAGTTGGACCTCCAGGGTGCTTATTTTCACATTCCCATCCTGCCGGTCCACAGGCGTTACCACGGTTCAAGGTAGGCAGCGAGCATTTTCAGTTAATTGTGCTCCCCTTCGGCTTTACCAATGCCCCTCAGGTGTTTACCAAGGTGATGGCAGTGGTTGCAGCTCATCTGCTCAGGTTAGTGGTGTCGGTCATCCCCTATCTTGACGACTGGCTGTTGAAAGCCAGACTAAGATTCAACAATGGTTCCATCACAATCACCTTAAACTCAATCCTAAAAAAACAGAAGTCATTCTCTTTGCTCCTAAAAATAACTGACTCCCCATTCAACATTGGATCTCTGACCTTAAATCCCTCAACTGCTCCTTATCTACCTCTAGCTTAGTAAAATCTCTCGGAATAAGTATTGATCAAAACATCAGCCTTTCTCCCCACATAAAAAACGCAGCTAAAGGCGCTCTATTTTCTCTACATCACCTCAAGAAAATTAAACCCTTAATTCCTGTTGATGACTTTAAATCTGTTGTTCAATCATTAGTACTCTCCAGATTGGACTATGGTAACGCCAATCTCGCCGGAACACCTAAAGTCCACTTAGCCGCAATCAAGTCAGTCCTTAACCTCACGGTCAGGCTTATTTCTGATTGTAAGAGGTTTGATCACATCTCTCCCATCCTCAAAGATCTCAAATGGCTTCCTATCGAAGGCAGATCCACCTACAAGAATGCATGCATTACG
Source organism: Lissotriton vulgaris (assembly GCF_964263255.1). Lineage (NCBI taxonomy): Eukaryota > Metazoa > Chordata > Amphibia > Caudata > Salamandridae > Lissotriton > Lissotriton vulgaris. The sequence goes on along the minus strand of NC_141685.1, from coordinate 1,635,687,034 downwards.
CATAAAGCCTTGTATCTTCAAACCCCACTCTATCTCTCACAAAAAATTCACAAAGCAGGCTGTGCCAGAGAAATGAGGAGCACAAATACCCTCATTCTGGTACCTCCCTTGGTAAACAAGAAATCAACCCAGTCACGCTCTTTCTCCGGAAACGCGCCTACTATCTGAAACTCACTCTCCAAAGACCTGCATTGCAACCCCTCCTACCTCAGCTTCAAAAAAGATCTCAAGCAAAATTTTCTCTACAAATACTGGGGTCCTTAATCCCGCTACTTAACAGGGTCTCTCAACCTGCCCATGACGGGGCTATGTTTCTCACCACATTATACCTGTTTTACTACCCCTCCTCTCTCCCTCACATATACTTCCACCCTCCTTCTACTAGTCCTTTTTGTATGAATGTAATATTACAATCTGCTTCTACTTCCAACCCCTGTAAAGCGCTCTGATACCATTGGGTCTAGCCAGCGCTATATAAATCTGTTTAAATCAAATTAAAATTAAATAAATAAAAAAATAATTGAACTTCCATCTCCCCTTATGGTTCCATAACCGTTCGTGTTCAGTCCTTCCATTAAACTCGTGCTTCATTCGTTGTAAAACACATATTCAGAATGTATCCTTCAATCTTCTTTTTGTCTTATAACAAACAACATGTCAGCCCAGCTAACGCGTTTCATCCCAAAAAAGGGACTTCATTAGGGATCAATTATGGGTATTGTCATGAATAAAATGCAAGCCATGCAATTCTTCAATGACCACAGCTAATACCCTAATAAGCAACAACAGTGCAAACACAGCAAGAGACTGCATCAGTGACAACAGATGCCGCCATGAACAGGGATACCAGTAGCAAAAACTGTTGTTGCATAGCAAAGGTAACCACTACCACCTCGGAAGAGACAAAAGCATGCACAGCAGCAGGAACAAATAGCATCAACCACATACGTGAAAATAAAAGGCCCCATTATAACAACATCTGTTATGACAGCGACCACAGCTACCACCAAGGCAGGTACAAAAACATTTGACAGCGTATCAGGGACCAATGCTGTAACCAAAGCACTGACCACAGCTGCCATCACAGCAGGGCCAATGTCATCTGCAAGCAAAGCATGGGCAAAAGCAGTGATCACATTTGCAATAACAGCAAGGGCAGTATCAGTAACAGTGGCAATCACAGCAACAACAGCTACAAGCATAGAAGGGACCACAGTAGCGACAACAGTTTCAACAATTGCAGGGTTCACAGCAATGACCATCACCATCAGCAAGAACCACGGTATAGCCCTTTACTGCCACCATAGCAGGGATAACAGTGGGAACCACAACAACATCTGCTACTATAGAAGAGAGTAAGAGACCACAACAGCAACCACTATCACAAGAGCAATGACCACTGCTGCTGCAATTGCATTGACCTCAGCATGGGCCCACCAGTGACCACAGCAGCAAAAACAGCTTTTCAGCAAGGATAGTACAAAAGTATTGACCACAATTATAATCACAGCATGAACAATGGCAAAACAAAAGAAGGTCAACACCAGTGACTACAGTTTTATCCAATCTGAAAAAGAAAAAAAGTGATGATGTGCGGTGTCTCAGCCACTTGTAATTTCTCTGGGCCGTATTCCAGGCCATTGTGGTTTTGCTCCCTGTGCCAACACAGACAGGGGCAGGGGGCAACCACAAGCACATCAATCTTGGTTCTGCTACAGTAGGAAAATTCTTACGCAAACTGCTAAGCAGTGGCCTCTTTCAATGTTAGTACACGCAAACTCAGACTGGTGTCAGCTCACTGGGGCATATCATAGATATGCAGCTCGAGTTTTATGGCAAAGCAAGTGTGGCACCGATGTTTGAGTATACCTGTCACACTTTGCCATCTCAGGGCGAAAAACAAGCAAACATTGGTAAAGCCAGTGAGTCTGGATTAGATGTGCAAAATATAAACAAATGATTTGACAACTTTAGGCCTAACCTACTGCACCAACCAAAGAGCTCCTCTGTCAGTGAAAGGTTGTGCTCAACTCGAAAGGCTTGTTTTCCTCAGCCATACAATTCAAAGCAATGCATCCCTGAGAGGCATCAATCAAACTTTATTTCTTCGTTCAATAAAAGAATATTCAGCGGACATATATATGCAAGACTTTTTGCTCTTCGACATGGAGCTTCATCTGGGTATGCTAGTATATTGATAATGAAGAGGCCTATTCCAGAATATATAGTATAGTGCACATAGTTCTGCACACGAACTCATAAAACGCAATCACAAATTGTGGATATAATTTTCTGTTGTTGGAGCATTCGCAAATGACACATTGGATTATCATAAATGAATGTGTTTGAATCATATGATTTTTTTTATTGGTATAGTTGTCTGCAAAGACTGTTTGTGCTTTGTATCTGATAGAGAATTCTCCTTACCTTTGAATTTCCCAGGCTTGAGTCTGGATCTGGAAACTTTTGGTGAGCAATACCCCTTGTGCGCGACGTCAGGTGGCTCCATTCTGATCCGCGTGACTTCATCGGCAACGTTGGTTATAATGCCACAGTGCCTATATAGACACCACCTATGCGTGCGGACATCAGTTCTTTTCTTTACGCGCCAGTTAAGCATCAATCCGGGAAGACTACCCTATCATCTGCTTTTTGTCGACTTTTGTCTAAATTTTGGGAATTGACTTTGTGTGTGAGGGATGTCTTCGAGGATGACAGGTTTCAAACCTTGCGGGACTTGTTCCCACATGATGTTGGTCACTGATCCCCGCCGCATTTGTCTTTGGTGTCTCGAGAGCGACCACGATACGAAGTAGTGTTTGGACTGTCGGTCAATGGCTCTGAAGACCTTGAGGGAGCAAGCAATGAAGTTACTCGCGGCCCTGAGGTCGACACCATCAAGCGAGACTCAAAGGAGGTCACGGTCCCGTTCAAAGAAGAGGAGGTTGCGGGACCGCTCCCGGAGCCCTAAGTCCTCTTCCTCCCATTCGAGGTCCTCTGGACACTCTGGGAAGAGGCACAAGAAGAAGAAGAAGTCCAAGCGGACTAGGTCTTCGCCTCAACTGATGTCTGTCGTCGAGAGAGGTAAGGAGCACTAACGCTCTAGGCGAGCCACAGTCAACTTCACACCTCCCCCTCTTTCCAAGAGCCGGAGCGACTCCCGCTCAAAAAAAATAATTTTACGAGGCCATGTGCCCCGCATTTGAGCGGTGCAACCCTGCTGGAGAGCCTTCAGGGTTCGAAGGGGCCATATTGGGTTTGACGCCATCGGCTCCGGCCACAAGGCCGGTGGGTCCTCAGGGATCTGATCACGGATCAGGTTCGATGACAGTCGTGTCAACGCTACCTTACCCGGAGTCAAACCCGAAGTCGGTGCCTGCGACATCGCCAATGCCTGTCGGTGGCGCAAGCCCTATCCTCATCCCCAATGACACGGAGCTGGAACGGCATCGATCGACGCCGATTCCTATGGCGACAGAACCCGTAGGTTCTATGTTGTTGCCTGATCACTTTGAAGATGTGCTAGGCTCAGGAGAGGAATGGGAGGGGTCTCTCGACCCTCTTGAGAACCAGTCTCTGATGAGAATTTGGTCTGGTATGGGGAACTTGGGGAGGTCAGTGGTCTGGATACTTCCCCAGATACTGGAAGGCTTTCACCTCCTACGGTGGCTACTGAAGAGGGAGCGTCCTATGCCATGGTGGTAAAGAGGGCAGCTGAGGTTCTCGGACTGGAGCTTCCCTCCATGCTAGTCAGGACTAATCTCCTGAATTACGTGCTTCCACTTCTGAACTCCTATTGTCCTTTAATGAGGCGCTTACGAGCGTCCTTCTAGGAACTTGGTCCAAACCTAGCACAGGGGCTCTGTGAATTGGACGATTGCACGCCGCCAAACACCCTGCTCCGGGTGACCCAATGTCCCTCAGCCTACACCCCACCCCAGAGAGTTTGATGGTGTAGGCCTCTTTGTCCCAAGGCGCATTCCCTTTAACCTCTCTGGATAGGGAATCCAAGAGGTTGGATTAATTTGGGAAGAAGATGTTTTCTTCCTCCAGCCTTGCATTGTGGTCAGTGAATAACGCATGTTTATTGGACAGTTTCTCCCATTCTCTTTGGGAGACGGTTGCACAAGTGCTGCCAGAAGTCCCGGAGGAGGCCCAGGTTGTACTCTCCCAAGCTGTCAAAGATGGGAGGGATGCAGCAAAATTCACCATACAGTGACCTGAGACTGGCTTTGTAACACTGGCTTCTTGGGCGATGTCCAAGCTAATTTGATGGACAGGCCCTTCGATGTAACCTGCCTTTTTGGGGAAAAAGGCAGACTCGGCCCTCTGTAGGTTCAAGGACTCTTGTGCTACGACCAGGTCCTTGGGCCTTGCCTCCACTCCTCATGGCCAGTCTACCTTTCGTGGCAACAGAAAGGTTTGCAGCTGCATCAGCCCTACCCTTGCGACCGTCCCACACAGACTGCCCAAACCATGCTTGGACATGGACGTGGTGCATTCCGATCTCTGAATGGAGGCCAGAAGTCATCTACCACACTGCCACCAGCAGCCGCAGCCTTCAAGCACTCCTAGTCTGATTCTGCAGGACCAAACTACTCCAGTTGGTAGGAGAATTCGTCATCATCTCCCCGACTGGAGATCCATAACATCAGACAAGTGGGTCTTGCAGATCGTCCAGGAAGGCTATTCTCTATCTTGACTTTCTTTTCCTCCTACTATTCTGCCAAGTCAGGAACGGCTAATGAAAGATCATTTAAAGTTGCTCCGTGAGGAAGTAATGGCTCTTTTGACCAAAGGAGCTATAGAAAGGGACCCATTTTCAGAAGTAGGCAGTGGCTGTTATTCCTGCTACTTTCTGCTTCCAAAGAACAACAAGGGGCTACAGCCCAATTTAGATCTTCGGACCATCAATCTCTTCCTCAAAAAGGAGAAATTCAAAAGGCTCACTCTGGGCCCTGTCTTGTCTGCCCTAGGTGGAGTTGGACCTCCAGGGTGCTTATTTTCACATTCCCATCCTGCCGGTCCACAGGCGTTACCACGGTTCAAGGTAGGCAGCGAGCATTTTCAGTTAATTGTGCTCCCCTTCGGCTTTACCAATGCCCCTCAGGTGTTTACCAAGGTGATGGCAGTGGTTGCAGCTCATCTGCTCAGGTTAGTGGTGTCGGTCATCCCCTATCTTGACGACTGGCTGTTGAAAGCGTCTTCGTCCTAGGCAGTCGTCTCCAGTCTTCAGACTATGGCTAACCTCCTGCATTCACTGGGGTTCTCTATAAACGTGCCGAAGTCACACCTGGCTCCTTCTCAGACGCTCCCGTTCATCGGAGCTGGTCTAGACACAGTGCAATTTAGGGCTTATCCTCCCAAGCAGCGAGTCCAGGATATTCGGGCTATGATTGCGATAATTCAGCCATCTGGGAGAGGTGGAGATCAGGGGACCCTGTTCTCCAGCAGAGTTGGAGCTCCAGGTAAGCTTGTTGGAGCTCCGAGCGACTCGGTTGGCATTGAAAGCATTTCTTCCCTTAGTCAAGGGGATGCTAGTGCAGGTGTTCACGGACAACAACACCTCCAAGTGGTACTGCAACAAGCAGGGCGGAGTGGGGTCATGGACCCTTTGTGGAGAGGCCTAGCGTCTCTTGACATGGCTGGAATAGCAGGGCATAACCCTGATGGTTCAACACCTGGCAGGGTCTCTGAATGCCAGGGCATACAAACTCAGCCGGCGATGCCTTGCGGATCACGAGTGGCATCTGCAGTCAGAGGTGGCGCAAGGTCTCTTCCAGCAGTGGGGAAAACTTTGGTTAGATTTGTTCGCCACCGAAGAGAATGAACAGTGCAAATGGTACTGCGTGCTGGAGTTTCCAAGGCAGCTATCGATTTGCGACTCCTTTCGTCGCGAGTGAAGCTCAGGCCTATTTTATGCCTTTCCACCCATACCACTCCTACCCAGTGTTCTGAAGAAGATCAGGAGCGACTGAGCCCAAGCCGTTCTTGTGGCTCCAGACTGGGCAAGGAGTGGCTGTTATCCAGAGCTTCTGAGAATGAGTGTCGATCCTCCGATCAGGCCTCCCCTACGGGAGGATCTTCTGTCGCAGCAGCAGGGGAGGGTTCTCCATCCGAACCTGTCAACTCTATGCCTCTATGCATGGAGATTGAGCGCCGAAAGTTGATAGCCTTTGACCTTCCTCCCGAAGGTTGTAAATTTAGTCTGCCGGCCAGGTGGCCCTCCACTAACACGGTATATGGCTGTCATTGGCAGAAATTTGTATTATACTGTACAGAAAGGTCTATTTACCCTCTTTTTGCTTCTTTTTCTACTGTCCTTTTACTCATTCTAACACTTGCCCAGAAGGGCTCTGCCTTGGAAACTCTCAAGGTTTACCTTTCTGCTTTTTTTGCAGCTGCCAGACCAGCCTTCTCTCTTCAAGTCTCCTATTATAAATAGATTTCTAAAAAGGCTGGCTCACTTATTTCCACCACGCCCTTTGTCATGCTGCAGTGGTACCTTAATTTGGTCCTCGCTTACCTGAAGTGTGCTCTCTGTGAACTTTTGCACAATTGTCCCCTCCGGCTGTTGACTATCAAAACATTCTTCTTAGTGGTGATTACATCTGCCCGGAGGGTGAGTGAGTTGCAGGTTTTATCCAACTTGCCTCCTTATCTTATGTCCTTTCCGGACAAGTTGGTGATTTGCACCAGGGCATCCTTTTTGCCAAAAGTTGTGACCCTATTCCATCTGGGTCAGTACATCACTTTACCTACATTCGTTGCTCCTCTGCATCGTTCTAAGGAAGAGGAGCATCCCCACCGACTGGACCCAAAAAGAGCATTGTTTTTCTACCTTGACCGTACACAAGACCTCTGGGTGGATGACCAACTCTTTGTGGGATATATGGGAGGAAAGAAGGGAAGGGCAGTGCAGTAAAGGACCATCTCTCACTGGGTCGTTCTCTGCATCAAGATTTGCTATGCCTTGGCAAAGAAGCAGCCCCCCGAGGGATTAAGAGCCCATTCCACCAGGGAAAAGGCTGAGACTACGGCCTGGGCTCGGGATGTCCTAGTCTAAGACATCTGTCAGGCAGTGATGTGGGCATCTTTGCACACGTTCGCAAAACATTACCAGTATGCAGGGACGGGCATTTTGTCCGTTCAGTCCTACAAGACTTTTTATTCTAGGATGTTTGTCCGCAACCCACCACCGAGATGGTATGTCTCAGGTATATGATTCAAGGTAAGGAATCTGCAGCTAGAAGTCCCCATCAGATGAACAAGTTACTTGCCTTCTGTTACCCATTATCTGGTAGAGACTGTTATCTAGCTGCAGATTGCTTACAGCCCCACCCATGCCTCCCTGCTTTACAGACTGATATTGTAGGGCTAGGGTTGTTCCCCTTTTTAGGGCCCTAGTTTAGCACACGATTACGTCAGTTGCTTTGTGGCTCTGCACTTCTGGCGTGCAAAGTACGAAAAGTACTGATGTTCGCGCGCCTGGGTGGCGCCTATATATGCACCGCGACTTCATAACCGACACTGCCGACGACGTCACGCAGAGCTGAATGGAGCCACCTGATGTCACGTGCAAGGGGTATTGCTCAGCAAAAGTTTCCGGATCCAGCCTGATGCCTGGGAAATCCAATGGTAAGTTATCTGCAGCTAGATAGAGTCTCTAACAGATAATGGGTTACCAAAGGTAAGTAACTTGTTCTTCTGTGCAACATGCCTCTATCTCTGCCTCCTTTGTATGTCTCCTGTCGTGGTACCATGCACCAGATTACACAGAGTCACTGCTCAAATTGTCTGGTGGATTTGTGCATGCCTGGTTTGTATGCATAAGTACATTAAAGCCAGTCATAGTGGTTTTGACAATGCTTGTTAAGAATTTCAATGCCCAAAAATATGTGTAACTCATTTATTTAAAATGGAGCTACAATCACGGTGTTAACCACTCATATTTGTAGTAATTAAGCTTACCTGGCAGGATGGAATAGGTGACAACAGCCATCAGTCCCCTGTCTCCATCTTCAGCATAGATTGGTCCTGGAGTGAGCTCCAAGGGAATGATCTACAGGGAAACATTGTAGATATTAGTCATCCACATCATGCAATAGTGAGCTGGTAAACATTCTGACCTGTGACTAAGGGTCTTGCCAGAAGAAGTATCTATGAAAGAGGAGTGAGGACACCCAACCCACTCCCGCCTTTTAACAAAGAGTCATATTTGGGCGGTGCTGTAATGAAATTGCTATTGTTTGTTAGGTGTTGGGAAAGTGAGGAAATCTAGAACAAGAGGTACAGAAATAGCATATCCTTCCGCCGTCCTGCTACTTGCAATTAGTTCAAACCAGAATGGGCCATTCAAGAGATCTTCGCTAGCTGACTTGTGGCACACTGTCCTTACACTACTAAGGCCCCCTATTAACAACAGCTACCCGGCTATATTCCTCACCAATATGTCTGACTATATGGATAGTGCTTCCCAGTTGGTTAAAGAAAGCATGTTGATGCACTATATACCTCAAAATAATTAAATGAATAAATGTTGATGGGTCTCAGATGGCTGGTCCTATATCCAAAGGCAGTTGACCTGCAGCAGTGAAGCAAAAGGCCTCAGCTTCAGAACATATTTCAGCTCTTGCTTTTCAGACAATATGAGATTGTGAACTTTTGGAATCCTTGTAGATTACTTTATAGGAAATTTATGGTAGCTCTACACTTTTTGGGGCATGGCTGTGTAGAAGACTATAAGCTACGCCGTGGCAGTTCCAAACAGCAAAGAGGATGGGAGCGGAGAAAGGTGGGACATGATACTCATGAAGCCTTGGTATAAAACCACAGGTTTGCCGTCATGTGGGTCTGAAATCTGAGCAGGTCTGTTCTTCACCTTCCACGCTCTACCATGCAAGGCAGATCTAACTACAGCACTGCCTGTGTTTGTGATTGTCTGGAAATGAGAGATAACTACCTTCAACCCTAAGTGAAGTCTCATGAACACTGGCCTGTGATTGGTCACATTGTATTCAGCCTGTCCAATATTAATAATTTGGCTGTATGAAGTCCGGCCGCCTTTCAATGACCTTCCTGCTTAATGCAGATTTGCTAAGAAAGAAAACTGGCTGCAATGTGCATTATTTGGGGTTTACAGATCCTGCATACTAAGGGAAGGATCATAGTTTAAGTACCTAAAATACCCAATACCCTCTCTGTGCTAGACGAGGATATGCCATGAGGTTAAGACTTCAAACCCACTCTTTGAAAATATTGTATTCATTGATGTATTAATTTAGTGTCAGTGTATTATGAGTGACTCGTCTGGCTTCCTTAATACTTGACATCACTGGCAGCTGTAGCCAGCGTCCATGCCGCGTCACAAAAGCTGCACTTACTTGGAGTACACCTTCTGTGATGTTTGCTGTGTAGGTGGGGTTCACGCACACTTCGGTCCCCTCATGGGTCAGGAGCTTGCATGGAAGAAATTGGGGATACTGATCGTCTCCATCGAGGACACTGATGTGGATCCGAGCCGAGGTGTTGTATCTTTCCTTAGTGTTCATTTCCTGTTGGACAGATAAAGCATGGACACTTCTGTGAATTGGAAGCATGCACATTGGTACAGTTTACTTCAGTAGACGAATGAGATTTCAAGACTATGCCCCATAGTAATTTAGTTTTTCCACAGTCATACTTTGCTCTTCGTTGAGCTGATGTGACGCTGAGGGACAACTACGCGTTTGGCCTCAGAATCCCAATGAGCAACTAGGACGTATTAAGTATTAGAGCCTTGGGACCTTGGAATCAATCGGAGTTAGCGCTGCTGCTTGTGATGGAGACAATGTGACAAACTAACCAAATGTTGGAACCGTGAATAGAAAGCAAGATTTCATCTGACGCTTTGATGAATGAAGTATGAGTGGCAGTCTCTTCTCAAACAAATAGTGCAAGTAATATTATGGTAACATTGACATTCTATACATCAGGAACATTACACGCATCAAAACTCCCTGGTCCTCTATCGTTTGCACAGCAGCGAGCATTTGTGCTGGTGTCTCCATGATCTCTGCAAGTGGTGGGGTTTGCAGTATTTGCATAGGGCCCATGTTCATCAGAGGTACTTCAAGGTGCTAGGAGTAGAGCACTAGTAGCTTTAACACAGAGTAAAAAGCATTGGTAAAGCCAACAGGTTTCGCCTGCGTGATGATTAGCTTGTAGTGCCAGAGATAAGTGGAATCAGTCATGCAGAAAGTAGGCGACAGGAAAACTTTTTAAAGGAAATACAGGTGCACTACATAGAAGTCAAGACAAGTAAGTTCTTCGAAGGTTCTTCTTTTTATTGAATTTCTTTTGAAAAAAACCCTACTTTTATTAATCTTTTCTAAACGTAATCTACTGTTAGTGATTACTTTTGTGGTTTGTCGACCTTTAATAAAGAACTTTCCTGCCTTACTTTGACAGTCTTTTCTAAAGGTAAGCTATTACTTTGATGGTTTGTCGAAATTTAATAAATAACTTTCCTGCCTTTTAACAATCTTTTATAAATGTAAGCTATAGTTAGGGATTACTTTGGTGGTTTGTCGACATTTAATAAATACGTTTCCTGCCTTACTTTTAACAATCTTTTCTAAACGTAATCTACAGTTAGTGATTACTTTTGTGGTTTGTCGACCTTTAATAAAGAACTTTCCTGCCTTACTTTGACAGTCTTTTCTAAAGGTAAGCTATAACTTTCCTGCCTTACTTTGACAGTCTTTTCTAAAGGTAAGCTATAACTTTCCTGCCTTACATTGACAGTCTTTTCTAAAGGTAAGCTATAACTTTCCTGCCTTACATTGACAGTCTTTTCTAAAGGTAAGCTATAACTTTCCTGCCTTACATTGACAGTCTTTTCTAAAGGTAAGCTATAACTTTCCTGCCTTACTTTGACAGTCTTTTCTAAAGGTAAGCTATAACTTTCCTGCCTTACATTGACAGTCTTTTCTAAAGGTAAGCTATAACTTTCCTGCCTTACATTGACAGTCTTTTCTAAAGGTAAGCTATAACTTTCCTGCCTTACATTGACAGTCTTTTCTAAAGGTAAGCTATAACTTTCCTGCCTTACATTGACAGTCTTTTCTAAAGGTAAGCTATAACTTTCCTGCCTTACTTTGACAGTCTTTTCTAAAGGTAAGCTATAACTCTCCTGCCTTACATTGACAGTCTTTTCTAAAGGTAAGCTATAACTTTCCTGCCTTACTTTGACAGTCTTTTCCAGCGGTAATCTATAGTTAGCGATTACTTTTGTGGTTAGTCGATGTTTGATAAAGCTTTCCTGCCTTACTTTAACAATCTTTTCTAAATGTAATCAATGTGTTTTAATGCTACATTCTGTTATGCCTTATAATATAGCATGCTGTCATAATGTCTGTACCATTGTGTTATGTTATGAGTTATGTTATGTTTAAGCCAGGCTACATTATGTTATGGTATGATATGTTATGGTCATTTGTCATTCTGTGACATCTTTATTTTTTGGGAGTTTGCAGTATTGACTTCATGCCCTCATCAAAACATTTTCTAGGCTGACAGTGTGGAGATAGTTCTGCTCGGTTCCTAAAGTGGTGTGGTCGAATGCCTCAGAAAGGAATGGCATGAGTGGGGGTGTTTGGTAGACTAGATGTGCAAGCTGTGTCTAAAGTCCTTGATTTGCACAGAAGTAAAGGTTCCTATTAGCATTCCTCACTACCAGTATCGCAAGATATATGAAACTAGGCATTTGTGTAATTTGAAGAGACAGAAACAAGCAGTGCCAGGCCCAGTTGCAACTGCCAAATAAAAATGGTAGTGCGTGGGGTCGTGCGGGGAAGGGGGGTGCCGGGGGTTGGGGAAGTATTAGAAAAATAAAACTTACTTTGAGTTGCCAGCCGCGTCCCACGTCACGCGGGGTGTTTCCTCTTCCATGTCCCAGCAGACACGGGGTCTGCATCAGACTCCCTGTTCAACCCCCCATGTTGCTGCAGAGCAGCATGGGAATTGGCCTGAACGGGCTGAAAAGACGCTCTACTCAGGTCAGGGAGTCTGAGGGGTTTCTTCAGCTCGGCTGCTTAATGCAGCCAGGCTGTAGAAACCTAAGTGCGCATGTGTGTTTAGGTCGGCTTAAGATGACCGACCAAAAACACACACGCACTTAGAGAGTGCACATAATACTCCTACTACCCCCCTCCCCAGCTCTGCCCCTCACTGCACATGCTGGCTGAGCCAGCTGAACAAAAATAAAACGATAATCAAATATTGTTTTATTTTTTAGCTGCTGGCTCTGCCAATGGGGCGACGCTCCTCCGCCATTGCGGAGGAGACAGTCCTGGCCAGACGTCTTCTATGCAAGTTCTAGTCCCTACTTTTGTAGTTCTCTCTGGTTGAGGTTACAGTCAAAGCAGCTTGCTATATTGAAAATGCAACTGACCTGGGGTGATGGATGTGCAGGAGCCGACTCCCCTACTCAAGCCCAAGGAAACAAGTGCAGTCGTTCTGTAAAAACGTTACCCTGATGGGTTTACAGACACTACTCAGTGAAAGTGCCTTTTAGGCTGCCCCCTTTTTGCAATATTTTACACTTTGCCATCTATAAACATGCATGAATCTTTTGCACAGCAGCACAAAGTTCAATTATTCGCTGCAATATTGAAGGAGATATTTTACCCACTTGCATCTAAAATGCATCAGGGTGCATGACCCTGTTAATATCTACAACTGGTAAAAAGCCTTTTAATAACTTTTCTTGAAAAAATGCAATAAACGTCTAAGTGTCATTATGTCTGAAAATATATATAACAAAATGAATGTAAACATCAGATTTTGATTAATTACACTTCATGTCCATAAGTTGTCAGATTTCTTGTCTGAAGTTAAGTAATAATGTTGGCCACGGGTAAACCTAATGTTTTTAGCTGAGCTACCTGTGGCTCACACGTCACTGTGGGCATTTATGGCCAACCTCGTCTTGGGCTATCCTGGTTGGATGCTGGACTTCGAAGACTTCCTCAGCTAATGAGCAGCAGAATGAGAGGGAAATGGCTTCTCCCTGTGGGGGTTACAGCTTCCTGTGAAAGGAAGGTACCAGGAAGGTACAACGCTTGGTTTCTGAGTCAGTGGTGGTCCTGCCCAGCCAAACACATCTTTTCACATCATGAGATGAAAGCAGCTGGAACTTTAAGAGGTCGGAATTTTCTTTCAATCTTGAGAGGCAGCAATGGATCGCTATTGGGAGGGATTTACAGAGGCAGAGACGTAGACAAAAATAAAACTGGTGGCCATATATGGATTACCAAATAGGCAAAGTAGGCACCGGCCTATGAGCGCCACTCCTTTTAGGAGCACCGCGATAACGGGTAATAATAATATTGGTTTGATCTTGAAAGAAAATTATAATCAAGCTTTCTTAAATATTGTAACTTACATTAAAGACTCTCTTGAGAAAATACTGTACTAATGTAATGTACCCATTAAAAACTTAAAGTACATAGACCAGAGACATCAGATTCACATAACAAGTTGTCTCTTAAATCTCATCTTATGGCATCTGTCAGTAAGTAAAAAAATCCAGTGCCTTGGGTATTAGGAAATAATTTGCAGGGGGGGGGGGGGGGGAGGCTCCGAAATTTCGACTGAGTAGGGCCCTCCAAGTGGTTTAATGCAGCACTGCTGGCCTCTATGCCATTCCATTAAAGCACAGTCTGAAACCTGAACTTAGTCACTTTGCTGAAAATATTAGGTGGGCAATTTGATTTGCTCAAATGAATCGCAGCCTGCGTTGACCTTTTAAAGCTCCTGCATGGCCACTCTCAGATAGCTGCCCATTACAAAAAAAGAATAGAAGACTGCCTGCTGCTGCTGGAAGCAGTCCCGCCTGCCTGATAGAATTGTCTACAACTACTTCGCCTGATAGAATTGTCTACAACTTCATCTTAAGTATCTGGGACTAAAAATCTATTCTAGTGATTAATGAAGATAATCTCTTGTTGACCACCTAGGACATGGGGGCCCAGGTCCAATCAAAAAGCCTGCATACCCTGTGGCACTGTCTCTCCTTGAGTTGGAAAGTGTAGAAGGCCCTGCAGATAGGTGTACACCCAGCTGCAAAGGGACCGGTAAAGTAGTAACAACCAGATATTTCTGCATCCTACGGTGTGAAACTTCTCATACTTGAATGGGCAGTAGAGAAGGCTCTACGAAGTTACGGAGTTCAAGCTTCCTGCATACAAACCCATGAACCCGTTGTACCGGGTTATTTTCCAGTGGACCTGAACTGGCATTCTTGTGAGTCTTCCTAAGCATTGAACTCATGGCCTGGTAAACAAGAAGCATTCTCTGAAAGTCTGGAGACTTGGAGCATCAGGAAATCGTTGGAGAACCTTTACTAAAAATTGTGCCTTACAAATGTTTAATCTCTGGAGGCCTATGACAACGTTTCACACTTACCTGAAAAGGGGACCACTGTCTTGGATAGATTTTTGTGGTTTGTCCTGCTCAGAGCTTTTGACTACTAACCTTAAAGGGTAGTACCCCAACAAAGCATGATCTCATCTTGTAGAGTGATATTTGACTACAGCTCACAGCTTTACCCTCATGTAAATTTCAATGTGTTTGTAGAATTCTTGACCAGTAGGATCAGCCACGAAGGGTGTCTTTGTTCCATCCGTCAAACACATATGGCCCTTGAGAACAATTAGCTTTGTGTGTGCTCCGTTGTTGGCCTTTGAAGGTTTTCAGGTGACTGTCTACTACATCCCATTGACTAACATTGCCTTTTGTTTTTTAGGTCACCTTGTTTCTTATGGAACTATTTTGAATAATTCCTAATGCCTTCCTACTAATGGCAAGCTACCAAGAGTGAGCCTGGTATTCTTCATGGAAACAATTTACTTAATAGAAATGTGACTGTTTTTTGGTTTCTAACTGTTTTATTTATTTCAAAGAGATAATGTAGTAATATACAGTAGCATGTTGTTCCATAAACATCTCCCGGGTTGCAAGATGCCAAGCGGTCATCCAGTGGCTGTCACTGAAAAAATTTAAACAGTATGATGAATAAGAAATAACCCCTAAACTACCCCCAATCTAAAGCACCATTCCTCCTTTCTGATTCACTTATTTAAAAAGAAGAATGGTATGAGTAACATTTCCATTCTGTGGCCCAGCCCTACGCTGTATTTTGGTGATGGGCCAAGCAGAGGATTCTTAGGTACTAGGACTGATGAGCTCTCTGTATTCCATGGACAAGAAGTCGTTGCAAGTACCCCATGTTCTTTCAAACTGAGCTTCCCGCTTTTCCACTGATGCAGTAATCTTCTCGATACCGAGCAAGCTCCAAAGCTTTTGAAGCAATGTTCAAATACTCTGGCATTTGTTCCTTGCCCAAAAGTGACGTTATGGCCTGTTGTGTTGCACGTTAAGTCATTTGGGGAGACCCAGTACGATATATGCATGGATTTGTGGTATATCTGATAGAGACTTCTAGCTGCAGATTCCTTACCTGTGAATTTCCCAGGCGTCAGGCTGGATCCGGAAACTTTTGCTGAGCAATACCCCTAGCGCGCAACGTTGGGTGACTCAATTCAACTCCGCGTGACGTTGTTGGCGTCGGTAGCGTCGGTTATGACATTGTGGTGCCTACATAGGCGCCGCCCAGGTGCGCAAACGTCAGTTCTTTTCTTTCTGCACCAGTTAAGAGCCGATCCGGGAAGAGGTACCCCTCTGCTGCTTTTTGACAGGATTTTTTCTAGACTTTTGTCAGCATTTTTGAGTACGACTTTGTATGCTAGGGATGTCTGGTAGGATAGACAGGTTTTAAACCATGCAGGACTTGTTCCCGCATGATGTCGGTTATGGATCCCGCTGCCTATGTCTGTGGTGTCTTGAACGCAACCACGATTCGAAGTCATGTTCAGACTGTCGGGCGATGGCTCCGAAGACCTTGAGGGAGCGGGCGAAGATGTTGCCCAGTGTTAAGGGTCTGCTAGCTGCTTGTTTCATCTTGGGGATCTGTAAGTGTCGGATCTGTAAGTAGTCTAGATGTTTTGTTTCTAAAATGCAATAGTCCTGTTTTAGTTTGTCAAAGTACAGAATGCCCTCTGTGTTGTAGAAATCCCCTGCACTTTTGCAGTTGGCTCGCTGCCAGCCTATATACTCTGACTCTTTTGTCGCTGGTTAGAACTCAGGGTTTTTTCTCCCACTGTATGCTGTTTTTGATGCTTTATTTCATGTGAATACTTGGTTTGCTTGATAGAGAGAGTGTGCATGATTGATTGAATGAATGAACGGTGTGTCATGTTTTTATTGTCACATTTGCTCTTGGGCTGATGTTTCCTTATGATTCCATAATCCAATGTTCTTTCAAATTAGAAACTGACATTCCTCAATGCTGAACTAAATGATTTTATCAAAATTGATCAACTGAAAATAAATTTTTCTTAAATAACTTAGCTGTTCTGTGGGTGTTTTTAGTAGATTTTCATTTATTTGATTCGCCATTCCTTGGGGAAGCTCCCTTTCATGTTCATTTAAGTACTTCACCCCTGGTGGGTTGCTCCCCGTGCCTATGGTCTTAGGTTTTCAGGGTCCCTCTGCTGTATTTTTGCGAGAACTCAGGGTTACCCATCACGAGAGTCATTAGAGATCGTCATAAATCTCCCAGTGATAGTCACCCTGTCCTACGCATTCAAGTCAGTTCTTATTATTAGAGAGATTTATACACACCAAGGTCTATGCTTTTTAACTAACTAGGGTATCTTCCAGATATGGGTGCCTGCAACTGTTTGGTCCATGAACCACCTATGTTTCTCTAAGGTCAGGCAGTACCACTTTACCATGTAGAGCAGCTCCATCGCGCATAATATTGTGGCAAATAGGGGATCCCCAATCCACCCCCCACCATCATTTCACAATGCGAGGTCTCTTACCCTCCGTTGCATTTTCTTTAGTACACCTTGCGGTGGTCACAGGGGTATCGTATGCATCACATATAGAATTTTAGAGTGTAGGGTCATCTTGATTGCCTCAATCCATCCGAACTAACCATGTAGGACGGCTCATGTGCTAGTTCTCCTGATCTTTAGGTATGGTTGTAGGTAGATACTGGTATTGGTATTGGTATTGGTATTTGTAAAGCGCGACTGTCTCTCCGGAAGGAGCATCCTGGCGCTAACTGGAAAGTATGCATGAGGTTGAAGTTAGGCAGGATTAGATGGCGTCCAGCACATACTCGTCTGATAGACTGAAGATCCATGTTTTTAGTTGTTTCCTAAAGTGGATTTCCTTGGTCAGGGACCTCAGGTGCTGGGGCATGGAGTTCCAAGCTCTGGAAGATAGGTGGGTGAGGGTTTTACCCCCTTTGGTTTTTAGGTTGAAGTTAGCTGGTTTTAGTAGGTTGTTATTGGAGGATCTCAGAGTCCTCTGGGGATTGTAGTGGGGGTAGCGTCTAATTAGATATTTGGGGCCAATGTGGTTAAATGCCCGGAATGCAACGATTAGGATCTTGAAAAGAATCCTTTTGTGCAAAGGCAACCAGTGGAGGGTTCTCAGAGCAGTAGATGCTGAAGACCTCCTGGGGAGTTTGAGCACCAGTGTGGCAGCAGAATGCTGGACGCTCTGCAGTTTTTTGAGTGTGACTTTTTTCACACCTGCCATTAGACCGTTGCAGTAATCCAGGCGCGAGAGGATTAGCGCCACAGCTACCGCCTTTCTAGCATCCGTTGGTAGGAAGTCAAATTTTTTTTTGAGGGATTTAATGATTCCGAAGCAACTTCCTGCCACCTTCCTGACGTGTTGGTCGAAGGATAGGTCAGTATCGAAGGTGACTCCAAGGTTTCTTGCTGTTGTGACGTTCTGGGGGGGGGGGCTGTGGAATCCTCTGGCCACCAAAGATGAGGACAGAAGTTGACATTTTTCCCCATGGGGAGGATTTCTGTCTTACTAGTGTTGCACTTGAGGTGGTTTGTTTCCATCCACAGAAAGACGTCTTTCAAGCAGTTTTTTAGATTTTGTTCGGCAGTTGTAGAATTCTCCTCTAGCGGGACTATGAGTTGGGTGTCGTCGGCATATGATGTAACAGTAATGCCGAATGATTCGATCAGGGAGATGAGGGGAATAAGGTAGACGTTAAAAAGCAGGGGGCTTAAGATGGAGCCTTGTGGGACTCCCGATTGAATCTTTTTCTCTGCAGAACTGAAAGGTCCTAGTGTGATGGATTGGGATCTTTCTGTTAGGAAAGATGTTATCCAGTCCAATGCCCGGTCAGAGATACCAATGTCCCTGAGTCTGTCCAGGAGTATAAGGTGGGAGATGGTGTCGAACGCTGCTATGAGGTCAAACAGGATCAATACGGCGTTCTTTCTTTGGTCCTGTAATATTTTTATGGAGTCAGTCAATTCGATCAAGGCTGTTTCCGTCGAGTGCTGGGGGCGAAAGCCTGATTGTTGGGGGTGGAGGATATTGTTTGTTTCTAGATGGTTTTTGAGTTCCCTGTAGACTATTTGTTCCGTGATTTTTCCCAGAACTGGGAGAAGTGAGATTGGACGGAGATTGGTCAGGTCAGAAGGGGATTTGTTCGGTTTTTTCATTAAGGGCTTAACAATGCCTTGTTTCCATGCCCTGGGGACGATGCCAGTGCTGAGGGAGGTATTTACTATTTTGTTTATGATGGGATTAACAGTGTCAATCAGTTGGTGAAGGATTCTAGGAGGGCAGGAATCGGAGGGGGCTCCTGACTTGCATGCTAGAATGACTTCCCTGGTTTGGGCTAGGGTGACCTGTGAGAACGTCTTTAGGTTTCCAGTTATTTTTCCTGCTTGTTCCGGAGGGATGGGGGACTGGGGGCTTTGGTAAGGGGTAAAGTCTTTCTGAATGAGGTTGATTTTCTCTTCAAAGAAGCCTGCTATTTGATCGCAGAGGTCTTGAGAGGGAGGTATTTCGGGCTGTAAGGCTTTTGGATGAGTGAAAGATTTAACTATTGCAAACAGGGTTTTTTGTTTTTGCTTGGCCTCAATAATGGCTTTGGTGTAGAACTCTTTTTTGGCGCTTTTTATAATGGAGTGGTAGCTTTTCCTTATTTGGACATAGGAGTTTCTGTCCGTACTATCGTATGTTTTTCGCCATTTGCGTTCACCTTTTTTGCAGAGCATATGGGCCTTGGCTACTTCTGGCGTGAACCAGGGGGCGTTGGTTTTGCCTTTAATATCAGTTTTCCTAATGCGTTTGGATGGAGCACGTTCTCTGATTTCGTGTAGTATCCAGTTGTGGAAGGATTGGGAGTCTTGTTCCACGTTGCCAGTCAGGCTAGGGTTCTGAGTCTCAAAGGTAGGCTTGAGTTTAAAGGTGTCTTCTACCTTTTTCCAGTTGACGTGGTTCTCTGGAGGTGAACTAGGTTTGATTGAGTTTTTAGACTGCGGGGTTCTAATGAGGAATGGGATCAGGTTATGGGCTGTCCAGATTTGTGGGACCGGGGTGTGGGTTTCTAGAGGGGGAAAGTTGGTACAGACCCCGTCTAGAGTGTGTCCAGCTAGGTGGGTGGGTTGCTTGACCCTTTGCTGAAGGTTGAAGATTTCCAAAGTTTGGTGGAAGTTTAGTGTCTGAGCGTCCTCTGTGGAGTCGAGGTGCAGATTAAAGTCACCCAGAAGGGTGACATGTGGGTATCTGGTTAGGAGCTGACCAAGGGTATCACTGAGAGTGTCTAGGAATTTGGTAGCGGTACCTGGGGGACGGTAGACAAGTCCTCCTGAGAAGGAGGCGGACTCATTAAGTTTAATGGAGAATCCGAGGGATTCGGCTCCTTTTAGTGAGTCAAGGGTGAAGGTATGGCATTTGAAGGAGTTGCGCAGCAGCAGATACATATAATTATGGGAGGCTATTGCGTCAGTAGTGGGACAGATTTTCAAACTCTGTTATGTTGTGTGTTGCTGTGCACACCATAGTGGTTATAATTTTTGTAACTTGTCTCTCATTTCTTGTGGAGCATTAATGCTCATTATGTTTGATTTAAGGGTGTTTCTTTTAAACCCTGATGCTTGACTAAACTGCTCTAGTTCCCCAAGGAGGTCTGCTATAGAGATGATAGGGTCTGGCAGCATCACCATCACATCCATCAGCATACAGCGCTAGTTTATGCTGTTAGCTCCCAAACCGTATTCCCTGTACTTGCACGTTCAGTCGTATCCTCTCCGCAAATTGCTCCATATATAGTGCGAACAGGGGCAGAAACAATGCACACTCCTGCCTTGTTCCTCTAATCACAGCCAATGGTTGTGACAAGCACCTGTTTGCTCTAACTTTAGCCACAGGGGCAGAGTAGCCGCTCAATATCTAGGTTTTGATTCTGGGGCCTACGCAAATCCAACCAAGTTTCTCTGACAGGAAAGGCCAGTGGAGCTGATCGAAGGCCATCTCAGCATCGATGGAGAGTAAAAAGGTAGGGTTCGGGCTGTGTTTCACCTTATCAATGAGGTGTATTAGGCGTTCTGTGTTATCACTGCACCGCCTTTTACTGGGGAAGCTTGTTTGAGCCACATCCACCAGTCCCTGCATATATGGACCGAGGCAGCGTGCCACTAACCCCATGACAATCTTCACACCTACATTCAACAAAGATATAAGGCGATATGATGAGCAGTGTGCCGGTTTCCTGCCTGGGTTGAGGATGACAGTGATAACCCTCTCACACTTAGCTGGCATGGGAGTGCCAGTGTTAGCAAAAGTGTTATACAGACATGTCAGGATTGGGGATAAGAGTTGGAAAAATATCTTATAACAGGCTGCTGTGAAGCCATTCGGGCAATCTCTAAGATAACATCCATCAAAGATATATTCACCTTCAAGCTGTGGCCTGTTGTGGCGTAAAGGATGGCAGTTTGATGTTTGAGATGTTGGACTGAATAGTGGGCACCAGGATTTCTGAAGCTTATCGGTCAGCATAAAAGCATTGGAAGGGATGGGCTATTTCTTCATTATACCGTATGGACTCCCTTGTACGCATGGTCAGTTGCTCTACAGCACCTCTCTGTTGTTTGGCCCATAGCTTACTTGCTAATAACCTACCTGTTGTATTCCCTCCATTGTAGTAACACTGTTTGAAGCGCAAAAGGCTGTGCTCTGCTCTATCCATGTCTAAGGATTTCAATTGTTGTTTGGTCAGTAAAAGATGGCGCTGGATGCTACGATCACTGGACTCTTTGTTTTGATTTTGTGGGACCTCAGCTAACTCTTGCCTCAAGGCTGCAGTCTCTCTCCTCCATAGGGCAACAGTCTGGTTTCTTAAAGCGAATGACCAAGAATTGTTTGTATGTTCAGACCATCAGTGAGGGTTGGTCTGTCTGCTTTCAAATCTTGTTGGAAAGCTTAAGGGATGTCTGATGCTTTGGTTGGGCCTCAGATCCCCTTAGAATGGTCACAATCCCTATGGGGATTGTTTGATTAAGCCATTCGTATTGAACATCCTTTCAAGAGGCTGCCATTTCTGTCTCTGACTAAAACAAGCAACAGGTTAACACATTTTAATTAGTTATCTGAGAGATGGAGTTTTTATACTGGTAAGTGCTGTACCAAACAGATCCTGGAGTGCATGAGTGCTAATTTTAGGTCAAGCTTAGGCAGCGCTTGCTCTTTCTTTTTGAGCACACCCATTGCCTTTTTATTCGTCCTCTCGATTGTCCTTCAAAAATACTTGCTTGCTAGTGGTTAATCCTGTTCTTTCTCCCTCCTTTTTGTGCTTTGTTTACTCCCATGGAGCACCGCCCAGTTACTGCTATCTTTACATTTGTGTTTATCTGTTCGTTTTGGGGGACACATTTTTTCTTTCTTTTCTGCTTTTGTTTGTCTGTGTCAGCACCTGTCCTCACCTCGCTACATGTCAGTCTTTGTACACGGCCCACCCCGTCATGCGTATGTTGTTTACTCCCCCAATTGCTTGTTTATGTAGCTTCAGGCACTTGAGAACAGAAGGGGCTGGGACGTACTGCCAGAGCTACGTTTCTGTATCGTGGTTGTCTTTGTCTGCACCCGTCCCTGCCTCGCCACATCTTAGTCCTTATAAAAATTGCCTTAATGACATAGTTCACCATGAACATTTTTAATGAACATTTAAGCATGGATGTTTCCAAATTTTAGACCCTGTTTATGTGTTAATTAAACAACATGTGTAAAAGCTCTTCCAACAAAGTAACCATATTCGAATGGGGTGAAAGTAGTCCTTCTTCTGTTTTCAAGTTCGCTATCATAGAGATGACAAAGGTAGATAGTGGCTGAATGGAGGAGCTATCTTAGGTTAGTGCACTGACTGTACTGACCTATTGTGTTGTTTCTTCGCAGTATATGACGTCTGCTTGTTGATTTATAGCGGATTTAAGAACAATTTAAAAATGCCATAATATTGAGTTGCTGTAAAATGTAGAAATCAATGTAAATCTAAATATTTGGATGCGCAGGAGAGGCCCATCACCTTTCATAGGTAAGTTCCAATACTTTTAGTGTCATTTGACGTTACGTCTGTCTGTTCATCAACGCCATCCAGCATGAGTTAGTTGAGGGAAGCAAGAGTAGTGCAAAAGAAATTCCTAAGATTAGTTAAAGAACACGTATAGGGATTTTGGCACCATTTGTCCTTCATACTCTTTAGCTGCTGGGGGAAATGTGGCTTTTCATACAGGAATGTTGGTTTGGTGTCAATGCAGAGATAGCGATCGCAGATGAGTTTATAGATGGTGTCACTGTATACATCGTTGTTGGTGTTATTTTATTAAAGGAATTTATTTCTGTGTGTACACTGTAACCTTCGGAGTTGCACCCCACAAGTTGTGTGCACATAAAATGCCCTGCATCTGAAAGGAGTTTATTATTAGTACAAACTGACATTTATTTATTTTGTTTTTAATGTATGGGAAAAGAGTATTTCTACTTTTATCCTGTTTGGTTGAGTCCAGATATTCTAAATGGTTGAATCTGTCCATTAAATGTATGTATGTATGTATGTATGTGTGTTCTTATATAGCGCTCGACTTACCGGTGGGCATCTCGGCGCTTGCATTGGGAACCCGTCCTGGCTTTTCCCTGTGAGATAACCCGTACTGGGCATCCCCAAGGTGAAAGCCAGGCATCCCGCCGCGGGGGGGCCGTAGTGGAGATTAAGCAAGTTATTGCCCAGAGTTGCAGAGTGTGAACCCTTGATTCGAGTAGGCACCAAAGTGAGAATTAACGAGTCCGTGGACACTTGGGCTCAGACCCTGCCACGGCGGGAATTGAACCCTGGTCCCGGGTCTGACCTCTGCTTCAGGGAATGCCTCCTCTAACCATTGAGCCACACACAAATCGCCGTGTTCCTGGAAGGTAAGGTATGAGATAGCATTTAGAGGCCCTTTTTTTAGGTTTTGACTGGCCATGCGCTTTGCGCATGTGCCAAAAAACCTCTTGAGTTGTGTGTGTGGGTTTGGGTCGGCCCTCGTCATTCATTGGCTGGCTCCATAAATGGAGCCTAGCCATTGGACGAGCGGCCTGTCCGTCAATGCCGGACCAGACACGGGGGCGTTCCCGACATTCTTTGGCTTTTGCCGACGTCACGCGACGCCGGGAACGCCCCCGATTCTGGTCCGGCATTGCCGGCACCTGCCTCTGCCTTCCTGCTCGGGACATTGCACAAAAGACGCTCGATAGCCCCTCCCTCCCGCTCCGTGGCAGCCCGTCTCCCTCCCTCTCCTCAGGCCGGCCGGCCAGCTGAAGGAAGCAGCCGTCCGCCTCCAGCCAGGGCCGCGCTGGGATTGGCCAAGCCGGCCGAGCCTCCACCACGTCATCGGGAGGAGGAGTGGAGAGCAGGAAGCAAGAGATCTGCCAGATGTCCAGGTGAGTGCTTTGTTTTTTAGTTTGTTGCTTTGTCCGTGTGTGTGTGTCTGTTCCCGCCCCTCACCCTCCCGCTGTCAGTGTGTGGCCGTTCCCGACCCCCCTCCCGCTCTTCGTGCCTTTCCGCCCCCCCCTCCTCCGTTTACCTCGTGTGTGGCCGTTCCCGACCCCCCTCCCGCTCTTCGTGAAAAGGCAAACAAAAAACATTATCAATAATTTGATAGCCCTTGGTGGGGAAAACATGCCTCTGGAGATTTTAACAATGCCGCACAGGGAGAAGGAGGGAAATGCTTTATTGATTAGGCCGCGATGAAAGAGCCCTGTTTCCCGCCCGCCCACACCCTTCATACTCGGAGACAGCCTGACTGAGGTAAGCGTGCCGTCGCTCGTCGTGTTAATGCACACGCACTTCACGATGGAGATAGCAGAACAATGACGAAGAGTAGTGAAGCACACGCCCCTGCCTCATCTTTGGATCATGGCCAGTGCGACACAAGCTCCGGAGAGCACCGCGATGGCGTCGGGAGTTGTCCTGTCTCCATGCTCCCCGGCCTGTCATCACTTCTGCGCGACAACCTCTAAAGGTCATTTCAATTGTTTCGCTGGGGGTGTTTTCTATGCTTTCCTGCAGCTCTGTTTTTGCGAGTAAAATAACAAAACCAAAAATATCTACGTTTGCATTTAAACTGCTCCTCGTGAACAGTTAAGACAGATGTGGCCATGTGTGAAGATAAAAGGGCTGTGTATTATTTGAGGGGAACGGCGAAAGAATGCAAGGGGTTTGGGGACCACAGCTTCATTTTTAAAATAAATAAAGGCCCAACGTTTTTTAGGAGGCCATCCCAACTTTCCACTGGCTGAATACTGGGATGTCCGAAAAACAGGTCTTCCTTGTCTTGCTTCCTCATCATGATTCTTTCTACCAGGCAAAAAAAAACACATTAAATGCCAACCACTTCCGATTGGACCGCGAGACACATTGTTATGCGCTTAACTCGGGTTGTGTGTGATCTGCCAGCAAAGTCACGCGCTGTGAACAAATCACAAAGGAGGCCGTGAAAGGGGCGGGGGGCGAGGGGGGGAGCTGATGTTCTGGCAGTCGCAGGTGACAGACCCCTAACAAGTCCCCGGGAGCAGAGGAGAAGTTTATAGGCTGCTAATAAACTGTGACCAATCGGTGAATGGCCCTAATTGTGCCATGCTGGGTGCAGGGCACAAGTTCTTGGGAGAGACCGCACTTGCTCTCTCGTCCCTCCACAGTCGCAGGGGCCTCGGAGCATGTGGCAGGCTCTGATGTTTGACACACTGAATGGGCGTATGTTCCTTGCATTAAACGTGTAGAATATCTAATTATGGCCGCACAATGATGATTTATAGCCAGAGGCATATGCAAACAAGACGCTGTCGCCCATTTAGACAGAGAAGACAGCCCTGGACCGGCTGCTCGTGCGTTTATTAAAAGGAATATTTGACCAACCGGTTAACTTTCAATTACTCTCCATTCACGGCCCATGAAAGTAAAAACATTGGGTCCCCTAAATGGTAATTTACTGCTCTTGCTATGGCTCATTTATCAAATTAAAATTGGCTTGAACCACAATCACGCTCCCTAAGAAATAATCTACCGGAGAAAAATATGAACCCCCCCTACTCACTAATACTTCAGATGGTTTTACATAAAAATAAGAAGAAAAATACTTTTCTGATGAGCATGATTGAGAGTGCAGATTGAGAGTGCAGATTGAGAGTGCAGATTGAGAGTGTAGAGTGCAGATTGAGAGTGTAGAGTGCAGATTGAGAGTGTAGAGTGCAGATTGAGAGTGTAGAGTGCAGATTGAGAGTGTAGAGTGCAGATTGAGAGTGTAGAGTGCAGATTGAGAGTGCAGATTGAGAGTGGAGCTTCAGAGTGGAGCTTCAGAGTGGAGCTTCAGAGTGGAGCTTCAGAGTGCAGAGTGGAGCTTCAGAGTGGAGCTTCAGAGTGCAGAGTGGAGCTTCAGAGTGCAGAGTGGAGCTTCAGAGTGGAGCTTCAGAGTGCAGAGTGGAGCTTCAGAGTGCAGAGTGGAGCTTCAGAGTGCAGAGTGGAGCTTCAGAGTGCAGAGTGGAGCTTCAGAGTGGAGCTTCAGAGTGCAGAGTGGAGCTTCAGAGTGCAGAGTGGAGCTTCAGAGTGCAGAGTGGAGCTTCAGAGTGGAGCTTCAGAGTGCAGAGTGGAGCTTCAGAGTGGAGCTTCAGAGTGCAGAGTGGAGCTTCAGAGTGCAGAGTGGAGCTTCAGAGTGGAGCTTCAGAGTGGAGCTTCAGAGTGGAGCTTCAGAGTGCAGAGTGGAGCTTCAGAGTGGAGCTTCAGAGTGCAGAGTGGAGCTTCAGAGTGGAGCTTCAGAGTGCAGAGTGGAGCTTCAGAGTGGAGCTTCAGAGTGCAGAGTGGAGCTTCAGAGTGGAGCTTCAGAGTGCAGAGTGGAGCTTCAGAGTGCAGAGGGGAGCTTCAGAGTGGAGCTTCAGAGGGGAGCTTCAGAGTGGAGCTTCAGAGTGGAGCTTCAGAGTGGAGCTTCAGAGTGGAGCTTCAGAGTGGAGCTTCAGAGTGCAGAGTGGAGCTTCAGAGTGGAGCTTCAGAGTGCAGAGTGGAGCTTCAGAGTGCAGAGTGGAGCTTCAGAGTGGAGCTTCAGAGTGGAGCTTCAGAGTGGAGCTTCAGAGTGCAGAGTGGAGCTTCAGAGTGGAGCTTCAGAGTGCAGAGTGGAGCTTCAGAGTGGAGCTTCAGAGTGCAGAGTGGAGCTTCAGAGTGGAGCTTCAGAGTGCAGAGTGGAGCTTCAGAGTGGAGCTTCAGAGTGCAGAGTGGAGCTTCAGAGGGGAGCTTCAGAGTGCAGAGTGGAGCTTCAGAGGGGAGCTTCAGAGTGCAGAGGGGAGCTTCAGAGTGCAGATTCAGAGTGCAGAGTGGAGCTTCAGAGTGGAGCTTCAGAGTGCAGATTCAGAGTGCAGAGTGGAGCTTCAGAGGGGAGCTTCAGAGGGGAGCTTCAGAGTGCAGAGTGGAGCTTCAGAGGGGAGCTTCAGAGTGCAGAGTGGAGCTTCAGAGGGGAGCTTCAGAGGGGAGCTTCAGAGGGGAGCTGCAGAGGGGAGCTTCAGAGGGGAGCTTCAGAGTGGAGCTTCAGAGTGCAGATTCAGAGTGCAGAGTGGAGCTTCAGAGTGCAGATTCAGAGTGCAGAGTGGAGCTTCAGAGTGGAGCTTCAGAGTGGAGCTTCAGAGTGGAGCTTCAGAGTGCAGATTCAGAGTGCAGATTCAGAGTGCAGAGTGGAGCTTCAGAGTGCAGAGTGGAGCTTCAGAGTGCAGAGTGGAGCTGCAGATTCAGAGTGGAGCTGCAGATTCAGAGTGGAGCTTCAGAGTGCAGATTCAGAGTGGAGCTTCAGAGTGCAGATTCAGAGTGGAGCTTCAGAGTGGAGCTTCAGAGTGGAGCTTCAGAGTGGAGCTTCAGAGTGGAGCTTCAGAGTGGAGCTTCAGATTCAGAGTGGAGCTTCAGAGTGGAGCTTCAGAGTGGAGCTTCAGATTCAGAGTGGAGCTTCAGATTCAGAGTGGAGCTTCAGATTCAGAGTGGAGCTTCAGATTCAGAGTGGAGCTGCAGATTCAGAGTGGAGCTGCAGATTCAGAGTGGAGCTTCAGAGTGCAGATTCAGAGTGCAGATTCAGAGTGCAGAGTGGAGCTTCAGAGTGCAGATTCAGAGTGGAGCATCAGAGTGCAGATTCAGAGTGGAGCATCAGAGTGCAGATTCAGAGTGGAGCTTCAGAGTGGAGCTTCAGAGTGGAGCTTCAGAGTGGAGCTTCAGAGTGGAGCTTCAGAGTGGAGCTTCAGAGTGCAGAGTGGAGCTTCAGAGTGCAGAGTGGAGTTTCAGAGTGCAGAGTGGAGCTTCAGAGTGCAGAGTGGAGCTTCAGAGTGCAGAGTGGAGATTCAGAGTGCAGAGTGGAGCTTCAGAGTGGAGATTCAGAGTGGAGCTTCAGAGTGCAGAGTGGAGCTTCAGAGTGGAGATTCAGAGTGCAGAGTGGAGCTTCAGAGTGCAGAGTGGAGATTCAGAGTGCAGATTCAGAGTGGAGCTTCAGAGTGCAGAGTGGAGCTTCAGAGTGCAGATTCAGAGTGGAGCTTCAGAGTGCAGAGTGGAGCTTCAGAGTGCAGAGTGGAGCTTCAGAGTGCAGATTCAGAGTGGAGCTTCAGAGTGCAGAGTGGAGCTTCAGAGTGCAGATTCAGAGTGGAGCTTCAGAGTGCAGAGTGTAGATTCAGAGTGGAGCTTCAGAGTGCAGAGTGGAGCTTCAGAGTGCAGAGTGGAGATTCAGAGTGCAGAGTGGAGATTCAGAGTGGAGATTCAGAGTGGAGCTTCAGAGTGCAGAGTGGAGCTTCAGAGTGCAGAGTGGAGCTTCAGAGTGCAGATTCAGAGTGGAGATTCAGAGTGCAGAGTGGAGATTCAGAGTGCAGATTCAGAGTGGAGCTTCAGAGTGCAGAGTGTAGATTCAGAGTGGAGCTTCAGAGTGCAGAGTGGAGCTTCAGAGTGCAGAGTGGAGATTCAGAGTGCAGAGTGGAGATTCAGAGTGGAGATTCAGAGTGGAGCTTCAGAGTGCAGAGTGGAGCTTCAGAGTGCAGAGTGGAGCTTCAGAGTGCAGAGTGGAGATTCAGAGTGCAGATTCAGAGTGCAGAGTGGAGCTTCAGAGTGGAGCTTCAGAGTGGAGCTTCAGAGTGGAGCTTCAGAGTGGAGCTTCAGAGTGCAGATTCAGAGTGCAGATTCAGAGTGCAGATTCAGAGTGCAGATTCAGAGTGGAGAGTGGAGCTTCAGAGTGCAGATTCAGAGTGCAGAGTGGAGCTTCAGAGTGGAGCTTCAGAGTGCAGAGTGGAGCTTCAGAGTGCAGAGTGGAGCTTCAGAGTGCAGAGTGGAGCTTCAGAGTGCAGAGTGGAGCTTCAGAGTGCAGAGTGGAGCTTCAGAGTGGAGATTCAGAGTGGAGCTTCAGAGTGCAGAGTGGAGCTTCAGAGTCCAGATTCAGAGTGGAGCTTCAGAGTGCAGAGTGGAGCTTCAGAGTGGAGCTTCAGAGTGGAGCTTCAGAGTGGAGCTTCAGAGTGCAGAGTGGAGCTTCAGAGTGGAGCTTCAGAGTGGAGCTTCAGAGTGGAGCTTCAGAGTGGAGCTTCAGAGTGGAGCTTCAGAGTGCAGAGTGGAGCTTCAGAGTGCAGAGTGGAGCTTCAGAGTGCAGAGTGGAGCTTCAGAGTGCAGAGTGGAGCTTCAGAGTGCAGAGTGGAGCTTCAGAGTGGAGCTTCAGAGTGGAGCTTCAGAGTGGAGCTTCAGAGTGGAGCTTCAGAGTGCAGAGTGGAGCTTCAGAGTGCAGAGTGGAGCTTCAGAGTGCAGAGTGGAGCTTCAGAGTGCAGAGTGGAGCTTCAGAGTGCAGAGTGGAGCTTCAGAGTGGAGCTTCAGAGTGGAGCTTCAGAGTGGAGCTTCAGAGTGCAGAGTGGAGCTTCAGAGTGCAGAGTGGAGCTTCAGAGTGCAGAGTGGAGCTTCAGAGTGCAGAGTGGAGATTCAGAGTGCAGAGTGGAGCTTCAGAGTGCAGAGTGGAGATTCAGAGTGCAGATTCAGAGTGCAGAGTGGAGCTTCAGAGTGCAGAGTGGAGATTCAGAGTGTCAAGAGCAATGCCAATAGCTCTAACTTTAACAAAGGCAAAACCATTGCATTGTAAATGCTTGTTATCTCATACCTTAATGTGGGCTATATTATTTTGATAGGACTGTTATTTGACATTTGGGAAAAGAACGATGCGATCAGATGATGGTTTCACTTGTTCAGTGTCCTTTATCTTTTGCATTTATGCATACCTGTCAACTAGCCCACTTTTCCCTTCTGTTCATCCGCTTGACAAACAAAATGACCCCCTAGGCTTTAATTGAATCACCAGGGCACACGTTTAAAAGTCGACATTTGATTGATAATCTGCAATGAATTTTAAAATGACTTGTTTTTGCTTTTATGGTCTTGTGAGGCTGAAATAAAATATTTCTTGACTTGACTAAAAGTCGACAGTCCTGCCCATAAGGCCACATCCCATGCCTGATACTTTACCCTTTCTCTGCATTCCTCATCTCGTGCATGTGTAGAAAGTGAGGAGTATTTGTGAGAGTGGTGGGGAGGGAGCCATAGGAATCCCATTTCAGTCAGACATCACAAGTCCTCGTTTAAAGAGGAGACAGGATAATGCAGTCAGATTATTTTTGAGCCTACAATACAACACAGTGAACGGTGGCAGTCCATGAACAGACCACTACTGGTCTGGCGGTTCGGAGACAGCCTAAACTCACATATAGCACGGTTCCTGCACTGCTCAAAAAATTCGACTTTTGTAAATTCAGTGCACAGTTTACAGCAGGAAGTATGATAAATCTGTCATCTTATTATGTTAAAAGCTTAACTTGTCCCTGATGCTGATTCTTCAGGCTGTTCAATACTCTAGTGATGCAGCCGCACACAGAATGTTATAGTGATGTTGACTTGCATCAAAGCACTTGTCTTTCTGTCTGTGCGTTAAAATGCTTTGGAATGTGTCCATAATTCTTTCCTGAGGCAAGCATCTATTCCTGAATCAAACTGCATGACCCAGTGTGTAAAAACTGTATAGCTCTTCAATACCTGGTAGCACAGCAACCAGGATAATGTGCTGCATGTCTAAACACTTATAAGGTTCAAAAGGCGAGACCTATTGGCTATGCCAATGTTTGTTACTGCTGCTGTTTTCTCTCCTTTATATAGTGCACAGATATCGCAGAACATACAGTAGTCTGGGAGAGAGTGAAATGCTTCTGAGGTTTACTTTGCAAACTGGAGTGTGTCTGTATATTAGTGGTTGAATGATGTGATTACAATCAGAAATGTGTCTTTGTTAGATGATTGTGTTTTGCGGTCGGGTGCCTGAGTAGCTGTACAGTATGTGCCTGTTTGGGATTTCTGGCACCATAGCATGCAACAATGTCCCCATAGAAGGGAGAACAGTGGAACATTCCAAATACCAACACTCCAGTGACTTTTTATGGCTTCACTTACAATTCCTTCAGGACAGTTGAAACACAACGTACTTCCCTTATATAATAATAATAGTAATAATAATAATAATAATAATAAGACATTTTATAAAGCACAACAGCTACCTCAAACAGAGGTGTCCCAGTGCTAACGCAGCCAAGCAGGACAAATAGAATGTGAGGGGACTAGCATTGGCTGAATAGCCATGTCTTCAGTGCTTTTCTGAATTCCAATTCAGATTGGATTAATCGAAGTCCATCAGGGAGGGAGTTCCATAATCTGGTCGTCACCACCGTAAAAGTTCTGCTTCCAATGTGGGATTTCGCAAATTGTGGTACGCACAGCAGATTCTGGGAGTTCGATTTTACAGAGCATTCCTGTTGATAGGGGCGAATACGTTTCCGAATGTGGCTGGGACAGATACCTCTCAGGGTCCTGAAAGCTATCGTCAGTGCCTTGAATTCTATCCGTTTAGCTACCGGCAGCCAACGGAGCTTTTTGATATGCGGAGAGATGTGTTGTCTAAAAGGTACTCTTCTGATTAATCTCGCAGCTGCATTCTGCATCATCTGCAATCTCTTAATCAGATATGCAAGCAGCCCAAGGTAGAGACTATTTGCGTAGTCCATTCTCGAGGTCACTGTTGCATGGACAACAGATCTTTGACAGCTCTCAGAAAGGAAGTGTAGAAATTTCCTCAGACCTCTCAATATGCCAAAGCAGGAGGGTGCAGTAGAGTGTATTTGGGTTGAGAAAGTTAGGTTGGATTCCCATTTCACACCCAGATTTTTCGCTGTGGTTGAGGGGCATGGGGGAGACCCATTTCCTCCGGCCACCACTGTCCAGTTGTTGGTGGGGAAGCCTTGCCAAAAAACAGGAGCTCGGTTTTCTCTGAATTAAGCTTTAGCTTATTATTTTTTATCCAGCTGGATAAGTCCGTCAGGTATTCCCTGAGCCTTGCAAGGAATTTGCTGATTGGTCCTTGAAGGAGAACACAATCTGGGTGTCGTCCGCATAGGAGATATCTTTTACTCCCCATTGCGCAATGAGCGAAAAGAGTGGAGCCAGATAGATATTGAAAAGTAAAGGGCTCAGTGCCGACCCCTGTGGTACCCCACACCATAGAAGTTTGGCTTCCAATTTAAAAGGGTGAAGAGTGACCCCCGCGTGCGGTCGCTGAGATAAGACTTTATCCAGGTGAGCGCCGCCCCTCCTATATACTAAGTTGACATCATTGATATAGCTAAAAAACAAAAAGAATCTGATGAGATTGTGACACCTTCACTTTCACCTACTAAGACTACACAGATATATTACAATTTAAGAATTAAAAGCTACAGAAACAAAATGTCCAGCAGCGCCCACTGTTTCCCCAGGGGCGTAGCTTTAGGTGGGCGGGGGGTATTTGGGTTGTTACACCCATGTATTTTGTGATAAATAGTTGGGTGCATGTGCTTTCAGTCAGGTATGGTGAAAAGTCTGTCAGATTTCACCAGGATTTCTCCAGGAATATTTACATACACGCAGACAAAAATGCACACACACTCTCTCCCTCTCTGTTTTTGAAATTCCTCCAAAATATTGTTTTTTTTAATTTTCAAAAATTGTGTTGACTCTTAGTACTCTTACCAATCCACATTCCTCTCCCTTACCACTGCCATTTAGGCCCTTCTCATGCACCATGCGTGTCCAATAATGTATTTAAACATTATATGCCAGCCTGACTGTTGGAAAAACTGAAACTCCCCTCCCATCCCCCAACCCTACTGACCATGCTACGCCCCTGTGTCTCCCTTGACCCAACTTCTAGTCTAGTCCACAACTGGGGAGACAGCAATTTTATGTTTCTGTTCCTCTCACTCTAGATTTAGATAATGGTTCACAAAATGCACAGTGCATATGTGAATGTTGTCATCTACAGAGGCAACCAGTATGTGCCATTCGGCACATGTGCACCGAATAAACCCCTGCAGGGTCTCACGCGGGCTGCAGGTCTCGGCATTGGGCTTTGACCACAATTACAATGTGAACGCTTCTGCAGTTCTTGGAAAAATACAGTCAAGATGTGGTGGGATGATGAGAATTTAACACACCCGCAGTGATGCCTCTTGAAGATGAGTTAAATGTGGGGGAGATGTTTTTTGGACAGCTTCTATATGCGCATTTCCTTCTCATTAGAATTCTTCAGGAACAGTGTGGTCCATATCTTTTAAGGTTCAAGGATGCTGGCCATGCTCCTTCTACAATCAGTTGTGGTGCACATAAGATGAGCTCAGACAACGCCTTATTTTAAAAACATATTATGGCAGCACACTAGATCAGCGCTCCAGCATGAGTCTCCATAGGCATTCTGGTCTCAGTAGTCTTCTTACCGTTATTCCACAGTTTACTAATGTTGAAGCAGGAAGCGGTGTTTTTCAAGAGTACTCTTCTATGCAGGCGGGTGCTCCTGTAGACCTGCGATATTCCAACATGTCTGGGCAAGAAGATGTTCCAAAAAGTAGACACGTCTCCGCAGGAGAATGCTGCTGCAGGATGCAGAGGTCTGTGCTGGTGATGGCCTTGTAGGGTGGCCAGGTCAGTGCAGCAAGATGATCTTGTAGGGTGATCTTATCTTTGCAGATCAATGTTCCTGTATTCCTGTACAGGGTGCCCATATCTGTGCACGATGATGATCCCGCAGGTTGACCATGTCTGTACAGGATATGGTTCCTGCAGGATATACCTATCAGTGAAAAAATACTCCTGTGGGGTTGCCATGTCTATTTAGAAGGAGGGTCCGTAGGAGTGACCATGTGTTTGCACAACAATATTCCTGCACAATAGACCCTTCTGAGCAAGAGGCTGTTCCTGCAGGCTGCCAATGATAGTGCAGGAAAATTTTAATGTGGATATACCTGTTTGTGCAAGATAATTATCCTGCATACCAGATGTCTGTGTAGGTGAATGATCCTGTAGGAATGCCATATCTGTCAAGATAATGTTTCTGCCGGGCTATGCTCCTGTAGTACAAACTTGTCTGGACAGGAGGATATTCTAGCAAGGAAGGAGGGGAACAGAAGTATGTTTCATTTTCTTCAGGGAAAAAGATCCTCCAGGCAAGGGCTGCCACTGGGGAACGCAAGTTCTGTCCTGGAAGACTCTCCCTCATTTCCTGGTTTCTCAGGCTGCTGAAATTGTAATTCGTGACGTTTTTTAGAGGGCTAGTGGTAGAATGTCATGAAGGCGCGTAAGCGTGAGAAGTGGAAGGACAGATTTATGTACTCAATCAGCCATTCATTTCTGTTTGCAGTTTTACATAGGGTGATCCAAGCCACGGGTGGCGTCAGGGCGCTGTACAGGAATAAGTGAACACCTGAGGGATGCAAGTGACCTGGTTAACACAAGAAAGAAAGCCTCAAAGTAGTAGTCATGGTAACATATGCTTTAGGAAACCCTGACGCCCATGGTGACGAAAAGGATCAGGGGGGGCCAGAGAGAGGATTTCCCTGCTGGGGCTGTGGGTGTGGGCGAGGGACAGCTTTATCCCATAATAGGAGCGTCCACCAGAACCTATTAGGGAAATTGGAAATGAGGATTTAAGACTCCAACAAGGAATGGAAACTGACAGCTTCAATTACAGTGTGGGTCCAGACGCTGGGAGTCGCCCTTTAAGGCGCTGTCTAGAGGGGGGGGGGGGGGGGGGGGGGGGGGGGGGGGAGGCAGGATCTGGGTGCCCTGGGATTGTAGGAGATGCTGATGGGAGAGGGGCGGTAAATCTCAGGAGCGCGGACTGTTGGTCAGATATGGTGATATGCTGCTCTGCTTTTTATTGCGGCCCAAAATAATTGAGTAATGTCAATCGGTTGAATGACTGAACAGGGCAATGGGGCTAAAGGGACAGTCATCACAAGAAGTTCCGATGGTTTTACAGATTTTAAGGTTTTTGTTTTTCGAGATCATAACCTGCCCTGAATTTTCATTAGGATGTGTGAGGCTATTTCTTTTAATATACATAATGCAGGTGCATTCCATCAAACCAGCCTGAATCATTTTCACACGTGTTTCTTAGATTTAATAGCCTTACATCACAGTAAATGAAGTCATTGGCTCAATAGCCCATTTACAGAAATCCAATTGCATTATTATTGTAGTTGCTGACGTTGTAAAACATTTCGTCACTCGTTGCTTCAATGCAACTCCTTGTGGTCCATGATATACACGTGGAACATTTCCTCAAGCTGTGCATCATCGTAACTCCTAGTATATATGTATCTTCAGGTGGTGCTCTTCAGAAGAGTGCAGCAGAACTAGAATGTTGTTTCATCTTCCCAGCACAGCTCCTCAGTAACCTACTCACTAACAGCCTTTTCTGCAAGAGAACGAATAGTCCTTCTTCAGTCTTCAGGGACACGCCCTGCATCTTTCAACATGTAGAGAGTGTTAGATAAGAGAGTATAGGGGGAGGTTTCCCCACCAGGCAGAAGTCATAGTCGGTTGTCTTCAGTGCTTTGGAATTGACCTGTGCAGTTGATTCGGAATGACTGACAGGTCATAATCACCCAGGCGTCGGTTTGCTGCAGCTTGTTGTGGCGCTTCTGTGACTTTCCTTGTCGGTTTCTGGATGATTTCCACCTGCGGACGTGTGATTGCTCGGGGTCTGGAGGGGTGTGTCGTGTGCCCTCGTGTGACAGGCGGACACTCGAGCATTGTCACATAAATCCTCTCACTTTGAAGTCAAAGAAAGAAAAGTAAGCAACAAGCACCAAGCTCCCTGGCATTTGAACTCAGACTTTGAATGCACAGCAAGATAAGAACAAGATTTCAAGGCTGTTTGCATAAATTGAGCAATGGTGGAAGAAAACAGAATATAGAGTTTGGGCAACGGAAGGAACAAACTCAAGCTAGACAGCCTAAAACAAATCAAGCCAGCAATTAGAAAGCAAACGAATGTGCGTTACAAACCACAAAGCCAATGGTATGCAATGGGCGGAATGCATTTCCGGGGGGGAGGGAGGGGCATGATGGCGTGGCATGCTTCATCATCGGGCCGCGCTCCTCGTTGGGCCTGCCCTGCAATAATTCCATACCAATCTTCTTAGATAGTTCTCGCTGTGTCCTTCAACACTGCAGGCATTCAAGTTGCACGTTTGCAACCTATTTGGTGATAAAAAGACCTCAAGTGGCCATTGGGCATTGCAATGCTGGCCCAACTAGGAGCACAGCGCGATGATGAAGCATGCCACCCTAGGGTGGGTGAGGGCTTGTGCTCCACTAAGCGAACGCTTCCAGTGGCCACTAGGATCTGAACACTGAGGGGTGAGTGGCTGAAAAGTCAATGTAGCTGCACCTGTCCTTGCTGCATTCTGAGAAGTAGATTAGTTAATGACTGGGGTGGTGAGTTAGTAGGATCTAGAGCTTCTTGTCTCAGGGGATAGATGGTTCATGAGAAGCGAGTAGGTGACTGACACCAAAGGCACCTGCACGCCCGAAGTGTACATTAAGGAGACTGTGGGCCTCATTTATGGGAAATGATGCATCGCTGCGTGAAAGCAGCGATGCGTCACCTTTCACTGCGCACTACTTGCGACATACCTGATGCGTCATATTTAATGTATGACGTATCATGTCGCAAGGAGTTACAGATACGTCAGTATTTTTGACGTATCTGTAAGCACAAAAGTGACGCATTGCTGGAGTGTGTCACAAAAGTGACGCAACAGCAGCAATGCGTCCTTTCACATGCGGCAAGCCCCATGTGAAAGGGCCTGCGTCAGTCTTACGCCTGCTGTGAGGCAGGCGCAAGATTTTGACGCAACAGCGTCCTAAAAGTGACGCAGTGAAATCTCATAGATTTCACTGCGTCACTTCTACGACCCTTCCTTGCGTCAATACGCCCCCCTTGCATACATTATACCTGGCGCAGGTATAATGTGGCGCAGGGGTTTACAAAGTGACGCATCTACCTAGATACGTCACTTTGTAAATATGGCGCATTTTTTACGCCACCGGTGGCGTAAAAGTGACGCACTGCCTCATAAATGAGGCCCCAGGTTCGGAGGGATGCCCTTGTACCCAAGCATAACCACAACTGGGGCAGAAACTACCTGAAGGGTGGTACCTACAAGACTTGGCTCCGCTGTGTCTTTCAGTTATAGAGGGTTGTTGCACCAGGACAGCGAGGAGGGGGTGAGGTCCCCACTGACTCTGATGAGCTGTGGACTCCTTTGAGTACTTTTGCCTCAGAGCACGCAGAGGTCTCTCCTTTAGACTCAGATTCAGTATGAGTGCAAGTGTTGATGGTTCCTTTAGAAGCTTGGACTTGAGTAGATATAATATTTGATTTAGCGTATGCAATGGTTTAGCATATGCGAATATGCTCTTTTTAAGACTCGTTTTTTGCCCACAATACATTTTCTGTCTCTTCAAAACTCGGGAGAGTGTACCCTGTTGAATTGGAGGTTCCATTAGGATTGTGACGTATCTGTAAATGTCCAATCACACCTCCGCGCTCACAACTGTTTGCAAAAGCATTGCAGTTGCTTTGGCAGGCGAAAGACCGGTCGTGTGGTTTCATGTGTCGTGCCATCTCCTAGGTCAGTACGGATGCCCATGTTGCCGTGTCTGGCATGGGCGTGAGGGCATCTGTTACCATCCAGTTATTACTACAGACAGACAGCACTGCCTGGTAGAACAGGCATGCACTTAGAAGTGGGTCATCTGGCAATGCAACCTATAGAAGCTAACTCGACACTCACCACAACGTAAATGACAAACTCCAGCTCGTGTTTGGTCTCGTAATCCAGCGGCCGGGCCAGCACCACCTTCCCGCTGTTTGGCATGTCAATCCGGAAGTACTTGGCGTCAGCCTGCAATGCAAACACAATTTCACTTATTTACACACATCTAAAAATGTCACTGCTGCTCTGAAGGAACCAGCAAAAAAACACCATCAGCGCAGCTGTCTGACAATTTCAAAAGCCCATGTTAAGCGTGTTGAGACGGACACATGTAATGGACATGTTTAAACTCCCCATTAATAGACACTGAGAGGTCTACTCCAGCTGCCCTTGCAATGCATTGAGAAGAGGGAAATACATACTAAAATCCGCCAATGCAATGTGCTGTGGCATGGTAAGTGACTTCCTCTAATTCCACACTGACTGACACTGTGACTCGGTGGCGGATGTGATCCAGCTGCCCGTTGACTTGTACTGGGCACAGAAACATGCCCTAGCAGCCGATTGAATTCCATAGGAGCGCAATGAAGGCTTAGCGTCTGAATTAAAATTCACTTGGTAACCCGAGGGACATGCTGAAATGTGAGCGCCATGCTCCAGCTGCCATTGAGATGCATGTGGCACAGAGGGGATTACGTTTAGTTAAAGCAGAGAAATATAAAAAATAACCAAAGACAGTGATAGTAAGGTTTTATATGCTGAAGGCTCAAGTAATAACTGGCTTTACCGCTTCCACCTCTTTCTTGATATACGTGCCCCAGCACACACATAGGTACGAGTGTGGGAGGATTACAGAGGTGATACTAGCGATGCTGTAGTTGTGCTCATCTGAAGAGAATGGGACTCAAAGTTGAATGTACATTTAAAACAAGCATTAGCAATGCCAATAGGTCTGGCATATAAATGACTGCGTCTCTTCAGTCATTGGTGGGTTTAGTTACTAAATAATGCATTATATATGCAGTCAATCACACATCTTTGCACACATGCATCCAGTCATCCATCCACAAAGTCATGCATGCACCTACTTACGCAAACAAATAACACACAAAACTCAACATCATATGCAAGAAGAGTTAAAAGAATATAAGTGGAGAAGAAAGCATGGTGCTGCCTAAATATGGCAGGAATATGCTTGAAGTGACAAACAAAATTAAACATAGCAGTGGGTGGCCTTCTTGCCATGATATTGTACATGGTGTATCATTGTTTTAAAGTTTCAGAATTCCACATTTGGAATCAATGTGTCGGCCTTCTTGGAATAGTAAAACCATAATACATTGCAAACAATACTACCTCATTCCATTAACGTAGCCCAGTTTTGACGCACTGGCCCCAATGGATGAGGCGCATGCCAGATAAAATGAGCAGCATGAAAGCAGCCCTTTAGCACTGCCTGGGGCTGTAATATGCTCTAAAATTAAAATAAAAAGAGGAAAAGAAAAGCAATGTAAGGGGACCTAGAAAGAGCAGAAAATGAAAAGCTAAAGGAATGGCCAACCAGCCATGGCACTGATTCGCACTACATTTTAGGGGGATATGCGTATGTATTCAGACAAATGCATTACTTACAGGGCAACAGAGTCAGCGGGAGAAGTGGGTTGACTCATTGAGCCCTACTATATGTAGTCATGGATGAAAGAAGAGGAACCATAAATGGCACAAACCAGTGGCAGAAGAGGCTGAACTAATGCCCTTTTATATATGTATATATATGGGTATGTAGGTATGTTTGTAATACATTTTTTTTCATCACAAGATCATTGCAGATGATTTAGTCTGTCAGGCATTCCACGGGGATTCTAGCAAAAAAATACAGTTTAAATCCTCTACCCCTAGGGTTTTTTCAAAGAGGGTAATCAACACCAAAACCCTTACTCAGAAAGTTAATAAATTAAATTCCATGTAACAATATACCTGCCTACAGGCTTAAGAACAGTGTAAAAATAATACACAATTAATAGCCTATTTCCTTTAACACTTGGCTCTCACAATAAGTAATTCTTATCTACTGACGCTGCATAACTTTTAATATTAAAAAGATGAAAACCATAGGATCTGACATAGCATTTCCCAAGAACCAATAAGACCTATGGCCATTACTATAGGTTTGACACCATAACCAGCATAGACCTACTGAAGTGTATAAATATCTGCAAAAATACACTTGTCAAAATATTATACAAACCTTCTTAAGAGGTCAAATAAGGATTATCACAGTGAAAAGCATCAATTCTTAGGATTTATTGGAGCAGGTGACCAACACCAAAATCTTGCCTGCTACAGAAAGCGGTGCGATTTCTTGTAACAAAATACCCATCGACAGCCTGTAACACGATGGGCCAACAATCTACTGTTAGAGTACTATAGGCTTAGGCAAATGCTTTTCACAATAAATAAGTCATACCTACTGCCTTTGTCATAACGTTTCATACTTAATAGATCAGACCTATGTCATCATACATAACGTTTCACTTTTGAACCAAACAGGTTTGTAGCCTCTATCATTAGTTTGTCACCATGGCCGGACGGGGAACCGAAACCAACCCTGGCAAGGAGCATGGCCGACCCCAGGGAGTGTGGGGGAGTGCTAGAGGAAAGCTTTGTGCCGGTTTTGTTGCTGGGAGCCGATACTGCAAAACTGTCCCCCGGTAACAAAAATGCCCCCGAAGGGGTCTAAAACTGGCCCCCGCCCTGGCAGCCCACTGGGGAAATGCCCAGTGGCCCCTACAGCAAGTCCGGCCCTGCTTTTCATCATAATCATAATCAATGTATGCCCACGGCATTAAATGTAAGCTTTCCCACAAGGCAATCACCAGGAATACGTTCATAAAATTACAAATGTTCACAAAATTACAGTTGCCAAAGCAAAATATCATATCTCATAGCACCACCACAGCATCACTCTGCACCACCACAGCACCACTCAGCACCACCACAGCACCACTTAGCACCATCACAGCATCCCTCAGCACCACCACAGCACCACTCAGCACCACCACAGCATCACTCTGCACCACCACAGCACCACTCAGCACCACCACAGCACCACTTAGCACCATCACAGCATCCCTCAGCACCACCACCGCATCACTCAGCACCACCACAGCATCACTCAGCACCACCACAGCACCACTCAGCACCACCACAGCACCACTCAGCACCACCACATTATCACTCAGCACCACCACATTATCACTCAGCACCACCACAGCACCAACCAGCACAACCACAGCATCACTCAGTACCACCACAGCATCACTCCGCACCACCACAGCACCACTCAGCACCACCACAGCACCACTTAGCACCATCACAACATCCCTCAGCACCACCACAGCACCACTCAGCACCACCACAGCATCACTCCGCACCACCACAGCACCACTCAGCACCACCACAGCACCACTTAGCACCATCACAGCATCCCTCAGCACCACCACAGCACCACTCAGCACCAACACAGCACCACTCAGCACCACCACATTATCACTCAGCATCACCACATTATCACTCAGCACCACCACAGCACCAATCAGCACCACCACAGCATCACTCAGTACCACCACAGCATCACTCCGCACCACCACAGCACCACTCAGCACCACCACAGCACCACTTAGCACCATCACAGCATCCCTCAGCACCACCACAGCACCACTCATCACCACCACAGCATCACTCAGCACCACCACAGCATCACTCAGCACCACCACAACATCACTCCGCGCCATCACAGCATCAATCTCTGCAACCATTCAACAACAACTGGTTCAATTATGTTCTCTCAATGTTTCAAGCTTTATTACAAATGTCACAAAAAGATGTTAATATTTCACTTCTGTTCTTGGATTTTCATCACAATAAAATACACTGAACATAATCTTCACAAAAGTTATTTACAAAAGTTTAAGCTATTGCTATTATAAATTACAATCACTTTTATTTAAGTATTAATTATTTTTAAAAATTAAAAGACGTTGTTATTTATAATATCAACACATCTAAGTCACGTAAATACAAAACATGTTGCATTACAAATGCTATAGGTGTCACATTTGCGAAAGTTATAACTATTAGCATTGTAAATGACAAAGCTATTAATTTAGCTATTTTCAAAACCAACACATAAATAAAAAAATTGTCATTTATAAGACCAATTGCTCAAACTTTCATAATGCGAGACCTATTGCATTGCAAATGCTTGTTGTAGTGTAGCGCTCCAGTGTTCCTGTCACGTGTGTGACAAGGAACACTGGGAGCGCAGGCATCATTTCCGAGGAGAGAAAGTCCAGCCGCATTAAAGGCTGGTTTGTTCCCGGCGCTCTCCGGGTTAATAAATAGTTAACCCCGCGATCCACTGTGTCTGCCTCGTCTGTACCCCCAAAGCCACCACCACAAATTGGCGACGAGGATGGGGCGGACACAGTACACGCAGATCCTGACGCTTGGCGCGCGGTCCTGAATGCAGTGACTGCTGCAACTACATGAGAGCGCAGCCGAGAAACCTGCGGCTGCCCTCCTGATGGTGTAGTGCGCCTGAAAGTCCGCAGATCGGCAGTGAAGGTGAGCAGGTGTGTATAAGCGCTCCATGCACCAGCAACTCCCCTAGGGGGGCCCCCATACCAGGAGATAGATACTGAGGGTTCAGAAGCCCGTCCCTAGCGTGGGAGAGACAAAGAGAGTGTCAGAGAACAGCACTTGGAGGCAGCAACACTCAAGGGAGCACTGGAGGATCCCGAGGGGCAGTAGGAGAGATCATTAGTGCACAGGAAGAGCCCGCTGAGAAGCCATCACTCACAGGTGCACTGGAAAATCCTGAGGGGCAGCAGGGGGGATCAGGAGTGCACA
Organism: Lissotriton vulgaris; assembly: GCF_964263255.1. Lineage (NCBI taxonomy): Eukaryota > Metazoa > Chordata > Amphibia > Caudata > Salamandridae > Lissotriton > Lissotriton vulgaris. The sequence continues at coordinate 1,635,644,596 of NC_141685.1, read as the reverse complement.
GGAAGAGCCCACTGAGAAGCCACCACTCACAGGTGCACTGGAGGATCCCGAGGGGCAGCAGGAGGGATCAGGAGTGCACAGGAAGAGCCCGCTGAGAAGCCACCACTCACAGGTGCACTGGAGGGTGCCGAGGGGCAGAAGGAGGGATCAGGAGCGCACAGGAAGAGCCCGCTGAGCAACCTGCATTACCCAAGTCAACCCCAGGCCACCTAGGACAGAAACACACACATACTGACGCCACATTGCCCTGCAAGTACCAGCATACAGCTCTGCCTCCAGCTCCACAGCAACCAAAGGCAGACGTCTAAGTGGACACTGGGGCACTGCAGAAATAACTCAAGGTGCCCCACGCTCCAGCACCCGCAGCAGGCCAAGGCAGCATAGGGACACCCGATCCTGGCGCACCAAAGCCAGGACCACGTGGGTGACGACCTCACGTCCCAAGTAGGAGCAGCCGATTTGCATGATCAAGGCGCACCTGGAAGCCCCCCCACCCCGGACTGACGAGGAGCTGCCGCGAAGACAAGCCAACATGTGCGCACAAACCTTCTCCCTCACGAACCCGGTTCCCTTCCTGCCCAAACCAGAAGAACATGCAATGAAATGGGAGGATCAGAAGGAGTACTTTCTGAACTATCTGTTGGTACTGGAAGACGAGGGAGACAAAGTCTTTCCAAGTAAGCAGAAAAAGAAGATCCTATTACACAATTTGGGCCCGGAAGGCATCAGAAGTACATGAACTTGGTAAAGAAGACCAGACCCCAAGAGGATGACGACGTGTTTCAACACGCGATTGAGGACCTCGACAGTCATTATCAGCCAGTGGTGTGAACTGAAATAGACTGTTTCAACTTTTTTCATCGGAAGCAAACCGCAGGGGAGTCCGTGGATGGCTACGTGGCGGCGCTAAAGAGGTTGGCCTTTTACTTGCAAATTCTGAATATTTCATGATGATTTCATTCGGGACCAGATCATCATGCAGACAGTGAACACGTCCATACAAGAAAAGCTATGGGTGAGTGGCGACGCCCCCCTGAAGGAAATTGTGGCCATGTTCAAGAAGGCGGAACTTTCAAAACGTTGTGCAGAAGCAGCTAAAAAAGACAATGCAAGCAAAGCTACTGTGAACAAAGTGACGGAGACAACCTTCCAGGAGCGCAAGCCACCGTCCACAGCAAGCACTAGCCAGCCCAAGAAATATACAGGACTCCTGCATCCCTGAAGACCCAGGGGGAGGACAAGAATAATTGCTACAGATGTGACAGCCTGGCGCATGCGGCCAACAGCAAGCGATACCCGGCCTTCAGAGCAAAATGCTCGTACTGCGGTATCATGGGACACTTTGAGAAAGTGTGTAGGGGCAAACCCCGGAAAACGTTGGTGAAGTACGTAACACAGGACTCAGAAACAGAAGAGGGAGCGGGTGTAGACGAAGACAGCGTGCTGTGCAAAGACGAATAGATTTTGGGCATAGACTGTTCCAGGACACGTAAGCCGTTGTGTGAGCTATCCATTGAGGGGATACCTGTATCCACAGTGGCAGATTCAGGTTTCCCATACCCTATCATACAACGCAGCATCGGGGACCGTGATTTTGCACAGGTCATAGGCACACACCTACTTCCCCCGGATATTCACCCAGTCACATTCACAGGGGAACCAATCCCCATGGTAGGGTTACGCCCACTGCAGTTTGAATTCAAGGGCCGTACGGCAGAAGGAAAGCTCTACGCGACGGAAAAGGGACCCTCAGTATTGGGATGGGTGGACCAAGGAGCATTAGGGATTCAAGTTAACCCTGGTGGCACGATGCAAGTATTTATGGCAGACCCGGCACAAACGTATGACACCAACACATGGAAAGCAGACTTCCCGGCTATCTTCGGCGGCACCATTGGCAAGCTAACAAAATTTACGCACAAGATATGCCTCAAGGAAGGTGACAAACCAGTAAGTCACAAAGTGAGGAATATTCCATTAAATTGTAGAGAGGCAGTACAACAAGAACTGCAACGCTTAGAGGACAACAGGGTAATTGAACCCATAGAGAGCGCAGAATGGCTTGCACCATTGGTGGTAGCCAGGAAACCCAATGGAAAAGTGCAACTTTGCATTGACTTCCGAGAACTCAACAAAAATATCATCGTAGATAAGTTCCCGTTGCCAAAAATAAATGAGATGTTGGCCCTGACAAAAGGAATCAAATGGTTCTCCGCAATAGACCTCACCTCAGCGTACCACCAGATCGCGCTACACCCAACCTGTCAGAAACTAACTTCATTCATCATGCCATTTGGGTGCTACCGCTTCCTGCGGATGCCCTTTGGACTGGCATCCGCTGCAGCAGTGTTTCAAAAGTTAATGCACAAGCTCTTCAAAGATACGGAAGGGGTGCAGTATTTCCAAGACGACATCCTAATCATGGGGAGGACCAAAGTGGACCACGACACTAAGTTGACTACAGTGCTACGTATACTGACACAGAACGGCCTCACGGCAGAATGGGACAAATGCAAATTTGGCCTAAGCTCAGTCACTTGCCTGGGCCATGGAATAAGTGACAAAGGAGTCACACCCAAACTAGCGAATGGCAAGGCCATCAAGGATGCACCCACACCCAGAAACAAAGAAGACGTCCGCTCCTTTCTGGGAATGGCGGAATTCTATAGTAAATTTGTGCCACATTTTGCCACTAAAATGCACAATATGCGCCAACTACTAAATGAGAAGAACACCTTCACATGGTCCGAGGCCTCCCAGGAAGAATTTCAACAACTCAAAGTCGACATCTGTGCGGCAGTCCCCCTACACGGGTTCGACCAAAAGGCACTATCTGTCCTCACCACCGACGCGAGTGACAGAGGGTTGGGAGCAGTCCTAATGCAGAGATCCACGGAAGGCGTAATGACTATGGTCAGTTTCGCGTCACGATCCCTGGCCCCCAATGAAGAAAAATTTAACGTCATTGAGAAAGAGATGTTAGCGGCAATATGGGCGATGGAAAGATTTCGCCAGTTCTTGTGGGGCTCCAGGTTCCTGCTCAGAACGGACCATAAGCCCTTGGTCAAGGTGCTCACGTCCAGAGGCCACGTGGGGGCCACGCCGCGCATAGTGAAAATGATGCTTCGGTTGCTGGACTTTGTACACAATGTCGAATACCTCCCGGGTACAAATAACAAAGTCGCAGACTACCTCAGCAGAGTGGCAGCCATTCAGGGGGCACCAAAGAAGACTGAAAAGGACGACTACACCATAGCATTCACGGAGGAGGCAGTCATAAGTGCACAAGATTGGACCAATGCATACGAAAATGATGCATGCCTAACCACAGTCAAACGATTCATTGTGACAGGGTGGCAGGAGAAGAAACACTTGGACACAGAACACTGGAAATTCTGGGAGGTCCGAGAGGAACTGTCGGTGGGGGACAAAGACGTATTCCTACTACGGGGAGACAAAGTAGTCCCGCCAAGTCAATTGGTACACCGTCTACTCACGATTATTCATAAAAGACACTTAGGGATAGTCAAAACAAAGCAAAGAGTCGAACAAGCTTAATGGTGGCCACTGGCCAGCCATCGACAACCAAGTGGAGAAGCACGTCAGAGCATGTGAGCAATGCTGCCACGCCGAGAAAACACAAACCACACTGAGACCTCCATTAGGGAAGTTCACCAATGCAGTCAACCCATGGGATGAGTTGTCAGTGGACATCCTGGGCCCCATTTTAGATGCGCAGGGTGTTCCCAAGTATGCCATTGTGCTAATAGACCGGTATTCCAAGTGGCCAGAAGTCGACATATGCGAAATGGTAGACACTGACACTGTCCTGACTTTTCTTACCACGACATTCTTGAGAGAAGGTATACCAAGGGTCATCACATGTGACAAGGGGCCCCAATTCACGTCAGACAAATGGAGAGGATTCATGGAACCAAATGGAATAGAGACCAAACATACCCCGGTGTATCACCCCGCGGGTAACGGCCTAGCAGAAAGATTTAACCGGGTAATCATGGGGTCAGTACAAGCGGCCATCAACACGGGGAAGAATTGGGAGTCAGAACTCAGATGCACAATATGGGCCTACCGCATTACCCCCACTAAGACATGTTAAAGTCCATTTAAGATACTGCGGGCTGTGACCAGTTCACTAGAGACAACGTGGCGTGGAAGCAACTCACAATACAAAGCAAGTGGTCCCCAGCTGTAGTGTGCAGCAATCTAGAAAAAGCAGAAAAGAATTACACGGACCATTATAACAAGCGTCACAATGTCAAAGGAACGTCGCTGGAGAAAGGGGAATGGGTCAGAGTGAAGCTGGCCCAGCTGCGGAGAAAAAGAGACAGCAAGTTCAGCGCTTCCCTGCAAGTTCGAGAGATTTATGCCAGATCTGCCTTATGAAGTGATGGAAAAATATGGTCCTAAGACAGAATGGCCAGGTGCAGGAAAGTGATTAAGTGGGACAAGACAGGAATGAAGCCACCAGAGAAGAATGAAAGTTGGAACCTAGAGGAGGAGGAATGGACACCAGAAACAGAAGCGTTGAGTAGAGAAACCACGAGCACCAGTGAAGAAGAGACTGATAACACCAGAACACAGAGGAAGAAAACAGGCAGACGCGCACAGCAAGAGATTCAAGGCACATGTGGGCTGGACACTAGGAGCCAAACACCTGAGATATCCAGAAATGATCAACCGAATAATAGTGGGGAAACCAACAACACGCACCCCCTCAAGACACACACGCACAGGCAGAGCTGTGGTACTACCTAGGAGGTACCGAGAGTAGGACATGAAAACATAGACCTTTCACTCCTTGTGCCCTCTCACCTCCCGGCTCCCAGCCTTGGATGCCTCTCCCCTAGCAGCTTTCCACTTTGTTAATGTTTTTGGGACATTGCAAACGGTGGAGATATGTAGTGTAGCGCTCCAGTCTTCCTGTCATGTGTGTGACAAGGAACACTGGGAGCGCGGGCGTCATTGCCGAGGAGAGAGAGTCCCTCCGCGTTAAAGGCTGGTTTGTTCCCGACGCTCTCTGGGATATTAAATAGTTAACCCCGCAATCCACTGTGTCTGCCTCGTCTGTACCCCCAAAGCCACCACCACACTTTTCAGCCTTCTTCAGGTGGAAATGCGTATTTCTACACAGAAAGGCAGGTTGTGCTATACACTTCCCTATACAACATCCTTACTCGTCCATGGATTTCTATTAAGTGAAAAATACGAAGGGGCAGATTTATGAGGCCCTTGCGCCACGTTTAGGCCGCTGTTGCGTCACGCAAGGCGGCGTAAACGTGGCGCATCCCTACGAACGATTTACAACGTGACGCATCTAGGCAGATGCGTCACGTTGTAAAGCCCTGCGCCGCTTGTGGGCGTTTCGGCGCATGGTGGGCGTTCCGGGGCAGGTGCGCCTCGCAAAAGTGGCTGAGTGAAATCTATGAGATTTCACTCAGTCACTTTTAAGCCAATGCTGCGTCAAAAGCCTGCGCCTGCTTGAAGCAGGCGTAGGTCTTGACGCAGCATTGTTAAAATGGGGCACCCCCGAGCCTTGCTGGAGCTGCGTCGCGCTTGCGACGCAACTCCAGCAATGCGCCACATTTCCGGCACAGATGCGTCACGCATCTGTGCCGTTTTTGCACCATGGTGCGCTGCATTATAAATGTGGCGCACCATGGCTGGCGGAGCTGTGGCGCATGTTAACTGGCGCATCCCTGGGGATGCGCCAGTTAACATAAATCTGCCCCGAAGCATGATACAAAATGGCGTGCATCAGTAATAACAACATGGAGCCAATGTTGCGTTATATTCCACAAACTAACCCCACGCTCTTCTTCATAGAAATGACCCGAAGTAGTGAAGAAACACTGCACTAATTATGTCGGTTATTGAAAAGATTGTGGCTTCGAAACCTTTTTTGGGACTTTTTGCTTACAATTGACAGCATATTTAATGTGGTACATTTTAAGCTAAAATCCTAACAGTACTTTCTGTAGCACCATCTTTTTAATCAGACATAACCCTTACACCTCTCATTGCTGAATACAATAAATGCTATAAAGTGTTTTAGCTTGTTGTTGCATAAATATTGAAATATTTCTTCCCATGCCCAAACGGGATGCATGTAACATCGTTTCAATGAACCACATTATTTTTGTATTTTGTGAAAATTTGTAAAACGGAACAAGTTCCCTGATGCCTAAATGAAGCTGTCTTTTAATGCATGCTTTTCTGTTTATAAATGAATCCATTTATAGATGGACCATTTTTAGAAGTAGGTTCTAAATTGGACAGTTATTTCAATAGAGTGCTGGCTTTATGTCGAGAAATGTGAGCATTAGTTTGTAGTTGTCAAAAACACACATACATACTGCTATTAATAATCTACACATTTTCGTTTCATAAATGATCTCCTTTTACTTTGCAAGACCAATAGGTTTACTTTAATTTGCTAACACCCTCAAACAGCATTTGTGCATGCATGTGTTTGCAAGTGTTAGCCCATTAAAGACACACCTGTTGGCTTTGACATTTTTTTTGTAACTTTTATTATTAACACGTATTCATGTTCACCACACAAACACTGTTCTCAAAGCTGTACTTGAATTTAACAGGGCACCCAGACCTTATAGGAATCATAAATATGTCGCATCTCTTTTCAATATTTTAGTGTTGAATCATTAAATACCTTCTAGTAAGACACATACATATTATGATATGTACGAGACTGTTCTGCAAGAGCTGTTTATTAATTGGAAATGTGCTGCATTGGTGTTGCAAAATGTACCTTTCTTTGTTGTAAAATATGCCTTTTTAGGTCTCGCCTGTCGATGTGCATGCGCATCGAGCAAGGCGAGAGTATTGCGAGTTATCCACTCTTTATCCACACTGCAAGGAATCGTGGCGATTCCTTGCAGTGCCCGTGACTTTTAAGGTCAATGCGCATGCGCATTAAGCTTATGCGCATGCGCATTGACCTTAAAAGTCACGGGCGCGTGCATGTCCGTCTTTGTTTACCCGCTCCGCCCCCTCCCGCCGTGTCGCCTTGCCTACTCTCTTCCACAGCCTCCCCCAGCTCCGCCCCCTCACTACTTGATTGCACGGCCGCTAGGCCGTGCCTCCCCTACTCTCCTCCCCCCTCCTCCTCTCCTCCCCTGCCTGCCTGCCGCTAGCCTTGCCTACTCTCTCTCGCACCCTCCCCCAGCTCCGCCCCCTCACTACTTGATTGCACGGCCGCTAGGCCGTGCCTCCCCTACTCTCCTCCCCCCTCCTCCTCTCCTCCCCTGCCTGCCTGCCGCTAGAAAGCAAACAAAATGTTAGCGGTAGCAAGCAGCAGTATTGCTCGATACCCCGACCTCTTCCGGTGAGAATATTAATGGTGTTATGCTTTGGCGACTTTAAGAACGGACACATCTTTCTTGTCGGATAATGATTTTGTCTCTTTGTTTATTATATATGTCGGAGTGTTCCCGGCTTCGAGTAAACAGCTGACACCTATCCTGAGCAGGCCCAGCTGTCCCGTCGGTGACCAGCAATTACCATTCCTCAGTTTAGATTTCAAGTTTATTAAATAGAAGGCGCTCCCGTACTTTCCACCTCTCGAGTCCCAGCGCCGCCGCTGTCGCCGCGCAGCTCGTGTGCTGCCAGGTTCATTATCCCTTCGGCTCGATGCTTCCCACGTTTGATTGCAGCTCCCATGGAACGCGTTGGGCCCACTGGTGAAACCCGATCTCCCGCCTTCTCAGGAGCTTGTGTTCCAGCCGCGTCGTTTGTCCTCCCCTACTCTCCTCCCCCCTCCTCCTCTCCTCCCCTGCCTGCCTGCCGCTAGAAAGCAAACAAAATGTTAGCGGTAGCAAGCAGCAGTATTGCTCGATACCCCGACCTCTTCCGGTGAGAATATTAATGGTGTTATGCTTTGGCGACTTTAAGAACGGACACATCTTTCTTGTCGGATAATGATTTTGTCCCTTTGTTTATTATATATGTCGGAGTGTTCCCGGCTTCGAGTAAACAGCTGACACCTATCCTGAGCAGGCCCAGCTGTCCCGTCGGTGACCAGCAATTACCATTCCTCAGTTTAGATTTCAAGTTTATTAAATAGAAGGCGCTCCCGTACTTTCCACCTCTCGAGTCCCAGCGCCGCCGCTGTCGCCGCGCAGCTCGTGTGCTGCCAGGTTCATTATCCCTTCGGCTCGATGCTTCCCACGTTTGATTGCAGCTCCCATGGAACGCGTTGGGCCCACTGGTGAAACCCGATCTCCCGCCTTCTCAGGAGCTACTCACCCTCACCCACCCTCACCCTCACTCACCCTCACTCACCCTCACCCTCACTCACCCTCACCCTCACTCACTCTCACCCTCACTCACCCTCACTCTCACTCACCCTCACTCACCCTCACTCACCCTCGCTCTCACTCACCCTCAACCCCTCACCCTCACTCACCCTCAACCCCTCACTCACCCTCACTCACCCTCACCCACCCTCACCCTCACTCACCCTCACTCACCCTCAACCCCTCACCCTCACACAGTGCAATAGGTCTCGGAGCATTTGAGTTAGAGCTTTTAGAAATGTTTATGGCTTTTTTTTTTAATTCTTTAGCATTGGCTACAGGAAACAAAAATGCTAAAGATTTACACAAAAACCCATAAACAATTCTAAAAGCACTAACTCTAATGCTGCGAGACCTATTGCATTTCCAATGCTTGTTTTGCCACATGGCTATCATGTAGCATAATAATCCATCGTCTCTTCATTTGAGCCCCTCTGCTTCTAATTGAACACCTTCGACCTCTTAGCTTGTTTCGCCACTCCTCCACCCAAAAACCTATAGAACCAGTTATGTAGATACCTTGTTTTTAACACAGTATTGATTTGAGAAAGCAGCACATTTTGTTGATTGGGCTGTCAAACACAGAGGTGGTGAAAGTACATTCGATCTGACCTCTTTCTTCTCCCAAAAAGTTATACCACATTGTTGAGATTAGTCTTCTGATTGCACACACGAGTGTATTTTATTTAAGATGACAATTATGTGGGCTCACTACATTCAAAAATAGTTCCAAATGACAATCATTGATTTTACTTTTAGGGTGGAGTGAGTATTCTAGAGGTCTTTGTAATATATTGTATTGTGCTTTCTGTAGATTAGAATTACAGAGGTAAGAGCCAGATGTACAAAGGTTTTATGGTTGTTGCTAACTTGCCATTCCACTAAATCAGAGAGTTTGCAGCCAGGCGTTACACTGGGGCGGTGACATCAGGCTGGGGAGGGTCTAGTTGGGGGGATGTAAAATACGGGATAAGGACCATTAGAGGTAAGTATCGAGAAAAAAAACGAATTTCATTGCTCACTCTGCATCACATTTGGCGATGCAGAGTGGGCAACGAAATTCGTTTTTTTTCTTTTCAATACTTACCTCTAATGGTCCTTATCCCGTATTTTACATCCCCCCACCCTGACCCTCCCCTGCCTGACGTCACGCCCCAGTGTAACGTCCGGCACGGCCCGTGCCTGTTCCCAAGTATGCCATTGTGATAATAGACCGGTATTCCAAGTGGCCAGACGTTTTTCTAATGTACTGAACCCGTCTCGTGGTATGGAAAAAAAATCGGAATCTCTACATGTATTTAGAAATCATTACCGATATGCAGTTTGGAAGTGGCGCGTTTAGAAGTCCCTCACTAATTCCAAATCTGTATCCTATGTGCCAATGCTTTTCAATCGTAATTCCAGTTACAAACAAGTAACCAATTATCAACTCCAGAGTTGGGGTGGTAACTGATGCGCAAAGTTCAAGGGGTCACATGTGGACCTCTTTCCCTTTAGAAATCATGGTGGCAGCTTTAAGGGGAGTAGGCAGTGGTGTAGGGGGCAACTGCCTGTTCACATTGAAGTTTCCAAAATGGACAAACTTTAGAAACAAAATAATAAAAAATCAGCCCTAGCTCAGTTGCTTTAAAAATAAAATCTATATTGAAATACTTTTACAAGGATGGTGGTCTGCTGTCCCTTGCAGGTCACCATCCCTTTGATGGAATCCAATTGAAGGGAGTGGTAACTAGCAACCTACCTAATGAGTGCATGTCAGGTTGTTCTGTGACCTCTTTCGATTCCATATTTTGTGATCTGACCTATTAGGATGTAGGTTGACTCAAATGACTGGTACCAAAACGTTGGTGCTTAATTTACGACCACTTCATCGGATAAGTGCCATAGTACACCTGGCCCTAAGTGTGGCTACCCCGTGCATTGTACTTATAAAGTGTAACTAACCATTTAAATTCCCTGGCTCACCTTGCTCCTGCTCAGGTTGCAAGGCCCTCTTGTGGATGAAAGGAGGATTTCTTTTCATTCAGATATCTGGTCTATGGGGATATTTAAAGCTGATGTACAGCATTCAGTGAGTCTTTTCTTTCCTCAGTCTGGCTTACCTCGGTCAAGGACCTGCATCTGCAAAGTCAAAACAACCTCTAGCAAAGCCAGTAGGTCACCTTTGACACCTCCTGGCTTTGCCAATGGTTTTGACCTCACTGACCAGCATCCCTGATGCATTCCTGGTGCTGTGCAGCTTGGCTAGTGAACCAGCAAATACAGGAGTACGTGGCTGGCGGTGTCATTTTGTGGTTGTGTCCACCAAGCGTGCTCATGCCTACACAATGACACTAGTGTTTTTTTGTTCTTGTTTGTTCAACAGATACGATTTGGAACAATTGAAAAGAATAAATAAAAATAACGCGAGCAGGTGGCAAAAGAAGGGGGTGGAGAAAGCAACACGGAGGGAGAATCATTGAGGGAGGGAAGCAAAAGGAGAGTGGGCAGAAGCAACATGGAGAGCATGGATGGGAGGGAGCAAGGCAAATGGGTGCCGGGACTGAAGCGAACAGAGAGAGAGAGCAACATGGGGGTGGAAGTGAATGAGCAAGAGGGAGCACACGGCGGAGTTAAAGTGCATGGGAGAGCTACTCGAATGCCGAAGCTAAATGCAAGTGAAAGCGTGCGAAACCGCCGCTTGAAGGACAAAGGGGCAGATTTATGAGGCCGTTGCGCCTCTTTGCGCCGCAATTGCATCACTTTATTTGATGCAACTGCGGCGCAAACAATGCGCCCTATTTACAACGTGACACATCTAGGAGATGCGTCACGTTGTAAAGCACTGCGCCATAAGGAGGCGTTCCTGCGCAGGGGGGGGGCGTACCTGCGCAGGAACGCCTCCTGAAAGTGGCTGAGTGAAAACTATGAGATTTCACTCAGTCACTTTCAGGGCAATGCTGAGTCAAAACCCTGCGCCTGCTTGAAGCAGGCGTAGGTCTTGATGCAGCATTGTGCACATGGTGTACCTCCGAGCCTTGCTGGAGCTGCGTCGCGCTTGCGACGCAACTCCAGCAATGCGCCACATTTCCGGCACAGATGCGTCACGCATCTGTGCCGTTTTTGCACCATGGTGCGCCGCATTATAAATGCGGCGCACCATGGGTGGCGGAGCTGTGGCACACTGTGGCGCAAGTTAACTGGCGCATCCCTGGGGATGCGCCAGTTAACATAAATCTGCCCCAAAGTTGTGGAAAGGGACATTTTTTGAACGTTATAAAAAATGTGCTGAGAGAAGTGGGAAAACACAGCGAATGGTGAAATGCAGTCAATCTCGTGGAGTGCTTTTGGAAAAAGAAAAAAAAATCCTGAAAAACAGACCCTTGTGGAAGGTATAAAGAACCAATCAGAGAGATAGTAAACAGGTTATGCTCCACGTGAGGGACAGAGACTAGACGAATGGGCAAAACAAATAAAACCACCAAATAGAAAGCAATACATTATGAGTAATAAAATAAAAAGGAACACAATGGGTAGGGTTCCAGGTGGCCACTGATATGTCTCCGAGACTGTCACAACCAGACAACTGTGCTGTCCTGCAGGTTTCGACCTAACGACTTCTGGTCCCTTTGTCAATAGGCATGTACACATACTTGCCCTGTCAGATAGGATTTAGCTGCTATGTCTATAATGGTACACGCGTCGGTGCTAGAAGATGTCAGTCCTTACATTTAAATGAAAGCTCACGTTTCAAATAAAAATAAGCACAACTTATCCAAGTGACCTACATTGCACTGTGGAATGTTTCAACTTGTACGTGTTTTCTCTTTGACAGCTCACAGGACATCCCCAGGCCATCAAACCCAGACCTCTGTGTTCCCAACACTGCACGTACAACATTGTAATGCGAAAATATACGGATATCAGCGCAAAGGAAACTACAAGTTTTAAGGCAGATACTAATGTAGAAACAGCTCACATCTTAGCAAGAAGTTGACATGTGGCACATATTCCTTACTCTGCAAGGTCACATATAGTTTAAACCTTCAGCCTTTCAATAATTGAATGTGTTGTGCCAGGCTTTCTCAACTGCACTTCGATCATTGATCTCTTATACCCACTAAACCTATACTAGCTGCCGCAGGGTCCATCAGTCAAGTTCAACCGATCCTACCCAATACTATCATTCAAATATCAGCCCTCAGTGCTTTACCATTACTATCGCCCCGCATATATGTCTTCCATCAAGGTTATTCACAGCTGAGCTGTAAACTGAACGCCAGGGCATGCACCAATGCCATAAAAGCTATGGTGCAAGAACAAAGGTTTGGGTCCTGTGTCTGAACTGGCTTGGACCTCTTTAATATGCTCAACAAAGCCTTGGAAAAAGAACAAGGGTGCTACTAGGGCCGTTTAAATCTATATAGTGTTATCCCTAGTCGTGTAACCTCCCAATTAATTTTCGTATCCTTGGTTGAGTAAGACAGGCAGGCAGTGCCTTTGAACTGTTTGTCCGCCTGTCTTCTTGTGCCTAATACAAAGGACTGGTTCCTAATGTCAATTTATTGTTAGGTATTTGATTCAATGCTTTTGGTGTTGCCTGTATGAACTGACAGTGTATATATATTTGTTATCAATTGTATAGCACTTGTACATTATTGCACATTTCACTTGTATGTATGTATTTTTTCACTGCTCGCTGACTGTTCATTTGATGACATATATAATCAAATGTTTTAACGTTTTTCTAAAAATACAAAAAAAACTACAATAAAATAGATGACCCGCCAGAACTAATTGACTGGGCGGGATCAAAAATCTTCTAAAAAAAACAAATCTGTCTGGCCTCTTTGTTTGTTGAGCATAAAAGCTATGGTGGCAGTGAGTGCATCCCTACTGTCACATTATTCACAAGACTTGTGTGGTAAATTCCAGCCCAGAAACCAACATTCCAAGACACACTGGCTCATTACAGCCTGTCCAACAACCCAGTCATCATTGTAAAATAGAAAGCAGTAAATTATGAGTAATCAAATAAAAAGGAACACAATGGGTAAAGTTGCTTTCCAGGTGGCCAATATACCAACAGTTGTGGCACCAATTCCCAACAGTCTTGCAGCTCATTAGGATTTGTAATGATTTGCAGAAGAGAGACAGACATGCAAAACTACCTCTTCAAATGCCTATGGCCTCTTAGTGGACGAGGAAGGGTCAGAAGTAATATTGTGTTGGCACAGACTCACCATTGTGTTGTCAAGAACGTACATGAGCGTGTCGCCATCTTTGTCCACTGCTTGAGCTGTGAACACCACAGAATCCAATTCAGCCAACTGTTAACAGGAGAGTAAAGCCACTTTTAGAAAATAGAAGGGGAATATCCTGAACATGACATCAAACGAATGCTGTCAGTCAAAATTAAAGTGGTGTTGCCACTGTTTAGCATAAGGATTTACCCTCCCACACCCAACTGTAAGCAACTCTTTAGTGGTTTCATTTTTCTTCTTTAGTTAGTACAGATGTATCCATCCCTTTCCAACACTTGGGTAAAGCTGATCCAGCTCAGCATGGTGTAAAAAACCTTTCTCTCATAGCTTTGTAATTTATAACCCCCTTGACTAACTTATTGCTACAAAATATTGGCTACTCGCCTGTTTCACGTGAATGAGCAGCTACGCTGTCACAAACACTGCAAAGTTTACCATCAGGCCAGTCATAAACATGCAATTTTTCACAGTTGTGTGATGGAACCACGCATGTTATTAGCACACATGCTGGTTCAACGTGGTTGTAGCCACGTATATATGCCTTTACCACGCATGCCCTTACAATGAAATATATATCATTAAGACATACATGGCAAAGACATGTGCGTGGTTAAAACTTACTACCTCTGGCCCCCGCCCTGAGCCCTTAAACACCCCCACAGCAAAAATCTACCTCGAGCCAAGCCCACCCCCTGCCCCCCACCCTGATTCCTAAAACGGCCCCCATGTTAAAAAAATTAGCCGGTCCCTGGCCCCGGCCTGAGCCCTAAAACAGCACTCAGGCCAAACAAATACCCCTTCCTCCCCTCCCTGAGACCTAGAGAAATACCAGAGAAATACCCCTTCTGCTCCCTGCTGAAAATCAATCGCCTACCACCAAGCCCTATAAAGTTCCCTGCCGCCCAGCCCTATAAACTACCTCTTCCTCTCCACCTTGAGACCTAAAGCTACCCCTACCCTCCCACCTGGACCCCTAAAACTTCCCTGACCACCCCAGCCCTAAACAATACCCCGAGACCCCTGAGTCCTAAAAACTACCACAATCCACCCCTGAGCCCTAAAAATACCCGACCCCCCCCTGAGCCCTAAAAACTTCCCTGACACCCCTGAGCCCTAAAAACTTCGATGACCCCCCTCAGCTTTGAAAACTACCCCAACCCTTAAAAACTACCCCCACCTCCCCAAAACCAAACCCTAGCCTTGCTTGCCCCTTCGTGTCCGCTCCCGATCCTACCTCTTCCTGGGCCTGCCCATTCTGGACATCTAGACCGTGCATGTACCTTATCCACAAGTATGCGTGGATAAGGCATATGCATGGTTAAGACAAGCATGGTAGCACTTGCGTTGTTTGGCCACACATTGCTGAGGCCGCGTTGTTCCGGACGTTTCCTATTTTTCACTGTTGTTTGACTACTGTTACTCCAGGACATGGGCTTGTACCCAATAGCCTTACAATTAAGCTAAGACCCCTATTGTTCTGGCACAGGATTAGTTCAACACCAGACATGGAGTCCTATGGACTTACTCTTAGAGAACTCCTAAATACGCGTGCAGGGACTCCCTCTGGGGTGAGCAGATCAGTAAGTGCTCCACAGGAAGTCTAACTGATGTTTTTTTAGACCATAAGATCATTCCGTGCTACGACTCTTCACTAGATGCTATACAAGTCTCCTTTCCTAGGCAGCTTTACTTGAAGTTTCGCTATAAAACACTCACCTTGGAAGAATTTACAGGGAGATGGGAGAATGCTAGCATCCTTAGCTTTTCCTGCCCAATATGTATTTCTGGTCTTGACACTCCACTCCACTTTGTTTTCTTGTGCCCTGCTCGTAGGCAACCCCGTAAGAAATGGATCCTACCTGTGTGTAGACTCTTGGGCCTAAGGTCTCTCCAGCCCGACCTAAGAATCCTGAAATCTAACACTAGAGAAATGGTAGTGGTCAGTATGACTACGTTCCACACACAGCTTTGATAATATGTAATCGTGTAGGATGGCGGTTGAAAAAACCTCTGTATGTGTCCAAAATGCCTAGAGGCTCATCTGATCTTCTGAATTGGGGTCCTTACTTGTTACTGGCTATTAATTGTGTCTGCAACTCCGGCTACACTTTTAAAATAATTTTAGAAGGTTTTTATTGTCTTGGAGTTTTTTATACTTTTTAATCTGAGAATATTGTATTTAGTGAATTGCTGGATTTGATGTATGCGTTTTATGGATTTGTAATCCGAAATAAACACATTTTGATGCTAATGATTACTGTTACATGCGTAGCAGACTTTAAAATCTTCAATTTCTCCCTCATTCAATGCACCTAAAAAATGGTGATCCTGACAGGTGTTCTTCTGCAGACTTTAGGCACAGCTGTGTCAAATCTGAGAAAGGTGGTATATTTAGTTTGGAATATGACTAGGGCTCCCGGTTTTATGGTATTTACTTTTTGAACATTTCTGTCTGTATTTATCCATATTTATTTTTGGTCCATTTTATTGGTATTTATCCATATTTATTTTGCAAAACAGATGAGGTGATAACTTGTATATTTCTGCATTTTTTTAACGGATAAACATGGACTCATAATGTGTTGCCTGTCAGGTTTTTGCACATTACACAGCTAAAAATAATAAAATAATAAACCCACATAAACAAAAAATGTAATAACACATATACATGTAGAGATATGCAGTAATTTAAATACATCCTAGTGAGCTTTGTAGCTCCCCATGCTGTTATTATGTATAGCTACTGTCCTGAAAGTCATTAATCTCAGCATGGTTAATCATTCAAAATAAGCTGTATACAGACATGAAAGACAGTGTTTTCTGTCTGTATTTATCTATAAAAATCAGTAAAAACGGAAAACAGAGAACCCTAAATATAACCTATATTTAAATTAGCGGATCCAGCCATATCAGGGGTGGCGATGCATACAACCTGTAGGAGGAGGTAACCCCAGCAAATTGGGGAAATTACACTCAGTAGATGGGAAGAACAATATCCAGATTTTAGGAGAAGCTTCATACATTATGGATGTATGAGACTCTCAAGTGAAAGGAAGAGCTCTCTTTGCCCCAAAGTAGCAAAAAAACAGATAAAAAAAAGTATATGATAATTTATAAAAACATTATGTATTTCTCGTGTGCATTTGTGAGGAAAACAAACATATGACTCACGGAACATTTTCTGAACCTTTGACCTATCTATGCCAGAGTGCCTAGTTGTCTGAAACAAGCGCCAAAGATTGTGGGAGATGTGGGAGGATGTGATAAATGCCTAACTGTCTAAAGTGAAGGTGTTTCCTCACCAGGACCTTAAAATTAAAGCCTTTCACTGCCAGCACCGTTAGAACAAAGGTTCACTAGCCCATGTCTGGGGCAGTTCAAGGGTAGATGCTTGACTTGCCTTCACTCCACTTATAAACCAGGATTGAAGAGTATTATGTACAGTCTTACAACGCTGCAAGTACCAGGGGCATATAACCTCCCCTGTTATGATACCATGTACTCTGCAATATAATAGACCTTTCTACACTCTAAAGAGGGCAAAGGTGGGTGCCTACAGCTGCTCCTTTCAAGAAGTGGTCTACCCTACGGCAGTGTAATGTTTTGATCATACTGTAGACTCCATTGTAGAGTGTGATGGGCTTCTCATTTGTATCTGTAGCATTGTGAGCCTTTCTGTGATCTCCAGAGTGGACAGTGGAGCAGTGATAAGGTATAGGGGAGCTTCTCACCGCACTGATGTTGGAGAAACGCTGTGGGTGGAGGCGGCAACAGAGATCTTTGGACACAATACTGATGAGCAATAAGCAAAGGAGAGGTAAGTTGAAATAAATTGTTTTTAGCTACAAGTTGTTTGATGCTTTTTCGGAAGAATAACATTTGGACAAAGATAAGGTAAGAAAGGAGAGACTGCACTGTAACCATACGAAACAGATGTCAGACTTTAGGGTTGAGGAAACAACATTAGGGTTAAACCAGTGACCTTGAGCTAATGTGCCTACCAATAAAACTAAATACATAAGAGTTTAAGACAGGTGGATAATGGAAGCAAAAGAATATTAAAAGTGACAATTCCCACAGAAGATAATAAATGGGGGAAATTGTACTCTGATGAAGCAAATACATCTTGCAGTTTGAGATCTATTGGAGATAAATAGGGGGGCTGGTAACCTGAGCGATATATAGATTAGGATTCACCTACTTCTCACAGCCTTCTAATATTCTCATGCTAACAATCTATCTAGATATTACCTGCTGATGATAGCCAGTAGGCAGTTATAGTTAGGACCAACTTTTCACACAGATGAAGAGTTTTATGTTTTGCTAAAAACTTTGGTGCTTTTTAACAAACATTCACAAAATTTCCCCCAAAAAGTGCATGGAAAGTTTTGGTATGATACATCTTGTGGTGGCTGAGAAAAAAGGGGGTGTCTGAAAATGCTGTTTCCCCATACAAGGTATATGGGGATTTTGCATTTTTTTTTACACAAATACAGCCGCTTAACGGATTTGCGCCAAATTTGGCAGAAAGCTACCCCCCACTGCGGCGATGGCTGTGTTAACGTATGTTAATTATATATATTATTTTACGATTAAAAAAACATACAAATTCACTGAAAAAAACAAAGGTTACAGGGCCGTTATAGTTAGGTGGATGTTTAACCCACACAAAACCATAGAAAGTCAGCAGTTATGGTTATACTTATTGTAGGAGACCGGCTTAGTATATGGTGTTCATTTAAAGGAGTGATGCACCTTGCACTAATTCAGGCAAACATTATGTTGATTTTAGTCGTCTTTGATAAAGTAAGGCTCTCAAAGTAGTAGCTGTAGAGGCCAGCCTTCAGGGTTATCTTGAAGGAGTGCAAAGCAGCTTTTTTTACCAAATGTAATCAAAAGTGTAGATTAGATGAAAAAGAACCACAAAGTGTTTATAAAAATAAGTCTATTTATTACACAACACAATCACTAACACATTGGAATATCTCCTAGCCGTAGATATCAACGTTAAACATGAAAATACTTAAGAAAAATCAGGTAAGTAGCACAAATATACACTGGTCTAAAGGGGGAGACCAAACCATATACGAAAGTAGTGGAATGCGAACTGCAAGGAAGAACAGGACTTGGACCAAAGGACTCCAAGAAGCTGGGATAACAAGTAACCACCCAAGGTAAGTACCCAGGAACCCACAGAGGCTGTGTGCAGGGTAGAAACACAGCCATGTGCTCAATGGCAGTCTATGGAGAAGTCACGGTTGCAGTTTTAAAGGAAAAAGGCCCTTCCCAGAGGACCCTGAAGATACCCTTTCGAGGACGGAAGGTTGGTGAGCCACCCCACCCGTGGATGCCCCAGGAAACAGGTTACCTGCACCAGGGACACCAGGTGCATAAGGCTGAAGTGAAGTTGGAACCTCCCTTAGACGACAATGGAAGACTTAGGAAGAAATGCCTCTCGAGAAGTCTCTGAAGATGTCCAGTGGATTCTTGAAGAGGAGGATCTGCGAGCAGAGGGTACACAGTCTATGCCACTCGAAGGTGACCAGGAGGTACGGAAGTACAATGACCACCCTTGGCAGGGAGCTCAGGAGAGTTGACGAGGACCTTTTCACTGCAAGTGTGGGGACCAAGCAATGCTAAGGAAAACCAGATGACGTACACGAGCTGTCCCACGTTTAATGTTGGTGTCTAGGTCGTTGTTGTCTTGTACCCCGAAGAAGAGGAGTGCAGAGCCAACAAGCCTTGGCAAGGGCAAATCAACACAGTGCACAGGAGTTTGGTCACAGCTGCTCCAACAAGGAATACTGTCCTCCAAAATTGCAGGGAAGACAGGTCAGGCCTCTGGAGAGCTGTAGAACCACCACCTGTGTTTCAGGACTTCGGGACTAGAACAACAAGAGAAGCAGAGCAGTCTGTTTTGTTGCAGTGTCTGCAGAGGCAGGGAAGTGACTCCTTCACTCCAAAGGAGATTTCTTCGGATGTCCTTGATGCCCTCAGGTCTTCTGGAGAACCTGAGCAAAGCACAGACAAGGCAGAAGGCTTGAAGAACAGCGAGACCAGGAGCAGCAGGAGTCTTCCTTGATGCGGTCTCTGTTCCAGTCGACGTCTAAGTGTCCAGATGGTCGAAAAATGTCTTGGTTTCAGAGGTAGGTATTTTTCCATGATGAATCTGAGGAGCTACCCATGGGGGAGCCCTTAAATACCCAAGGAATGAGTTACAACGACTTGGGGTCCGTAGCAGAGGAGGCGCTGGACACAGGGGAGGATACTCCCCTGTACTTTGTCCACTTTCGTGCCACAGCAGGAACCAAGGGTTCCTGAACTGGCTCAAACTGGAGTATGCGAGGTGAGCACCAAATGTGCCCTTCAATGCACTCTGCTGGCGCTAGAAAGTGCCTCCACCCGGCCCAATACACCTAGTCTTGTCTGGGAAGTGGGGCAAACTCCATGTGACAGGCAACGGGAAACGGCCTCTACAACGAAGCCGTTTCCACGAAATCATTTACCACGCATGCACTACAACGCATGCGTGGTTACAACGAAAGGGTTTACCACGCATACCTTTACTACGAAATACGTAGTAAAGGCATGTGTGCTAAATGAAAAGAAAAACGAAGGGGGGTTTGGGGGGTCTCCCCCATAAAAAATATTAAAGGTCTGGGATAAAAAGGGGGCTGGGGGGGGTCTCCCCCCCCAAAAAAACAAAACTAACCTGAGGAGCCGAAGAAAAAGCAGAAACCGAAGCTGAAGCCATCAACGTCGTTAGGGAGGAAACGGAAAGTAACTTCCGCTTCCTCTTACCGACGTACGACCGATGTAACCAGAGAAGATGGAGGGAAGGCGAGTTAAAAGGTAAGGGGTATTTTAGAAAAATACATATATATATATTAAGGGTTAAGGGTAAATATAAGGAGTGAGGCTGGGGGAATGTAAGTGGAGAGTTTTAACCTTTATCAAGAGTATGCCCTCACCATGCATACATTTACAACAAAAAACGGTGTAAATGTATGCGTGGTAAAGGAATATTCGAGGTAAAGGTTAAGCGTGGAAAACGAATTCCGTTGTAACGCATGCGTGGTAAAGGCATGCGTTGCAACGGAATTCGTTGTAACGTCATACATTCACAGGCAACCTATTGCTCTACCGTCCCCTGCCTGAGCTTAGCTCTGCAGCAGGAGAGCAGAGCAGTGTCTAGCAACACTAACTTGCTGGCAGAACCTGAAACGCTATAACCAGGAGTACAGGGGGCTCCCCGAAGGGCCCCCCAGTACATGGGATCATACCTCCAACATCGGAATCGGTGTTGGGGTATGATTCCAAAATGTTTGATACCAAACATGACCAGGTTTGGTGCAGCCAATAAATAGTTAGAAATCTCGTAATGGCTGATGTCCACTATATGTCTTAAAATGGCTGACCGCATTTACAAAGCCTGAAGAATCAACTCTGGGGTTTGTAGGGATGTCCTACTCATGCAGTGGCACACTCACACTTAAAATCAAGCCTCTGCCCTTAGCACTGACAGGCCTTCCATAGGGGTGACTTATAGGTTTTAAGTGTAGTGACCTTAGATATAAGAAAATATATATCTGTTGTGAGAGGTGCAAGCACCACCTCTCATTGACTGCAGTGGCAGTCCTAAAGTCTGAGTTGAATTTTACTCCTGTGGGCGGCACAATACCTGCGCCAGCCCATCCATGGGAGACACCTGATGTACCTATGCCCTGGGTACCTTAGTATCATATACTAGGGACTTATAAAGGTAAACCTGTAGCCAATTGTGGAGGTACAAAAGTACTTACTAAAGCCATTTTGGGAGAGAGAACATGGATGCTGGGGTTCTGGTTAGCAGGATCCCAGCAAACTACGATCAAAACACACTGACACACCAGGCAAAATGTGGGGGTAACCATGAAAGCAGATCCTACTTTTCTACACAACCACCCTGAAACGTAAGGACATGAGACCAACCTTGCCCAGTTGAATCTTCATTTTCTAAGTGGAATTATCTGGAAAGTCCATCTGCGTTGGCATGGTTACTCCCAGGTCTATGTTCCACTGAAAAGTCCATCCCCTGTAAGGAAATAGACCACCTCAAAAGTTTGGGGTTTTCACCCTTCATATGTTTAAGTCATTAGAGGTGCTTACAGTCTGTCTGAACAATGAAGTTAGTGCCAAACAGGTATGACCTCAACTTCTTCAGGGTTCAGACCACAGCAAAGGCCTTCCTCCCAATAGTTGACTAAAGCTTCTCCCTGGGGATCAACCATCGGCTGATAAAAGCTACTGGTTGATCCTGGCCTTCTGCATTACATTGAGACAACACTGGACGTATTCCTATCTCAGAAGCATCTGTCTGGACAATGAATGGTTTGGAGTAGTCAGGACTTTTCAGAATTGGTGCAGAACAAGTGTAGTGACCTCAGATATAAGAAAACTTATATCTGTCGCGAGAGGTGCAAGCACCACCTCACACGGGCTAAAATGGCAGGCCTGTAGTCTGAGTTGAAGTGGACTCCTATGGGTGGCACAATACATGCTGCGGCCCATGGGAGACCACTGGTGTACCTATGCCTTCGGTACCTTAGTACCATATACTAGGGACTTATAAGGATACACCATTAGCCAAATGTGGAGCTACAAAAGTACTTACCAAAACCACTTTGAGAGAGCACAGATGCCGGAGTCCTGGTGAGCAGGATCCCCAGGCAAAAAGAAGATCCTACTTTCCTACACTTATACTTATCTTAGCAATCTATTATTCATGCCTCTAAGTAACTTTGGGCCACTAGTACTAGTTTCTTAAAATAAGTATAACTATAACTAGTGAGTTTTTATGGTTTTGTGTGGTTAAAACGTCAACCTAACTGTAACATCCTTGTAACCTTTGTTTTTTACAGTGAAAAAAACACACCCACACACCCACACACACACACACACAACTCCCCCAACCCACCCCACCAGTATTCATTCCTCACAATCCCGTGCTTGAAGAAGACATCACTACACAGTAGGGTTTTAGGAACTCCTTCCTTCCTTCCTTCCTTCCTTCCTTCCTTCCTTCCTTCCTTCCTTCCTTCCTTCCTTCCTTCCTTCCTTCCTTCCTTTTTGAGATTCTGCAAATAGATTCCTTCCTTCCTTCCTTCCTTCCTTCCTTCCTTCCTTCCTTCCTTCCTTCCTTCCTTCCTTCCTTCCTTCCTTCCTTCCTTCCTTCCTTCCTTTTTGAGATTCTGCAAATAGATTCCTTCCTTCCTTCCTTCCTTCCTTCCTTCCTTCCTTCCTTCCTTCCTTCCTTCCTTCCTTCCTTCCTTCCTTCCTTCCTTCCTTCCTTCCTTCCTTCCTTCCTTCCTTCCTTCCTTTTTGAGATTCTGCAAATAGAAGGGAGCAATCATTGCTCCCTACATTTGTCCATGAATTTAGTGGCCTCCTATTTAGGAGATAAGGCTCTTTCCTCAAACATGGAATTCCCAAAATACCTTACTACTAGGAGTACAGAAAAACATGTATTATTGTTGGCCAATTTTCAGCAAAAACTAAATTTCATTCAAGGAGCTGAGGTGCCGGCCAGTTTGATAAGCTGACAATGTTTACATAATTAGGCATATAGTCCAATGCTTAGAAGTTAAGTCAAACCATGCCAAACAATATGAAAATGAAAAGAAGGCTAAAATAAGTAAGAATCGATACTGGTTTGATGGAAAGTGTGGTCGTCTAAAAAGCAATATAAGGAAACTGGAATGATGTATTCATTTTAAGCATGATTAGTGTGATAGCAAAAAAACCCTGTCAAAACATTTTTGGCATGTTCTACGACATGGGACATAAAAGGAGTTAGGCAAGATGCAGTGTGTTGTCGATTAAATGTTGATGGCATCTGTGAATTTCTTTTTCAATAGATAGGGAGAGGGTGGACCAGTTCTCAATTATGACCATAAAGGAAACAATTAGGCCACTAAAACCTATCCCGGCTGGATAACTTACCCACTATTATAATTAAAACAAACACTGATTGGAGGCTAAGTTATATTGGTTAGTGCTTCAAAGAATCTTAAAAACAGGAATTTTTCCGGCAAGTTGAAAGGGAGCAAGCATAAAGCACATATAATAAAAGATTATGCAACTGCCCTATAAATCATACATTGGTAAATGTGCTATATTGGGGAGAGGAAAATTACTCTCCAAAATAATTGTAGGCTTTTTAAAAACATGGACAAAGATGGATAATATAATCCCAGTCGCCCATGTATTTTTAAAGAGGGGTACTCCAATGTTTTAGTCTGTGGTCTTTCGGATGAATGTCTGTTGAGAAAAAGGGTAGTTTATACTGTTGCTTCATGGACGTACACGCAGCATGTGATTTGGTGGACCAGAGATTGTTGTGGGATACGCTAGTAAAACTAGAAATCCTGAAAGGTCTACTTTTAATGATTCAAGAATTACATAAAGAGAATTGGGCACAAATTGAAAAAGATTTGGAGACTGTAACGAAAAATTCTAATCAAAAATGGTTTGAGACAGGGATGTGTGCTGGCTCTGCTAGTATTCTCGTTTATTTTTCGTGGATTTATTTTCAGTAGTAACAGCAATGAAGAGTTTAGTCCTAAAATGAATGCTTTACATATGCTGTGTCTTTTATAAGTAGATGACCTAGTCAGTATGGATCTTTAGAAGTAATTAGTAGTGTTTGACAATTATTGTTCTAAGAAAGGAATATAATAAATATTGAAAATAACCAAAGTTATAGCATTTGGAAAGTACCTCTGTATTACATATAAAATTTAGGTAAGATAAAAATAGTAAAAAGTATAAATATTTAGAGATGTGGTCGGGAAGAAATTGCAGAGGAATGACCATATTGATTTTTAAAAGTAAGAGCCCTTTCCTCTGTGAGTTTGCTTAAAAACGTTAGTAAAGAATATGGCGATCCATCTTTAAGACCAGTTTTAGCAGCGTACCCAGCTATGAATGATCCACAATTCCAATATTGTTCTGAATTAATATGTTTAGGCGGTCAGTCTGATTGAGATTATAAAGAAGGTAAATACCTGAAGAATTTGCTGACCCTACCAAAATCGACAATGATTAAAGCTATGAGAATTGAAGCTAACCTAACAGCTTACAGCTACTTAACCTGCGCTGATGTAATAAAATTCTGTGTTCGGAAGAGAAACAGTACAGACCCAAAAACTGCAAAACTCTTGCCAAATGAGATTACAGACAGTGAACTAAAGTGGGCACAAGAAGTCAGGAGGATATTATACAATATATGTAGTAGGTTGTCAATAGAATTGGTGAATACAAACTTCCAAGTGATGATATCTGAATCTGAGCTTTGATTATTAACTAAAACATGTGCCAGGGAAAATGATTTGAGGATCTTGAGTCATTAAGTGTAGATTAAAATTTTAAAGCAGAATAGAGACGTTTTTCCTTATACTCAACTTAGCTTGAGACAAGCAGTGCTAAAGTTTAGAATTTGGCTAAATCAATTCCCCTTGTGCTCACAGAAAATATTTTTAAGGCCAAATATTCATAAGTATGGGGTTTTAGATCGAAAGACGATCTGCAGAATTGTTCATGGATATAGGGTATCTGGATGTAACCTGTGCAATAGGAAGGTTTTTATTAGTTGTGAATTACTTTTTAAAGACATTTGTTTAACTGTCACTTTTGCTTTTCATCAGTATTTTATTATATATTGTGTATGCATTTTGCTGTTTTGAAAACTATGGTCTCAATAAGCTTATTTTTGACTGATTACTCACCTCACTGATGTTCTGGGCCATGATAGAAGGCTCTAGAAATGAAGGCCTGTTGTCATTTTCATTCAGAACCTGGACAATGATTCTGTACTGGGCCTAAAGAGACAGAGAGATGAAATCAAAGAGAGGTGGACGAAGATTGGGATAAAGTGAGGTCAGAGGATGAGGAAGAAGCAAAATAGAGGTAAAAAAGATGGAAGAAAAGCTCTTTATTTCTAAATATTCAATCTTGTTTTGGAGGCTTGATGAAGAAAAGAAAATTGTATACCTTGGTAACTCCTTCCTCAGAACACGTTAGTGTGACCATCAGCACTGGAGATTCCAGGGCCTGTAAAACAATAGGCACAACTCGTAATATATGTGATATAGTGAAAATTTGTTTATGAAACCACTGGCATTGCCATTTCTGTAATTGCCCTGCCCATCAAGTGCTCTCAAGTTCCCCTGTAGGCGTCCACCCTCCAAGATCCATGCAGAAGAATATACCATGCTGCCATGTCAATGCAGGGACCTTAGGTCTCTCAGACCACCTTACTCAACAACAGCTAAGCTATGACTCTGGGCAAGACACTTGGCCCATCATCTTCTAACCCCTGCTCCCTAGAAGTGAGAAGAAATCCCATACTTCAGCTGTCGCCCTCAGTTGCTTGTGCAAATCCCTGGTCACTCTCCCTCCTTGCATGAAATGCACCCCATGGGTGTGGCACTGAAGGCAAATGTCTGTTTTGTTTTCCTCACCATGATAGTGTGAATACATGGATCATTTGATCAAGTCAGAAAAGTAAGAACCAACACAGAGGTTATGGTTAGTGGAGGTGCCTTTACTTTGGGTTGTATC
Organism: Lissotriton vulgaris; assembly: GCF_964263255.1. Classification (NCBI taxonomy): domain Eukaryota; kingdom Metazoa; phylum Chordata; class Amphibia; order Caudata; family Salamandridae; genus Lissotriton; species Lissotriton vulgaris. Next base: position 1,635,618,417 of record NC_141685.1, on the reverse strand, counting down.
TCGGGTGTGGAATAGGTTATCTCTCTCCTATCACAGGACAAACAGGTTTACATGAAACACAAACCAGCTGCAAAGTATGACAGATTGCTAGATCTGAAAAAGATGCAAGACCTGGGATCCCCTCATTTCATGATTTACCAGAATCCCCCACTCTGCTACAGAGCCTGTGAGTCACCAGTTGGTGACAGTCCTGATGGTGCTTCTCGTGGGTTACCCTAAACCTCACAGGTCTGCAGGGAATGATGTTAAGGAGAAAATGAAATGTGAGGAAATCGCAATACTGCAGACATTAGTAGAGAGCAATACAGAGCGATACGTGGTTAAAGACCAAAAAAATATATGCCTTGATTTCATGAAGATGCAATGTAGGTTACAGTTTCCAGAAAGCAGAAATACAAGTTCAGCAGGTTTTCAGTTAAATAAAAAAACATGTTTACAAGCCTGGAAACTAATATAATCTCAGCACACAAGTAGAGTCCATTCTCATGTTAATTGAGGCATGGTTTAGAAAATATTGATCAAAGGTGGCTTTAGTCTAAAGAATACAGAGTCAGATAAGAAGTCTTGGGAACAGAGTGATAACAATGAATACAATAGAGGGAAAAACGGTTAATGTTTCATTAAAGCTTTGTTAGAACTATGCTAAACAGAATGTAGAGAAACGGTTATGAGGTTAAAGGACACAGGTGATGTGATATTATTTTTTGTTTAAATTTTTTTATTAGGGCTTTTTACATTTCCAGGATAGGTCACAGAACAATCAACATAGATGCCATCATTACATGACAATTACAATTGTGGTTCAATGACAACAGGTTGGCCTTTGTCTCTTGGGTGTGACAATGGTGCATTGAGTCCCTGAACTCATCAGTGGGCTATCTTGTTGCAAAATACCATGTCTTAGTGTACCTGATCCCTTGGACGATATAATTATGGGGTCGTGTGGAACTGTTACCCCTCCGTCAGTGTTCCACCCTACTCGGCTTATGCTAACAGCAATGTTATATGTAAACGTGTCGGACTTGAACTTGCCGACTGAGGCTAAACTGGGATCCGCGGGTGGGGATATCCCCCGAGGAGGTGTAAGGGAAGGAGGGGGAGGAAAGTAGCGTTAGAAAGGGATAACAGCAAGCAGAGGGGGCGCGGCCCTTCCGGGTGGTGCCCCTTCGGACACCGCCCGGTGGGAGTTGGCGGTGCGTGCCGCGGGGGGGCTAGCAGGACAAAGGGAGGGGGGAAGATCAGCGGCCGTATCAGATGACCATATCTACAGGGTAGGTTATCGTGGTGCGTCGACTACTCTACAGGGGCGCTATGTGTGCAGTAGTGGTCGGGTCCGTGGGCTGGGGTCCCGGGGGGAATCGTCAGATTGGGACTGCGTCGGCTCTGAGGTGTCTCGGACTGTCGTCTCGTGCTTAAACTGTATCAGCAGGTGTGCCCACTCCATAGAGATAGGGTGTTTGCATGCACCTTTTACCTCTCCATCTCTTAGGATCTCTTCCTCCGCCGCACCCCACTTATTTACTGCTCCCACCCCAGTCGCTTCTGGCGGTCCCGTAGGGTCCCTCCATTGCATATATATATATATATATATATATATATATATATATATATATATATATATATATATATATATATATATATATATATATATATATATATATATATTCCGTTTGGCCAGGAGGATGGCCAAGGATGCAAACCGCCACTGCAGCTTCTCGGATTTCTTCCTCTTATAGATACCTAGGGCGCAAGCCTCCCAAGTGGTAATGTGTTGTAAGTGTATCAGAGTGTGCAACGTACGGTATACCTTGTTCCAGTATGCTTGCAGGGACGGGCAGCCCCAGAACATATGTTGAAAGGTTGCGTTCAGCAACTGGCATCGGGGGCAACGGAATTCCATGTCGGGATAATATTTATGCAGCTTGTCGGGCGTTAGATAAGCTCGGTGTAAAATGTTGAACTGTATATTTTTGAAACGGGCGTTCCGGGAAACTTTTTTGGGGTACTCTAGCGCCCGTGTCCACTCCGTGTCGTGGAGGACTCGTCCTATGTCGTCCTCCCAGGATTGACGTAGCCTGTCTAGAGGATTTTCAATGAGTTCCTGAATGGCCTTGTAGTGCCATGTCACCAGGTGCCTGCCCGTCCCTATGCGCAGTATTGTGTGCAACACTGGGTGCGTTGGGGGTTCTCCCGCCCGCGAGTCCCAGTATGCTCGGCTGCTGTCTATCAGTTGTCTATGTGTTAGAAATTGCCCAGGAGGGAGGTCGTACCACTCGATCAGTTGTTCGAATGTCTTCAATTGTGCCTACTGGAACAGAGCTTCCATTCTGACACCCCGCTGTCTGTCAACGTCTGCAGGTCTCTGTCGGTGTAATATCCCTCTTTCCGGGGGAAGCTTACTAGGGGGAGCAGCGGGGAGTATGGCGGTCGCTCTTTGGATAGTCTGTGGACGCGCATCATGCACTTGCGGTCTATGGTGACGTGCACTGGGTACGTGCGGTCTGACTTGGAGCCTGGCATCAAGATTCGCCGAAGGAGGGGTAGAGGTAGCCCCCCGTTTTCGGTGACCGTCTCTCCCATCTGCCTCTCCGCTATCCAATAAGACAGCCACTGGAGCTGCGCAGCTAGAAAGTATGATTCGAATGATGGGGCGCCCAGACCTCCACTCATAGTGGGTAGCTGCAGAGTGCGTATGGCTACTCTGCGTCGCCCATCCCCCCAGATCAATGTTGTTAGGAGTGTGTCCAGCTCTCGGAAGAAGGACCGAGGAGGAATCACCGGGAAGTTAGTGAAATGATACAGTAGTCTGGGAACCATTATCATTTTGACAATGGCTGTCTTCCCTATAGGCGCCAGGGGGAGTGTCTTCCAGAAGGCTATTGCAGACCGAAGGCCCACTAGTGCGCTGCGGTGGGTTCACAGGTGATGTGATGTTGATGTAAAAGTATATTATTAAATTGTGTATTCTTTGACCTGTTATTGGCTTTTTAAGACAATTGTGTTTAGGTCATCACTTTTTCAACTATATAAGCAGCTGCCTGCAAGCAACAAATTGAGATCAGCTTTTCAGCTCTGCTGAGGTAACTGGTCTCCAGGCCGTTGTGGTTAAACCTACTTTTGCCTTGTCATAGAAGCCTTGTCTCTCTTTATTCTTGTTTCCCCCTAAATTGGGGGAGCAGAGCCAGGAGTCCTGTTTGCTGTCAACCTACTGCTGTCATGTGAAACAACCTCCTCCCCATTGCATAGAATACTGCACATTTATGACGGGGTAAGCAGACAAAGTGGCACCTAAAACGTCTGCATATTCACAGGGGACAGGTAGGCCCCTTAGATTTCTGTCTTTAAGGTAAGGACAAAGTGGACCCCGTTCCATGTTTGTATATGATATGACTTGTTTCTTTGGCAATAGTGAAGGTCAGTGAAATGGAAATCGGTTATCGAATGCAAGATTGTGTATGAACATTGCTCAATATTAGGTTAAGGCACACAGTATTCGGTAGGGTGTTTTTTCCAATATAGAGTTGGAACTGGTCAAGTGTGGGTGATTCGAAAGTTTGAAGTCCAATATGTGTTCCAATATGTTGACATAGAGGAACGGCTGAAAGGCTGATGTCGCTAATTTACCTCCAGTAAGAACTGAACTCTCAAATCGCTACCTAGACCTAATGTCTGGAAGTCACTCCATGGCCTATGAGGCTCATGGTTTGAGGGTTGCCCTCTCTTGAGCGTGGAGGTAAGTGCCCAATGGCTACTGACCTAGTATATAGTTTAGTGTAAAAACAACTGAGATTGATTTTAGAAATAGTTAAAGTGTTTATATTTTAAATATCATGGTGAAGAATGTATGTATGTACATGTAAATAGATATGTGGCCACAGGGTAATGTTTTAGAATATTATCATGCATAATGTATATCTTAGAAATAAATTGACGAATAGTGTAAAACTTTGAAATAGGAAGTTTGAAATGGGTAAAAAAATAAGTGAATAGATAAAAAAGCTAGGATATTATTATAAAAAGTTGCTAGAAACACGGGAACTAGGTAGACTCCCCTAGAACATATGGAAAGAAAAAAAACTTTCCTGGAGAACAGAAAAGGTTACAGAAATGTTGAAAAGAGTGGCTTATGGCTACCCAGAAACACACGTACCCACTGGCCAAAGGAAGGGACATTTGATAATAAATATTAGAACATACTAGCACTTACCTTAAAAAATAATATACAGGAGTTAAGTTATAGAAGCGAGAAGCCGCCTTAGCCTTGTGGTGAATCTTTTGTGAGAAGCCTAAAAACTCTTTAAATACTGACACATCTTCTACCTTCTCTGCTCCCCCACCCCCAAATGACCCTACAAGTAACTCTCCCTAGTTACCTGGTATTTATCTATTAGCGCAGAGACATGAAGCTGTGGTGGAGTTTGAGAATACAGAGGTTATGGCCCTTACACTATCTCCAAAGGTATCCCCTAGTGTTGCCCTATAGATATCAAGGTCAAAACCCCCAATGCACTCCCAAACAACAAACGTGTGGGTGATTTTGAGGACAATTAGAAACACAGTTCACGTTATAGTTAGATTGGGTCTCTCCACAAGAGGTTAGAGGGGAAGGTCCAGGAGATGTTGACGATCGGTCACATATCTCATCAGCAACATCACATTTGTACAAAAAAAGAGCCATACATGAAGGGTAGTCAAAGAGAGGGTGCCTAACCCACAACGGAGACATTCAAATGATACAAGGTGGAATGATTATGTAGATAGGGCTGTTGGTATGGCCCGATGGTCAGTACCTTGAGAAAAATATGAGGACTTTCAAAAGACTGAGGATGATTTGCCACCTTGGCAAAAGGAGAATGGAAGCCAATAATTACACCAGAGACCATTCAGAAATGTTGTCACGAAGTGAAGATAGAAAAGATGAGAGAGATGCAGAGAGAGAAGGACAGTGAAATAATATATCAGAACTATTTCAGGGAAATTATGGGAGGATGGCAGACAGCACAGATTCAGTTCATTGATACGCAGATGATAAGGGTGAAATACTTCAATTTCAGGAGACTAGACACCCCACCTACAACATTAGCACCCAAGAAAGGCCCCTCATTAATCTTGGCCATAGGGCTAGATCAATGGGGTCTCCTAGTCCCACTAAGAGTATGGTGCTTTCTCTAATATTAGCAACGCGAACAACAGAGCTCGAGCAGTTACGGTTTCAGGGAACGCAAGGTCAGCCATATCCCAGAAAAGGATCTTGTGAGGTTACAGAGGGATTGACGCTACGTGACAGACCAATACCACAGCTGAGTGTTCATTCGGCTTTACGCTGCAATTATATCACCCCCAAAGAGATAGTTGCCCAAGAAGAAAGCAGTTGGTATAATGTCTTAACCTATACAGATAATTAAGCAGGATGTCCCTTTGGTGCCATGTAGTGCAGCGACAAATTATGGCAAAAATCTCATTATTTAAGATATCTGAAACAGCCTCTCTGATTATGCCAGGGCTCATACCATAGTAGTGTTTGAATACTTGCAATCCCCTTATGTTGCCACGTTTCCGCAGATCTACGTACTGGGGTTGAATGTAGAGATAAGCAATAGTTCCAGGGTTAGAATGCCCTTTTGAGTCTGTGCAAACCTCCTACTCACTTGTATGTTTAAAGGTTTCCAACAACTCTTCTCTAATTGATTCCCATACTGAGAAATGCGGGAAACTTACTCTTGACAATGGCAGACGTAAACCTTCTTCAAGAGTTGGGAAAAAAGTGGTTGGGAGGAAAGTGAACTTGCAAACACTCAGATTTTCGTATGAGCAAATCGGCACATGCAAATTTTCTTATGCTAAATGCAGTTCACCAATATTTTCTAGGAGTACTAATTCTTGTCAATCAATAAATCAATCAATCAAGGCATTTATATAGCGCACTACTCACCCAGAGGGTCTCAAGGCGCTAGGGGAGGGGGTCCGCTACTGCTCGAACAGCCAGGTCTTGAGTTGTTTCCTGAAGGCGAGGTGGTCCTGGGTCAGGCGGAGGTGGGTCGGGAGGGAGTTCCATGTCTTGGCGAGGAGGTAGGAGAAGGACCGTCCCCCTGTGGTGGCTCTTAGGATGCGGGGGACGGTGGCGAGGGCGTGGCCGGTCGATCGAAGCTGGCGTTTGGGGGCGTAGAAGTTGAGGCAGCTGTTGAGGTATCCTGGTCCTTGGTTGTGCAGGGCTTTGTGTGCGTGGGTGAGGAGACTGAAGGTGATTCTCTTGTTGACAGGGAGCCAGTGCAGGTCTCTCAGGTGTCCGGAGATGTGGCTGCGACGGGGATGTCCAGGATGAGTCGTGCTGAGGTGTTTTGGATCCGCTGGAGTCTCTTCTGGAGTTTGGCGGTGGTTCCGGCGTAGAGGGAGTTGCCGTAGTCCAGACGGCTGGTGACAAGGGCCTGGGTGACCGTCTTCCTGGTCTCGGTGGGGATCCACCGGAAGATCTTACGTAGCATGCGCAGGATGTTGAAGCACGACGAGGAGACGGCGTTGACTTGTCTGGTCATGGAGAGGGAGGAGTCCAGGATGAAGCCCAGGTTGCGTGCGTGGTCCGTTGGCTTGGGTGCGCTGCCTAGGGCGGGGGGCCACCAGGAGTCGTCCCAGGTGGAGGGTGAGGATCCCAGGATGAGGACTTCCGTCTTGTCCGAGTTCAGTTTCAGGCGACTGTTCTTCATCCATTCGGCTACCTCTTTCATCCCTTCGTGAAGGTTGGCTCTGGCGGTGGCGGGTCGTTGGTGAGGGAGAGGATCAGCTGGGTGTCGTCGGCGTAGGAGATGATGTTGAGGTTGTGCTGGCGTGCGATGGCTGCGAGGGGGCTCATGTAGACGTTGAAGAGGGTTGGACTGAGCGAGGAGCCTTGAGGAACGCCGCAGATGACTTCGGTGGCTTCAGATCTGAACGGGGGGAGGCGGACTCTCTGTGTCCTTCCGGCGAGGAAGGAGATGATCCACTCCAGTGCCTTCTCCTGGATTCCGACGTTGCTGAGTCGCTGCACTAGTGTACGGTGGCAGACAGTGTCGAAGGCCGCGGAGAGGTCTAGGAGGATGAGGGCTGCTGTTTCTCCGTTGTCAAGGAGGGCTCGGATGTCATCGGTGGCTGCGATCAGGGCGGTCTCGGTGCTGTGGTTGGCCCGGAAGCCAGACTGCGAGAGGTCGAGGGATCCGTTCGTCTCGAGGAAGGCGGCCAGCTGCTTGTTGACAGTCTTCTCGATGACTTTTGCAGGGAACGGGAGCAGCGAGATGGGGCGGTAGTTCTTGAGGTCGGTGGGGTCGGCTGATGGCTTCTTTAGTAGAGCGCTGAGTTCGGCGTGCTTCCAGCTTTCCGGGAAGGTAGCGGTGTCGAAGGAGGTGTTGATGATGTCCCGCTGGTGTGGTGCGATGACAGCGTCGGCCTTGTTGAAGACGGGGTGAGGGCAGGGGTCGGTCGGAGATCCGGAGTGGATGGAGTTCATCGTGCGGACAGTGTCTTCGGTGCTGATTGGGGTCCAGGCGCGGAGGGTGGTGGTGGGGGGCGGTGTTTCGGTCATGGCGTGCGTCGGTGGAGTGCTGAAGCTGTTGTGTATGTCCGCGATTTTGTTGTGGAAGTAGGAGGCGAGGGAGTTGCAGAGGTCTTGCGAGGGGGTGATGTCGTTGTTTCCGGCGTTGGGGTTGGAGAGCTCTTTGACGATGTTGAAGAGTTCCTTGCTGTTGTGTGCGTTGTTGTCCAGTCGTTCCTTGAATGCAGATTTCTTGGTTGCGTGGATGAGTTGGTGGTGTTTTCGGGTAGCGAGCTTGAGGGCGGTCATGTTGTCCGGTGTTGGGTCTCTGCGCCAGGTTCTCTCGAGGGCTCGGCAGATCTTCTTTAAATTCTTGGGAATTCGCGAAAGCTGTATAGCTGAACTTAATGCAAGGACATATACCGTGGGTGCACTTTTGAGACTTTCTTTAATAATTAGACCCCTAATTTGGTCTGGCGTTGACCATAGCGTTTATTAAAATTCTCTCTCTCTCACACTGTATCGGCTTGCTTGACTGTGAGTGACAACATTCTGTTCTTTCACAAGGAGCATATCGGCACACAAAGTAGCTTTGCACAAAGTGCCAGTAACTACTCCGGCAGAGGGTGCTTTTTGAGACCCAATTTTATTTTTGCTTTTGCCAATGTTTGTTATAATGGTGAGGGCTCCGCAGTTCCCACATCAATAAGGTTTCACAAAAACCATGAGAAAACAATTCACACATTGACAAAACTAAAAAGCTGACCACCAATTTCAGACCCACTGGCTTTGCAAATGCTTGTTTATTTTTGTTTCCCATAATCTTATTGAGCTGGTTATACTGATTTTCCATTATGAATATTTTGCGAAATACTAGTGTCCATCAACACATGTTACTAAATGATGCTGCAAAGAAATGGTACCTGAAATTTTACAGTAGTTTAGCAAAATGTATTTTTTTCCTGCTTTCATTTTTTATGAACAATTTATTTTGAAAACAAAGAATCATCAATCTTGCTTTCAAGCTTCTGCAAATATTTGCATCAAATAAGAGAGCATTCTGGGAGCATCATACATAGCCTCATACTGTTAAACTTTGAAAACGTGTTCTACAAATTTTTATACTGGAACCACTGTCAGTAGTGCAGAGCTTACAACATTTACTTAGAGCGCTCACCCTAATAATAAGGGCTTTCAATTAATGAACCATGAATACAAGTTTGAGCAGCATTAACATATGGACGCAAATATTACCTTATCTGCAGACAGTGACCTTCACTGATCCATAATTTGGTACTGCTAACTGGCAGCCAAAGGGTTTGTGCTGCAGGGGGTTGGACCTCCTTTTCCAAAGGACAAAATACACATGAAAACTTGTTGCCCTTGACCCAAACCAATATGTCCTTGGTATCGGGCTATAGGAATTCCACATACCTGCAGACTGGGATTATCCCTGTCTCCTCTGAACATATGGCAAAAGTATGCCAAACAGCAGAATCCCCAACATCCCTTTACCCCTATACACCACATACCAGTGATATATAAGGGACCTGGGACACTCATTGTGTTCCCTGACCACAAATGAAAAAGGAAAATCTTTAAAAAATGTTGCCACCACTTACAGAGGGAGCAGGGAAATGTATCAGGACCGTTGAAAAACAAATTGCAGGTGTCACCCTGGCAATAGGGGACATAAAGAGTCTACTTAGCTCCTTTATAGGAGATGAGACAGACACTGTCATCCGCAAAGCTGGAGTGAAAAATGTCACCCTTACTGAAACCAGATGTAATGAGTCCCAATTTAACTTGGTTCTGACAGTAGCTTGGGATCAGCTGAGTAAAATGTATTCTGATAGGCCAGACATTGGGTCTCTCATGGCTCAATCAATGCGGTCAAATGAGGACCCAGCCAAATTCCTCAGCAGGATGAAAGAGAAATGGATTCAAGTAGTAGGCCAAGGTTGGGAAGTAACAGGAAGAAATGCTGTGTTGTTTTATAATGTCGCAAAGAAGGATTTACCCTCTGATGTGCTGGATAGTTTAGACAACATAGTGGCATTGAAAGCCGAACCTTGGATGGAGATGCAGACACACATAATATTTTTTCTTTTAAGAAACAAGAGAAATAGAGGAACAAGCAGGAGGTAATGGGGAGGCATCAGCCAAGTTAGTGCATCAAAAATAAGCAAAGAAGGGAGCAACGGACGGGGCTGTAGTAGCAGCCATGGCTCAGATGACTGTGATATCTGTGGGTCAGGTCCTAGAGACCGCCAAACAATAGTACCCTCAACAGCAAATTAATGCAAGGGGCACAAGGAGGTAATAGAAGAGTACGCAGTGGTATAGGAAGGGGTAGGATAGGCCCCCAGACTATGGGTCGGACATGCCCATTATTTTGATAAATATGGGCATTTCATTACTGACTGCAGAACCAAGAGATGGGAGGAACACAATGGAAGGACAGGGGTTTACAATCAGCCAGGTAATGCAGTAATGCAATCACAGGTAAATCCACAAATAATATTTTACCCTAGGCCACACAACAAAATACATACCACCCAGTAATGCCTCAGATGTAACAAGTACTGCTACAGCAAATTTATCAAGCACCCCCAATGGCAACTTCAACTCAAGGAGTGGAGGACATCCCTTCCAAACAAATTACATTGGGGGATACACTCAATGAAGTTGCATACATAGAAGTCCCATGTGTCCAGTGTTGTCAGTGATGCACAGGCCAAATGAGTAACCCACTGGGATGGTAGCTATCAATAATAGGAGATATGCATTCCTCATAGATACTGGAGCAACTCGATCTTGTATCCGAGAAGGAAATATTCCAATTTGTAACAGTTCAAAAGACACATAAGAATTCTCTGGGGCGGTAATGAGGGTTCCATTCACTAAGCAGGTAGAGATGGAAATAGGGGGAAGGTATGTTGACGGCAGCTTACTATTTTCTCCAACTGCCCCAGCAAATTTATTGGGAAGAGATTTTATGGCTAAACTAAACATGACTATACATTTGGAGCCGATGGTACTATGTTCTCTCCACAGATGGAATTCCTCCTTCCAGGATCATAGCTGTAACAGTAGATTATTCTACTGGAGATCAAATCACCAGAGCTCCACCCACTGATATAGAGGAATTTACTACAGCAATATACACAGTAGTAGGAGAAGCACCAGAGCTATTGAGAAGAGAGGTTCAGTTACCCAATGAGTTTCTTTTCTGACAACAGGGATAGGATTCTTGAATATCGGACAGCGAGTTGTTGCTACAAATAGAGGCCTTAGAAATAACACCAACCTATGGCGCTCTGATCACTTGTGATCATAACCACATCCTATGGGTATGTGCTATATTTATTGAGCCAGGTAAAACAGTCAAAGAAATACTGAATGACCAGCTATATGTTGATGATCCTAAGAAAACAATTATAGTTTTTCAGGATGACCTACTGTTAAGGACAGTATTGGAAGGAAGGATGCCCAGACCAGGTACAGCCTTTGATTCTGTCAGAGATGCAGGTCTTTCCCAAGTACCAGATACTCTGTTGACCAAGGGTCCCCATGATGTAGGTCTTATCCTCAATGACATCCCATTCAGATTAGCATTAAAAGAGGGTGGTATCTTGCCTAGGGTGAGGCAGAATCCCCTATCCAAAGAAGCAGATGAGGGCATTTTCTCCACCATACACACATTACTAGAGCAAGGAGTAACTTATCCTGGAGTATCTGCTTGTAACACCCAATTTACGCTATTAAGAAATCTTAGGATAATACTTGGCAAATTGTTTCAAGACCTGTGCCCCCTGAACGATGTAGTAGTACCAGAATCCCCCATTGTTCCCGACCCTTCCATTATTTTGACAAACAGCCCTTGGGATGCTAAGTTTTTCACTGTCATAGATCTTAAGAACACTATCTTTAGCATCCTTCTTCACCCAGAAGTAATTATTTGACAGCATTTCCCTATCGCGGGACTCAGTATTTGCATTCTTGTATGCCACAGGAGTATTGTGAATCCCTAAGTATTTTAAACAGAGTGGTGAAAAATGACCTGCTAAACGTTCAGTGTGACAGTACTCTGTTGTAATATGTGGACGATACATTAGTCTGCAGTGCCACACAACAACAGTGTAGAAAAGATACTATATTACTTCTGGGCACTCTTGGAGCGAGAGGATATAAAGTGGGGAAAGAGAAAGTTCAGCATTATCAGAAGGAGTTCCACTATCTAGGGCAATTACTGTCAGCTTCTAGTCGACGAGTGACCCCTGAGAGAGAAGCATCTTACACCAAATGACGGAACCAGAGACTTAAGGAAATGCAGACTTTCCTTGGCCTCTACAACTATGTGAGGAAGTGGATCTTTGACTACAGCACTTTAATAGCATCCCTGCTGACCTCTATTAAACAAGCAAAAGACAGATACGCTAAAATAACACAGACACCAGAAATGAGGGAACATTTCCAACGATTAAAAATTGAGGTAACAAACATCCCAGTTATGAAGACCCCTGACTACACCAAAGAGTTTGACCTATTCTGCCGCTGCAATGGTCAAGTGATGACGGCTGTCCTCACACAAAAATATCCTTTAGGACACTAACCCATTGCGTACTTCAGTGGTCTGTTGGACTCAGAAATGCAGGGACATTACCACTGTGAACAAGCCCTCGCCAGTGCAGCCCTTGCGGTATAGAAAAGCTACCCCATTGTCATATGGTCACCCCAGACACTTTATGCGGAACATGCAGTGTTTGCCATCATTCAAAAGGCCAAGACTACCCTAACCACACAGAGAGTATCAGGGTATGAGGTAATGCTGTCACTCCCATCCTCCAAAATGGTAAAATGACATAAAATGAACCCCACAACATTATTTTGCGCACTGTATATTGGATCCTGAGGATGATGCACACAACACTGTACCATATGTCCCTAATGAATCCAGACAAGCAACAAAGGATACCATTCCCCGAAGTATTGTGTATTTTGTTGATGGAGCCTACACTATCAACCAGGACACAAGAGTAAGACATACAGGTGCGGCTGTGGCAGAGCACAGCAGCATGATTCCTCAGACACCCTTCACATAGTTGAGCAGCTAACACTGCCAGCACATTATTCTGCACAAGCAGCATAATTGATAGCCCTAATAGCAGAAGAGGAAAAGTTATCACCATCTATTTGGATTCGTCTTATGTAAATACTACAGTACATTCCAGTGTCAAGAGATGGAGCAGAAGGGGCTTCCTCAAATCAGATGGGAGCCCTCTTGCGCATAGGAATCTTTTAAAGGCCTTAATAGAGGCACTTGCCCTACCACAAGCAGTGGCAGTTATGAAGTGTGCGGCACACACAAATGCACAGGACTTTGTGCCTCTGGGAAATGCATCTACAGGTTGGACAGCTAAAGATGCAGCTAGGAACACACCCCGCTCGGTACCATCAGGTTCACAATATATCTCAGTCTTAGTGGCCCAGTCTGCCTCACCACATGGGCCAGATTCAAACACTACTACAGATATTAGTAGACTTCATTATGCTGAGACATGACGTTTACATCTTTGAAAACTACAGGAAGCTACTCTACTGCATGAGAAAAAGTTATGGGAGGTTAGAGGGTGCTCCCAGTCAGGGGAAGATTTTAGTCTGTAGACAAATATCCACAGGTAAATCAGTGATGCCTCAGGCTTTACCCATAATAGCCCTTGATCAATTGCACTTACCGGCTCACATTTCAAGAGATCACTTGTCTATGCAGAACAAAAAAATTGGTTCGTTCCTAACCTGCATGAGATGCTTACTATTCATAGTTGTACCATTTGCCAACAATTCTCCCCAAATCCCACATTGAAGGTGATAAATTCCACCATACCATGACCACAACATTGATTTTATTGATATGATTGATCGATGTATCAACTATTGCTACTTCATAGTTGTTGTTAGTTGTTTTTCCCAGTGGGTTGAAGCAAGACCCTGTGTCCACTGTGATGCCAAGTCAGTTGCTACTTTCCTGAATTGTGAGGCGATTCCCCACTGGGATAATGGCACACACTTTGTTAATTCTAGTTTTTTACATCTCACAGCAATGCTGGGAATAAAACATAAGTTGTCTTCCATTTACCACCCCAAAGTAATGGAACTGTAGAACAGCTTAATGACTTGCTGAAAAAGATCAGTGAATGATGTGCCATGTTGTACAAAAAGTGGTTGTATTGTTTACCACTAGCGCTATTTTTTCTTAGGAACATACTTAGTTCTGACCACCACCTAACTCACGATCAGATATAGACAGGAAGACTCATGAATACGTAAATACATGACACTAGATGTAAGGTGCAAGCAGAAAGTAAAATCGAAATTCTGAATGATAAAATGCATGTTTATCTTTCTGAATAAATGAAGGCTGCAAAGGTAATTTCCAAACATGCAACCAGAGGAAAGGAAAAATGCGCCACCGCTGAGGTCGACCTCCTAGCTGTACAAATAGGAGATCAAGTCTACAAAAAAACATTGTCCGGAAATGCAAGGATCCCAAATTTGAATGACCTTTCTTTCACTTTATGCCAAATACTGCCAGCGACATAAAAGGGAAAAGAGGTAGGAAGATGATTGCAGCTGTAAAGACCCCCCACCACCTCTGCTTTGGCACAATTTTTTGATTCTACAAGTAGAAAGTTTTGTATTTTTGTTTTATTTTTCCTTCGTTGTCTTTTTATGCTGCTGTTGTATTTCTATAGTGATGCATGCTCAAGAACTAATCAGTATGTCACACACCTGCAAAGAGAAATGTCCACACATACTAATGCGTCTCATAATATTCAAGCTAGATAACATGTGGTGTCAACACATGTTAGGAATAGAATTAGGAAGCACCAATGTATCATGCTTTGTTTGCTTACTCAAACCTTAAGCCACTGGATCATATAGATTACACTCAACTAAAGAAATACCCCCGGGAACAGCTTTATGTGTCTTAGACTTTTACCTCTGTAGGATTAAGGCCCAAATGCAGCCGACACGTTAGATTAGCAGATTTTAGAGTTAATGCCACAAAGCATGACTACCTAGTTGACATATTACATATCCTTACAGACAGGCAGTACATTAAGGACAAAATAGCATGAATGCAGAAAATAGGTCATCACAAGGCTACCAAATGGATAGAAATGGATCTAGACTTCGGCTTCTTAGGAGTGACACATCTGCCCACCGGGTGCAATAATTATTTAGTAAACCCTTGGCCTCCAGATTGTGTCCGTAGGCTAGGACTCAAAGTTACAGGATCAGTTTATGCCCATGACCAATGACATTCCGATATTAAGGTTTCCTGTAGGGCCATGTCCCTATGGAATTGCACTGACATTAGTCAGAATTCAATGGGAAAGTGTGCACATATATAGGACAATAATATTGCATGATACACTTGGGTGGAAATATATCAACTGCAATACCATAATAGATAACGCTGACATGCAGGGGGCACCTCCATCCTCATGCACTATTATTAGCAGTGCAGAGATCTGCTATACACCCAGTTGCCACCTAACTGGAATGGCCTCTGTTCTTTGGTTACTTTGCACACACCAATCTTGGTCATTCCGGGAATTAATATTTCCAAGATTCATGACCACCCCATTTCACCATCACCAACGGAGAAGAGCTGTATAATATTATGGCACTGCTACCTAGAAAATTGTTCCCCAAAAGCACAGGTTGTTCAATTATGCCCAGCTGTTTTTTGGAAGTGTCCTACCATTCGTTCAGGCAAAAGCAACTGCTTGATGGTTGCAAATAACTAGATGGGATCTAATGAAGGTGATCAATGCCACAAAAGACGGATCCAATGCAATAAAAGTAGAGCTGCATGCCATGAGAATGATGATCATGCAGCACAGTTATGTACTTGATCTTATGATGGCCATGGAAGGAGCAGTATGTACCAAGATAGGGACTGCTTGCTGTACTTATGTCCCTGCAAATGATGCGGACAATGGAACATTGTTGGAGGACATACAAATGTTGCACAATTTATAAAAGAAAATGCTGGTTGAAGGAAGTGGCCCAGATGAATAGTTTGAGAGTTAGTTTGATTGGTTACCATCCTGTATGTCGGGAATGTTTAAAGTTTTATTACCGCTTACTGTGTTATTACTTTTGATATGTTGTGTTTTCCAATTAGTTATGGCTTGCTGTAAAATCATGAGTGCAAAGGTGGGAGGGATGTTTATGATCAGGCCGCCTACACAAGTAGAAGATGCTCAGGGTAATACATAACATTTGATAGAAAGTGCAGGTCCAGGATTAGAGGAAGTAGTTGAAATATCAAGTAGAATGGGGAATGTTAAGGAGAAATTGAAATATGAGGAAATCGCCCTATTGCAGGCATTAATAGAGAGCAATACAGAGCAATACATGGTTAAAGAGAAATATATGCCGTGGTTTCCTAAAGATGCAATGTAGGTTAAAGTTCACCAGAAAGCAGAAACACGAGTTCAGCATGTTTTCAGTTAAACAGAAAAACATATTCACAGCACACAAGCAGAGTCCATTCTTTTTGTTAATCAAGACGTGGTTCAGAAAATATTAATCAAAGGTGACTTTAGTCTAAAGCATAGAGAGTCAGATAAGAAGTTTTGGGAAGACAGTAATAAAAATTAACACACTCTGGGATAGACGGTTAATGTTTCATTAAAGCTGTGTTAGAACTATGATATAGAGAAAGTAGAGAAAAGGTTACAAGGTTAAAGGACACAGGCGATGTGAGGTTTATTTAAAGTATATTTTTAACTCATGTATTCTTTGACCTGTTATTAGCCTTGTTAGACAATTGTGTTTAGGCCATCACTTCTTCAATTATATAAACAGCTGACAGCAAGCTGCAATTGAGATCAGCTTTTCAGTTCTATAGAGGTGACTAGTCTCCCGGCCGTTGTATTTAAACCTACTTTTGCCTTGCCAGAGAAGTCTTGTCTCTCTTTATTCCAGTTTTCCCCCAACAATGAGGACCCTGAAATAATTGAGGGCTGAAGTGAACAGTGCAAAACAGCATTAATTTCAGAGATGATGTGAATTCTGGGAGCCTCTCTGTCCAAGACTACTGCAGAAGATACATAAAATAGGTAATGGGCACTAAACTAGGCCTGGGCGAAGTTTGTGGAGATGTGCTATGCAGAGCTCTGTGAAGTGCCGAAAAAACTCAGCCATGCTACACAGGATTCCGTGAGCGAAGGAATCTGGTAGGTCATGCTGTTTGTGCAGATTTTTAGCACCAGGATTTTCTCCCACGCTGTAAAATCAGCACAAATGGCATTACACGGAGCGCCAGAGGGCGCCACTTCTTTCTGCCTCTTGGATAGATTATCTACTCGAGCGGCAGCTTCCTCAATGCGACCAGTGGCGATCTGCCGCGCCCACCCTCGTTCAGAAATCTCACCGGGAGGTGGTCAAGCAAGCGATTTCTCCAATTCACGCTTGCCAATGTAACATTGGTGAGACACGTCAGAGAAAAAACCCTGCTCTGCGTCACAAGCTTTTCAGAACTGGCAAAACTCCGCAAACCCTGCTGGTGGAGTGGAATTCTTTGCAGAACCCTACAATAAACTAAACCATCCAACATGAGCAACAGTATTACTGTAAGCATATAAGGGAGAACTTCAATGAAACATTATTTTCCCTTGGGCAGAATTCCATTAAAACAAAACTCTCTTTTTCAGAACCCAGGGAAGAGCTACTTACATCTAAAAATACAAATCACATGCTACTGCTGCATGGATTATGCAGATGGGAACTCTGGAACTTGGCTTATTTGCCATGAGGCTGCATTAAATGCATCCCCTTTCTAGATTACGTCTAATGACAGGGGGGCTCACTCTATTCAAATTCACATTGCTACATCATATCCAGATGTCTTGCCTTGTTCCTGAAGTACCTCATCAAGAATGCGGCATTCAGCTAAGTGAACAGATAAGTACTGGAACTAGGTATCTCATTCCAGAGAATAATCAATCTCAGCCTTGGGAGGGAAGGAATGCAGCCATATGGCCTTCCTCCTTCTTCCCTTTTCCTCTACATTGGTCTCAAACTTGATTTTAATCTCAAAATGTACACTGGGATCTTCTTTCTGAAAATAGTGGGAAAACTGTAGTTGCTCCAAGCTTTATTGGTACGATTAGCTATATTTAGGCATCTCTAAACAACAAATCAATAGACTTCATACCAGTCAAATCAAACTGCAAGGTTTATACCCTTAGCCCCTCAATTTGCCTCACCTAAGAATATTTTGTTTAAGATTTGTTGTCTCTCAGTTACTAACACAATAATATTTAAGGTGATTTGTTTGTTTCACAAATCACCTTTCTAAAAGTCGAATTAATGAAATTCTCACATTTTCAGCTTTTATGTTCTTCATCTTCCAAACTCCTTGTTATTCCTCGATTCAATAAATCCTCATTTGGTGGTCAATCCTTTTCAGCTTTTGCCTCTAGACTGTGAAATGCTCTTCCATCTGACCTAAAGTCAATTCCATCCTATTTTCTCTTCAGGAAGAAACTCTAGGCCTATCTTTTCTTGCTTTAATTTTACCGTGGTGTAGTATATCACCTTACAACTTCAGTGTGTTGAGACCACAGGGTATGAGTGTGCTTTTCGTGCACAACACATAACATAACAACAAACAAACACCTAACTAAAGTGCTGATTTAATGCAGACTTAACGTGCCCTTTAAAATGGAGCCAGTCTGGGCACCACAATATGGATCAATTCATGTGATTCCTGAACTTGGACCATTCATTGTTGATCCCAGAAGAAGCAGTGAGCTGAAATGAGCAGCACTAAAGACATAACAAAACTCAGTGTATTACTGGAGCTCCTTCACACAAGTTGCTGTGTAGATACATAGAAACATTCACATAGTATTGTTGTTTATATGGCTAATGTACTCTTATGGCAGGACAGCTGGTACAATTGCTGATTGGCCGGTCCTGTCACTCACAAGACAGATGAGACAGCCTAATGTTCTGTAGAACAACCCACATCTGTAAAAGTAGCAATGGATATCACTCTAGCAAAGACCACTCTTTGAACCGTGCACACTGAATAGTGAAAATTTGGGATTACGAGGAATACTGTCTTGTCTTAGTCCCAAATTAGATGTTGTGCACTCATAAAGGAGGATTTGGCTAGAAAGGTTTTTTTTCTAATTGCTCAGAATCTTTCCTAAAGATAAAATCCATTGGCACCTATCTCTATTAGGCAAATGAAAGTATCTCCCTAGGTAGAAGTTAGCTGAAGTGTGCATTGAGAACCAAAAGTAAAACTCTTTACACTTTTCACACATAAACCGGACTCAACATGTTAACTAACAATAGGGGAAAATCACATTTTAATGGGCCAGTTATAAGATGAACTTAACATGCCCAAATCCAGTCCTCCTTTTTCTCAGGAATCTTTCTACAATAGTATATGGAGCAATAAAACATGTTCCCCATGCCCTCTTTGGAATCACAGAGTAGGTCATAGTCAACTGGCCAATGCCCAGCACCCTCACTGCGCCTCCCTCACTCACCTCTCTGTCCAGCGGCTTCCCTGTTGACGTGTTGAGCCTCACAGTCTTGCCTTCTAGGTAGAACCAGTCGGCCTGGGTGCCGGTCAAACATAGACGGACACTGGTGGTCACTGGGTCTCCAAAGGCTGTCAGGTTGGCAATGAAACTCCCATTCGGGCTGTTCTCCTGGATCTCAGTGAAGATGTTGCTACCCCCAGAGCACTGGTCCGCTGAAAATAAAGCAGCGTGGTTAAAAGAGATGGCTGAAGACCCAGAAGAGAGTGTGAAAATGTTGCTTCAACCCTGGCCCAGACAAACTGTTCATTATTTGGTGTCCCCCACCTCCAACGTAGAACATTAGGTTTATTTGATTTCTGTGGTCCTGCATGTAGCCACTTTCGTATTAAGGTTATGAATGTCGTTGACCTGACAAATTAATTGCAATTTTTCCAAACAGGAAGAAATGTCGCTTATCATGTATTAAAGCATTAGGTTAATAGAGCTAAATCCCATGCTAGGATATACCTTTTTTAGGGTCTGTCTGTCATTAAACCCAACAGAACGGAGGCACCTTTCATTTAACTCTTTCCAACCCACATCTCTGTTTCTCAGGACATATCTACATGTGTGGTTAGAAAATTTGTATTTTCTGTTGGATCAGGTGAGCACCCTCACTAGTACTATGTGCCATATCTAAATTGGGGTGGCGCACCAAGTAAGTAAGCATATAATACATAGGGCTTCCCCACTCCCCCACTGCATATGCAACTTCTTTTTTTTTTAAAAAAAAATTTATTCAAGAACCAGTATCAGCATAAGACAATCCAATTACATTTGAAACATTTAGTAAGGTATGTACAAGGGGAACAAATGATGTGGTGAAAGAAACTTGGAGGCGATAATATGAAAGATGAATAACAGAAGATAAAGTGAAAGATAATAAAGCCAGTTAACACCAAAATGAGTAAAATGTTTTATAAATACATTATAAAATTGTGAAGAAAAAGTGAAAACAATAAATTGCGTCAAAGAATTTCATTAGTCTCATCCAATTCCACTAGGAATTAAACCTGCTTTCCAAGTAGAGATTGGGCGCCATAGCTCTTTGCCTCGAAGCTTTGCTTTAATTCCTCTAGTGGCAATTATTGCTGATTCATAACTATAAACCGCCAGAAAGCGAGCTAGCCACATTTGAAAACTAGGAGATGAATCTTCCTTCCAGCGGGCAGACAAAATTAATCTCAGTACAGCTGTACCAATAAATATTAATCTTTGTTCAGATTTGGATAATTTCAGAGAATCGTCAAAGCCTAAAACAAATAGGGTGTCGGACTCTGGGAGTTTATGGAAGAAGATTTTCTCCCAAAATGAGGTAATCATGTTTTTTATGACAAGAAGTTCAGAGCAGTTGCTAAACATATGAATTAGGGTCGTTGGACCCTGTGAGCAGCGTGGGCATCGATCAGTCTCTCTTTTTTTTTTTTTTTTTTTTTTTTTTTGTGTAAGACGTTTATTTCGCATTGTCACACGAAAAGTACAGTCAATCTCGCCTACAACCACATAGGGCCGGCTGCACAATGTACACAGGAGTAAATTAACAGTTTATCAGTACACAGCCCATCAGCCGACAACCATAGGTCCGGCGGCGTGAGTTCAGTGGCAGTGCAGTTGATGGTTTCGACAGTGCATCCTCATGGTAGGTTCGCTTGATCAGTCTCACATTTTCCAGTTTTTTCTTTTGCTTTTCTGTCATAACAAAAAGAAAAGTCCCCCGCAACCTAGGGGGGGTATCTCTAACAACATAACAATAACCCCCTATACAACTTCAAGCACTGTGTCACAGCATTCTCCCCCCCTCACTGCCTCATCAAGTGTAGCTCATAGCGGCCATAGTCCTTTAGCAGCCAAGCGCTCAGTCCTCAATACCTACAGACGCCACTGACGTCAGATATTGTTGGAAGGGCTCCCAGAAGTCTCTGGGGCGGGATCCCATGGGCAACTCTTCCTCATACGTGACTAAGGTGTCTCTACAATAGGCCAGGTCTTCCAGCCATTGCTTCACTGTTGGCTTTCGCTTACTATTCCAATGTAGGGATATTCGCCTCTTCGCCACCAGTAACGCAATAACACTGAGTTTACGCCGCCTTGCCCTCAATTGCGGCACCAATCCCAAGAGACAGACTTTAGCAGTGCATGGTAATTGGGCCCCCAGCATAGTGTTGAGTGTCCGTATCACCTGGTCCCAGTAACGTGCTATCGCAGTGCAGTGCCATGCCAAGTGGATGAAGTCCGCATGGTCTTGCCCGCATCTAGTGCAGTTAGAGTCGTCTCTCAGACCATACCTGTGAAGACGGGAGGGGGTGTGGTACATCTGGTGCAGGTACTTATAGTGAATCAATCTAAGATTCCCGTTGGGCGTCAGCATCCCCGTGAGCATGCAGGAGGCCTCCCAGTCCGCTTCCATGAGGTCTTCCCCCAGTGCTGTTTGCCATTTTTCCCTGGCTCTTGTTGCGGAGCCACCATTGCTAGATTGTGCGCAGCGGTACAGTCGAGATACCAAGTGTGCAGCTGAGGGAGTGTTGAGTACAAGTGTCAGAGGTGCGAGCTCTTGCGGTTCTGCTGGAAAAGACACAAAGTGTTCCTTCACCGCCCTCTGTAGCCTATAATAGTTGAATTTAAACAACAGCGTCGGGTTTTGGATGTATGTGAGTTGGTTCAGCTGCACAAACTGCCCTTCCTTGTACAGATCCCCGAGGGTGTCTATTCCTGCGCGCCTAAGAAGATCCATCCCCACCTGTTCTTGCGTGACAGACAGTGCCGGGTGGTGAGCCAATGGGAGTGTCGGTGCATAGAGTGGTGTGCAGTGCGCCATCTTGCTAAGTGTCCTCCATGCAGCTATTGTGGTGTTCACAGGGTTTATATCATGGTCGTGCAGCCTAGGGCGTTTGTGTGTGAGAATGCTCGTTAGTGGGATAGGGTCAGCATCGCCATGTTCTACTGCCACGTGTGTCAGAAAGGGAATTTCATGAAACCAGTAGTGCGCATATTGCGCCTGTGCACACTGATAGTACAGGTAGATGTCCGGCACCTTGAATCCTCCCTTGGCGTACGGGAGCGTCAATGTCTGAAGGTCTAATCTAGCCTGTTTACCCGCCCAGATGAGGGAAAGGATGAGGGATTTAATGTTACGGAACACCTCCGCCGGGGGCTTAATAGGTATATTATTGAAAAGATATAAGAATTTTGGCAGGAGCACCATCTTCACAATGGCAAGCCTATCCGCCAAAGAGAGCGGTAGACTGATCCATCTCTTGACCTTGTCTTCCAAAGCAGACACAGCCCTCCCATAGTTGGTGCGGATTACAAGCTCTGGGTCCCTATGGAACCAGACTCCTAGGTACTTTGTCGGGTCCTTCTGCCATTCCATTGGATAATCTAGCTGCGTGGGTTGGGTGCCATCCGTCAGAGGTAGTACTAGAGACTTGCTCCAATTAATGTGGAGCCCCGAGTATTGGCCGAATTTAATGTATTCCCGCATTAGGGGGTTAAGGTTGGACTCCGGGTTTTTAACGTATAAGACCATGTCGTCCGCGTACAGGGCAATGTGTATAGGTCGCGTGGGTAGCTGAATAGCGGAGTAGTGGTGATGTTGCCTAATTTTACACGCCAGCGGTTCCAGTATTAGGGCAAATAGCATAGGCGACAGGGGGCAGCCTTGCCTGGTGCCGCGCCCAATGATAATCGGTGATGATAGATGTTTGTTTACCCGTATGCGGGCCGTCAGGCCTGAGTACAGCATCGTGATCCAGCCAATAAACAAGGGGGGGAACCCCATCCGGAGTAGGACTGCATGTAGGAACGGCCAAGCAATCGTATCGAAAGCCTTAGCCGCGTCCAGTAAGACAGCTACCGCTTTGATATCCGGTGCCAGGTAGTGCGCTAGAGCGAAAAGGGTGCGAGTGTTATGTGCAGTGGACCGGTCCGGGATGAAACCCGCCTGGTCCGGCCTTATTAACATCGGCATTAACGGCTTTAGCCGGTCCGCCAGGATGCTGGCTAGGATCTTGGTGTCAACGTTTATTAATGAAAGAGGGCGGTATGAGTCGCACTGTTCTTCGTCCTTACCAGGTTTCAGAATGGCAATAATCAGCGCCTCTCGCATTGACGGTGGTAGGGTTTGAGCTTCATGGGCGGCCTCGTACAGATTTACCAGATGAGGTGCCAGCGTGCTAGCATACATTTTATAGAATTCTATGACGAAGCCGTCCGGTCCTGGCGCTTTGCCATTAGGGAGTCTTTTGATGGTGTCTATGACCTCTTGTGTCGTAAGGGGCCTAGCTAGATATTCCCTGTGTCCGTCTGCCAACCAGGCAATCTCAACATCCGCCATGTATTCTAGCATCTCCTCCCGTGGCACCTGTGCTCTTGCCTCATATAGGGCCCCATAGGTTTCCCTGAATTCACCCATAATGGTTGGCATGTCGTGTGCGCGTGTGCCCTGCTTAGTGCGTATGGTCGCTACATGTTGTGTCGCTCTGCCCGAACAAATCTTCTCCGCCAAGGCCCTGCCCGGTCTACCTCCCTCACCATAGCGTCTGGCCGTTGTTCTCTTGAAAATATATTTGAGTTCGTCATCCGCAAACGTGTTATATTCTAGCAGTATGGATTGTATGTCACCGAGTAGTGCTGTATCCCCAGTGTTTGTGTAGCGCTGTTCCAGGTCCCTAAGCATCTCCTCCCTCCTGCTAAGCTGGCGGCGGATGTCTTTCAATATGCCTGCAGATGTGTTGATGCACACGCCCCGTATTGTCGCCTTAAACGCTTCCCATAGGAGGCACGGGTCCTCCGTGGTGGGGGCGTTCAGGTCGAAGTAGTCGGTGATCGCTTTCTGGACTGTATCCGCATACAGCGGGTCGCGCAGGGCCTGTGCGTTGAAGCGCCAGGTGTAGGGCGGCGGGACATAGTGTGGGATTCGTAATCGCAGGAGCACAGGACTGTGATCTGACAGTGTTCTCGGGAGATGCGTTATCTGTTCCACCCAGGTGAGTACGTCCTGTGTGGCTAGCCAGAAGTCTAGTCTGGACCAGCTCTTGTTCGCCGCATTTACGTGTGTGGCCACCTGCTCCCCCGGGTGTAGTATCCTCCACAAGTCGCTTACATGCAAGTCAGACATTACGTCAAGCAGCTTTCTCCTCGCCTTGGTGTGTTGTTCCACTGTGTGTGCTGCCCTGTCAAGCCCATCCTGTAACGTGACATTGAAATCCCCTCCCCAGATAACATTGTCCGCCTGAACATCAGCCACAACATGCCACAGCCTTTCAAAGAAACCAGCATCATCTATGTTCGGGCCATACACATTCACAAGTGCCAGTTTATGATGTCTCGTCTCGCCCACTACTACTACAAAGCGCCCTCCTGGGTCAGTGCGTGTGTCAATGATTTTAAAGTGAGTCCCTTTTTTTATCAGAATGCTGACTCCGCGTGAGTATGATGAGTAGTAGGAGCCAGTGGTGGATTCTGCCCATTTGTTGCCCAGCCCGCGTGCGGAAGTGGGTGCCAAGTGAGTTTCCTGCAGGAAGGCCACATCGACCCTAAGCCTGTCAAAGTATGCAAACATTTGCCTTTTCTTTTTTGGGTTCCCCATCCCCCTTACATTCCATGTGACGAAGTTGAGCGTATCAAGGCGCGCCATTAGCATGCATTACAGTGAACATGTGCGTCGCGTTGCCTGTGCGGCCATCTATGAAACAGCGCATACCTGACCAATGCAGTAAAGGCAGTAAAAGTGGTCGCAATGCTTCTCAGACACAGAGCAAACATAGGTAATACAATTCGCTTCCCCATCCCCCCCCCACCCACTTCAGCACCCAAACTCTGCCAAAGCCATCCCCCCCCGAACTTCAAAACTGTGCATAAACTTTTCGTGGGGAACACCCTCCTGGGGGTGCCGCCCGAAGCACACATCTCCATCCACATAGTGGATGTGGACGGGCGCACTACGCATACTATCCAAATCGACAACGTGTACCCCCTGTCCCCCCCATCTCGCCCCCGATCTCCCGCAGGTACTCAGTGACCATTAACACTCTTCTCATCCCTCCAAAGCATAGTAAAAGCTCGTGGGTGATGCCAGGCCCCCCAATGTCAGTGTCTCTGGGCCCCACAGTATGGCCGTATATAGCTCATCGTTCTGGCCACGTGTCATTCGCCATCTAAGGCCCCAATGTTCCTGTCTAGGCATTAGGTTATAGTCACTACAGAGTACTCACTGCGTTGTCGCCCAGTACATCTCCCGTTCATAGTCCGACATCAGTGGGAGTCCCAGATTCATGACGTATCACATTAAGTTTCACCCAACTCGCATTGTCTGCCTTGTGTCGCCAGTGGTGCTGTTTCCGTCTAATCAAAAGACGCTCGGCGTGCCATCTTGTCTTCAGTCGTTGTCGCTCGTTCTGCCCGCGTGCTCTTGATGTTTTCGACGTTTGGTGAGGGTCTTTACATATTCCTGTGCTGCTTGCACCGTCGTGAGGACCACCGGCTTGCCATCCGTCAGAATTTTAAGCTTTGCAGGGTACAGCATCGCGTATCCAATATCCAGCTCTCGAAGCTTCTTCTTTACCGTGGCAAACTCCTTCCTGGCCTGTTGTACCGCCATTGTGTGGTCTGGGTAGAACTCCAGCGAGTTGCCCTGATGTGTAATGGCGCCCTTCTCCCTCGCCAGCCGAAGTATAGTGTCCCTGTCTCTGTAGTTGAGTACTCTGGCGATAATTATGCGAGGCGGAGCCCCTGGTTTCGGAGTGGGGGCCAGAGAGCGATGGGCACGTTCGATCAGGAAGACTTCAGAGAAGCTGCCAGCCCCAAAGATATCCTTCAGCAGGCCCTCCACGTACGTCTCCATCTTGCCCGTGTTGGTCGATTCCGGCAGGCCCGAAATGCGCACGTTGTTGCGGCGGGACCTCGCTTCCTGATCCTCCACCTTTGCCTTCAAGGTTTCCAGGGTCCTGTCAAGAGCGCTGTGCTTTTTATCAGTGTCTCTGGAGTGATCCTCCATCGAGGAGATCCTGCGCTCCGCCTCCGTCAGCCTCTCCTCGTGCTTCTCCAGCTTGTTAGTTAGCGAGTCTACCCTCTCCACTACACTGTCCATCTTGCCGTTCATGTCGTGCAGGCTCTGCTGGATAGCCCTCAATACTGCTTCCATGCCAGTCCCTTCCTCTAGTGCCTGGTCTCCGTCAGCATCGTGGGCAGCGCCCGTTTTCGTCGCTTGTTTCCTCGCTTCGAAAGGCAACTTCGACTGTTGCTTGTCCGGCTTACCCATTGTGCCCTGGGTGTCAGCTGAGCCGGAGACTGGTGAGCTCGTTGGGGTTGCCGGCCTGGCCGGTGTCCGTGTACGCCGTAGCAGTGCTCCAGTCGCTCTTCGCGCCAAAGCCCCACTCATCAGGCCATGCTCATTGCTCGGTTGCGGTGCAGGTCAGCCCGGTGCGCCCTGTAGTAGTATCCTGCGGCGATGTGGACGATATAAGGTGCTCACCGCATTCTTCCCCGACCCAGGTAGGCAGTTGTGCCTGCACTCGCGGGTCTAGTGTGTCTTCCCAGGGCGGCAGTCAGTGGCGAGTAGTGGCTTCCAGCCTGCGCACTCCGCTCCGTTTACCTCCTGTCGCTTTCCCTGCCACTGTGCCGCCCTAGTTACGCAGCGCTTCGTTTCCGCGCCTTTTGTCCCGTCAGTGCAGGACACTGAAAGCTGGCGCAGGACCCTCGAGTTTGCGTTCCACCGCCGCCGCCATTTTGGCCGCCGTGGAACGCACACCGGCCGCCAGGATTCCTGTACGTTTTACAGGCACCTCGTACCTGGGAGTCGCCGTTTCCAGCCGCCTGTTGCTGTCGTGCCAGGGGGAGGTTCGGCCCGTGGCCGATCAGCGGCGGTACCGCCGGGTTTCAATTGCGGTCATCTCGGTCTCTGCCCGCCATTTTGGGGAGCCGGTCCGCTCCGCGAGTGTTTGTGCTGCTCTCTCTGGCGTGCGGCTGTAGTCCCGGCCGAGACCTTCACAGCGTGTAGGCGAGTCCTTCAGCCATCTATTCCGCCGATTTGCGTTTGGATCGGGTCAGTTTCGGGGCCAGGGGATCCGATGAGATGCGCCCGTCCGGCGGAGCCGACTCAGAGGTCAGCCATCTCGCAGTGCGCCCTCTAGCGCCCCCCCATCGATCGGTCTCTCTTTTACCCCACGCGAAAAGTTTGGCCGGGGTAAAGTAAAGATCGAATATTGTTTTGAACAACTGAGCCTTTTAATTGCTGGCCATGAACAAATTGTTGCTCATATCGAGGACTCTATCTATATCAATATCAGGGTTGTTGAGTTTCACCGCCCATTTAGTTCCTGTTTGCTCAATATCGTCATTTATGTTTGTTAAAAGTATATCATAGAATGTTCCTATCCTAGTTTTTGAAGTGGTAAATGCTTCAATTAGGTCAATCTTTGAGAGACTGATTGAGTCACTCTTTGCTTTTAGTTTGGCGTGTAGTTGAGCAAATTTAAGAAAATCCCCTTCGGAAAGACCAAATTTTGTTTTTACATCATGAAAAACAGTGTGTGATCCATTTATCCAGACATCTTTAACTGTTTTAATACCCAACCTTTGCCATTTCTTTGCCGTGTGGTCGAAGTCAAGACCAGATGTAATAGTGGATTGGAGCAAAGGTGTATACCGGGTGATTTTACCTATCTGCATATGCTTTAGTACCTTATTCCAAATTATCCAAGCACTTTTTAAGATTTCACCCTTGTTTTGCTTATAATGACTAGCTTCGGTCTTTCTTAGTAATAGGCCAATGGCTTCTTGGCCAAGTACAAGCTCATGTATTGAGGGGATTGGGGTGGTAGCTATTCCAGTAGCAAGAGATGGCTCTAAAACCATTGGTTTTAAATGTTTTAGGAAAGTTGCCCAATGATACAACATAATATTTGGTGCCGTAAGCCCGCCCCTATTTAGTGGCATAGATAAATAGGAAAGTGAACGTCTGATTTTCCCGTTTTGCCACACAAATTTAAACATAAGTTTGTTAATCAACATAAGTATTTTAGGATCAACAAATAAAGGAATTGTCCGAAAAAGATATAGACATCTCGGCAATATGTTCATTTTCAGATAGTTCACCCTGCCAATAATGGAGAGGTACAAACCATTTATTCTATCCAAATCTGTCTTAATCTTATCTATGAGTGGATCAAAATTGTTTTTAACTAGGGTCTTGGTATTAGTGGAAATAATCACTCCGAGATAAGTAGCGGTTTTAGCTCTTCTTTGGTCTGGACAGAGAGTGTTATCAGTGCATAATATAATGGTCTTTCCTCTATTGAGAGAATAACCCGAGTAATTGCCCAATTGTAAGGTCAATCGTTCAATTTCGTGCATCGCCTCGGTCGGGTGGGATGTTAACACCGCGATGTCATCAGCGTATGCTAAAACTTTTGTTTCATATTGGTTACAGAGAATTGGCTTAATATCATAACTTTCCAAAAATTTAATAATTAGGGTATTTATGTAACAAGCGAAGAGGAGGGGCGAGCAGGGACACCCCTGTCTTGTACCTCTTGCAATATTAATATAGCCAGACTCTGAACCTAGCAGTAACAGTTTTGCTTTGGGATGTTGATACATGGATTTTATGGATTTAAGAAATTTAGGGCCGAAATTAAGACGTGCCATGGCTACCCACAAAAAGTTCTATGAGACACGATCAAAGGCTTTCTCAGCGTCTAGCAGGATCATAGACATCTAGCCCCCCGTGACAGACATGGCGTCAAAGAGGGCAATAGCCCGACGGGTGTGATCAGTGGTCCCTTTCCCCAGAACGAAGCCATGCTGCCACGGAGAAACCAACTGCCCGATGATCCTGCTGAGTCTGAGAGCCATCCCTTTTGCATATAATTTGGAGTCCGAATTAATCAAAGATATTGGGCGATAAGAAGTCAATTGCTCGGGTGATTTTCCCTTCTTAGGAAATACTATAATACTAGCCTCATCCCAAGAGCATGGGGGAATGTAATTGTATTGAACCCCCAAAAATAAATCCAATAACAGGGGACTTAATTGTTGGCTAAGAATTTTATAAATCTCAATCGGCAGTTTGTCTGGGCCTGCTGCTTTGCCCGATGATAACAGCGATAGAGCAGACTCTACTTCAGCCAATGTAATCTCGGCTTCAAGTTCTTCTCTTGCCATATCATCTAGTAGACTAGCGGCTGTTTGATTGTTAAGAAAGCCCACCAGAAAATTATCAATATCCTCTTCAGAAGTGATTACTTCTTCAGAATATAATTTTTGATAATATCATTGAAATTGAAGGATAATATCAGCAGATTGCGTATAAGTCTGCCCACCGTCTACAATTGTTGAAATATTATTTGATGCATTTTTTTGACGGGTTCAAAGTGCCAACTGCTTACCTACTTTTTCACCGCTTTCATATGCTTTCTTTCTATAAACTCTATAAGTTTGAGCGGCTTTCTGACTGAGATTAGTATTGAGTTCAGCTTTTTAAACCGCTATCTGAAGCCATTGATTACTGGCGTCTTTGCCCTGTATAATCAGGGAGGTGTGCTCTAGTTCAGCTTTGGCCAGCTCGGATAGTTTTGCTTCATGCTGGTTTTTTATTTTGGTTCGTGCAGCATATTGAAAGCTAGAAATCTCTCCTCTTAAAGCAGATTTATATGTGTCCCATACTACATTTCTGGAAGCGCTGAACCGATTTATATTAAAAAAACTCTACGGTCCAATTTTTAATGTAGGATATAAATTCATTATTAGACAGAAGTTTCCTATCAAACGACCAGGACCGCTGTTGGGTGAATTGTGGGTTAACTGTGATTCCAAGTATTAATGCATTGTGGTCTGATATTATTCTTGGGATTTTGTTAATAATTGCTTGTGATGCAAGCTCTCCAGTAACAAACATGTAGTCGATTCGCACTTGTTTTTGATGAGGATGAGAGAAATAGGTGAATCCTAAATCATGAGTGTTGTTTCGTAGCCAAACATCAATTAGTCCAAAATTTATGGTTTACGACCATTATATTTTGATTTGGAGGAGATATTGGACAGTGGTGGTATCAATGAAATATTAAAATCACCACACAAAACTAGCGGGCCCTGCCAGGTGTCCAAAGATTGCGGTATCATCTTGGTTTGAGCCACATATGGTACAGATAGTTACTCCACAAGCAAGTTTAACAATAGTCCACCTACCATGAGGGTCTGAAAGATGACGTAGCCCTAACCCAAGATTAGTTTTGGCTAAGATTGCAACCCCCCTTATATTCGAAGATTGTGTAGAAGCCACCAGTAGATTATATCCATTCAGATTTAGCCACGATTTCTTAGTCCATGGTACATGGGTTTCTTGAAGACAGAGTATATCTACTGGATTTAATTTGAGCAACTCGGTCAAGCATCTTCGTTTATCCCCTGTTAACAGCCCTCCAACATTCCAAGTTTGAACACTTAACCTACCCATTGTTTATAGGAAAAAGTTGTAAGATCACCTTAAACAGATAAAGCTTTGTTTTAAAGCACATATCTAATTCAATTTCTGTTGCATTTAGTTTCCCCTTGAGTAAGTCTTTAACTGAAGATCCTGGTTCTTTTTTTTTTCATTTTGTGTTTTCACCCCCCTTAGTAACCCCCCCGTGCCCATCCCTACCAACCCCCCCACCCTTCCCTTGAACCCCCCATTAGGACCGCCCCCCGTGTAGTAGGCAATCAGACTCAATCAGAGTCTGGGTGATGCAGTCACAGCACAACATCTAAGCTACCGCCTTTTAGAATGCTTAAATAATGAAAAATAGTGAGAAGGAAAGCGAAAAGTTGAAGATTAGAATTAATAGGAACCTCTAGTAGTACCAAATAGACTTTAAGCAAGATTCAACATTCAAATATTGAAACATTGTAACATCGACCAAGGTGCGTTAAGCCATCAAGTTAAATTGTGAGAGTAATTCTTTTTGTAGCATGATTAAACAAATTACAACATATTTAGAGATGGACGGATACTATAGTGTTCTCAAATCTATGAGATTTCATCTAGGTAAGCCTTCGCTTTGATTTCAGACTGAAAAAACTTTGTGAGCCACCATGTACAATTTTTAACTTCGCGGGATTGTTCAGGTAAGCTTGTGCGCCTTTTTCTTGGAATGGTTTAATCAGAGAGCGAAGCCGCCAACGCCTCTCCACAGTAACGTGGCAGAAGTCCGGCCTTGAAAAATAGGAAAAGTCATTATAGAGTACCTTATGGTCAGGTCTAGCTTTCTCCGCCACAGTCTGTCGTACCAAAAAGTTGCCAAAATAAACTAAGATAGCTCTGGGATATATCCCGGGCTTTGAAGGCATATTAAAGGGCATATTAAAGGGCATCCGGTGGGCACGCTGGATTTCTGCCTCCAAGTTCCAGTCTTTCAGGTCGGGAAGGGACTCCCTAAGCAATTTAACTACAAAGGCTCGGGTGTCGGCCCCCTGCAATTTCTCCGGGACACCCAGAATGCGGAGATTATTACGACGTTGCCGATTTTCAAACTCCTCCAATTTCCATTTAACCCCTTCCCTGCTGGCCCGTTTCCGCCGCTGTGCGGTAAACAAAAGAACAGGGGCGGGCCATGACGAACCCCAGCCGTCATCAGCACACGAGCACCGTAGTGCATGACGGCTGGGGTTCGTCATCAGCATGGAAGGGGTTAATATCAACAAGTTCGGCTTCCTGAAGTTTGACTCGCTCAGCATTCAAGGTGGTCTCTCTCTCATTTGTCACAACCCTGGCTTCCATCTCAGTGACTCTTTCGCCTATCAGATTACAGGACTTAGAGAGTTTCCTGACAACTCCTTGCATTTTGCGGAGTGCAGCCCGAGATCTCTTACTGTCTAGTGCTGTTTCTTCTCTATGAGCCGCAATGGCCTGCAGGATAGTCTCTACTGCTGATTGAGATATCTCCGAAGTTGCTGAGTTGTTTGGAGTCCCAGCTAAGTGTTGCAGTGAGTTAGGGACCATATGATTTGCCCTTTTGTATGATCCTAGTTGTAGGTTTAGGTTTAGCTCTGATCGTATTGACATTTGAGTCTTGCTCATCAGAGCTATCTCCGTAAGAGCTGAGCCCAGGTTCTAACTCATATTCGGCGTCTAATGAGCCCCCCAGAGAGTCAATTTCATCTGGCCACTCCTCCTGAACATTAATGCCATTCTCATCGGAAAAAGAGTAGAACTCGCTTGGTTCCTTGTCTTTTTCTTCTAGCATGTGAGTCTTCAGAGAACTTTCCCCTGACACTGTTTGATCTGATAAATGATTTCCAACCAGCACATCAGAGCTGTCAGTAGGCTGTTGAGAAGGGGATGTATTCAAAAGCCCAGGTAACGGTAATGGTGTTATATGGAGCCCGGTGGGGAGCATCTGAGTGGATTGAGCTGTCCCAAGAGAGGTTGGATCATTTTGTACCCCCAAAACATTTTCCCCAGCCCCTGAAAATGACATACATCGCCCGTCTGGCTCTTGAACCTGAGCGATAACATTCGGAGCATCAGATGTAACAGGGAAGGGCGTATGAGCTGCTACTTCAATGCTACTTACAGTTTCGGTGTCCATTGGAGGGGGCTGTCCTGGAGCGGGGGTTGCAAAAATGGAGGTGAGGATATCTCCAGTTATAGGGGTCGGCATGGTCTTTGAAGATTGCTCCGATTCAGGCTCTGGATCCTTAGTTGAGACGTAGTATCACTGTTTACTTCATTAGATGAATTGTGCACTATATCATTGGCAGTCCCTTTTGTCAAATTTTTCTGGGTCCCGCTCTGCAAACCTTTTTTAAGAAATAGATCCAAAACGGTGCCACCGGTTGAGTTTAATTTCCTTCGGGCAGCATGTAGGTCCTGTTTGGTCGGTGATATTTTGTTGTTTTCTCATCTTAGATTTGCCAGAGTTAGTTATTGCGTGAGCTCCTTCCACTTCGTCAAGCAGTTCCTCTAATTGATCGTGTTGCTGACGCTCGGCCTCTTTGCGGAGTACTCGAGCCACTTTAGCAACCCGCGCTCTAGTAGCGGCAGCAGAGGCAGCGGTCTTCGCCGGCATATTTTCAAAAGGACCCGACCCAAGCCCCGGTGCCTTCGTTTCAATTACCGAAATGGACGTCTGGGTCAGGGAGGCTGCTCCACGGAGTTCTGCTGCTGAAGGATCAAAGGAGCAGTCGAGGGAACAATCGGAAGTAACAATGTTGCCTTGGTCAGCTAATTCTGTGAGCGCTGAGCGTAGGTGATTCTGCAGCGGAGCCCGGAGTTGGAGGCGAGCCCCGCCCTGCCGTGTTGAACCTGTGATGCCGGCTGCAGCTGGGGTTGAGAGTGCAGGAGCGAGCACTCGAGGCTCCGTGGCGTAGCCCAGCAAGGTAAGTGAATCTCCCGGGGTGCTGGATGAATTTGGGAGTTGCTCGTAAAGCTCGTGAAATTCGAAAAGTAACATAAGAAATTTTCTTCCCCCCGACCAGCTTGTAGAGTAAGTGCTTAGGCTGCATGAAGAATGGCAGAAGTTGGAGCTCTCCCTCTATTTCTTCGCTAGTATACGGAGCTCAGATGTGGTGCTGCTTTCGCGGTCTACGGACAGACCGCCATCTTGCCTGTCACTGCATATGCAACTTCAGAGAACCATTGTCTTCCAAATTAATTCTGAGACAGGATTTGACTAAATGTTATGCTTAGTATTTAGAGCAGAATGCATATGTACACTTGCTAAATCTTTGACTCAATATAAGCACAGTTAATGGGATCAGGAGCCTATCAGGGAGTTTCTGATCATTTCGGGAAAGGTTTGAGACACATTTCATAGAAAGGCCCTATTCTGATAACCTATCCTGCACATTAATTCCACGGTGTATTAATGGACTTAGTATTTTCATATAGAGTTACCTAGCCCAA
This sequence comes from Lissotriton vulgaris, assembly GCF_964263255.1. Lineage (NCBI taxonomy): Eukaryota > Metazoa > Chordata > Amphibia > Caudata > Salamandridae > Lissotriton > Lissotriton vulgaris. Next base: position 1,635,584,417 of record NC_141685.1, on the reverse strand, counting down.
GTACACTTTACAATAAACTCTGAAAAGAGAGCAAAAAGAGGAAAAGCTCGATTTGTAGACAAGTTACTAGTGGTCTGCTAGCTCTGGATTTGTTTGCTATCTCCTCCAAATTACAACTGAGATACTAGGGGTATTGTAATGTTGTAATGCAGCTCATTAGAGAGGATTGTACTGTGATTACAAAGGACATTAACTGGACCAGCCATCCAATAATGAATTTCCCGCATCCTCTGTCAGAGCTTGCGCCGTTACCTGCAGTGAGCTGAAAGGACAAGCTGAGCGCCAGCAGGAACACCACTGATGGCCGAATCATCTCTTGAGACCCTGTGAGGGGTTCTTCTATGCAGACCAGATCGGGGTGGTCTGTAGGGGTTCAGCACAGGAAGAAGAACCTGGGGAAGGAAAAGGAAGAACAGAGTTGTGAAGGAAATGTTGGTGGAGAAACCACACATTACAGACAGCTGACCTATTACGTTGGTCAGCTGTCTGTAATATCACACCAGTCTGGAAGTTTTCCTGCTAGCACCCTGCCACCTACTACATTATTCACCTGTCTGTACTGACACACCTGTACCACAGGTCACATCTCTGTATCCAGCCATCCACTTCATGGTAAGGTACATTCTGTTTCTTGTACTATTTCCTGCCACCTTCTCAACTCTATGGAGCCACTTCATGCTATAATCACAGATAAAAGCATCGGACTCACCAATATGCTGATGACATTCCACTCTGCTTGGAAGTTTTAACAGCTTCAGACATCCAACGCCTCAATCACTTCCTACACATCATCCAGTACTATCATGTCCAATGCCTACATGAAGCTCAAACCAACTAGACAGAATTTCTGTTATTTGCCAAGAACAACAAACAAAACACAATGCAGATCTGTCTTAATGACATGAATCTTGACAGCTTCGAATCACAACTTTCATTGAATGCCAAAGGACTGATTTTCCTTGGACATTAACCTCACCCTTAAAGAAGACATTGCTATAAATTCAAGGATGACCTGCTTCTAGCTCTTTCTTTTAAATAATTTTAAACCGTTTCTTGTAGAAAGTGACTTCCTAGTTGCTGTTCAAGCCCTTGTACTCTCACATCTGGTCAGTGGTAATGCCCTGATCCACGGCCTCCCAGACTCCGTGTTGGCACCTCATAAATTCAGCAGCATCACTCATCCAGAGCCTGAAGAAATACCAAATACATCATTGCCATCCTGATGGAGCTTCATTGCCCCCCCTTGCTGGCCAGTACCATCTTCAAATCCAGCTGGATCATTTACAAAGACACCAAGACCAGAACCCCCACTTATCTTAAAGACAAATGCACAATCGTTGGTGGTTCTCTGCATACCCACAGTTAGGACTCCATCAGACTGTAGAGTAAGAACTGAGAAAAAACAGGCAGCAGGCCTTTTCCATCTATGCAGAAAAGATCTGGAACGTCATCAGGACATTTGCAACATTGCTCAAATTTAGGAACTAATTGAAGAGGTGCCACTTTACTTAACACTACATCTCAATGACTTAATTGTCCATGACTCTACTACTCCTATCACTCATTGACCTTATGCTTCTCTATGACCCCGTACAGTGTACCCCTGCCTTTGGCTAGGTTTGTCCTATAGAAATATTATGTACAATATACATACATCCAAAGACTCCGTCTCTTCACCACAATTCCACCACAGATGGAGACAGACCACAATTTTCGTGCAGTAAGTTCCTTTATTGATCAGTCGGCACGACGCGCTTCGGCTCAGATGAGCCTTGATCATATGACGCGGTATTAAAGCAACCATCCTTATTTAAAGTGATAAGTGCAACTCATGATATACCACGTGATTTAAAACAGCAGGTAGACATAAAAGAAGTATTGTACATTGTTTTTTAACTTCATTTGATTACAAAACATCCAAAATCGCACCTATTACAATTAAGGAGCAGAAAATACAATTACATCTTAGTGATATATCACGTTTGTTCCTTTTAGTGCTTGACTAGATAGTTTATTGAGCATACTTAAATTGAGTGTAAGAGACTCAAGTACGTCAGACAATATATTTAAGGAAAAAACGCTGTTTTCCTTAGTAAGCCCTCACCCACCGACCTAGTCGGTGGCATGCTTCATCATCGGGCCCACCACAGTGGCACCGAATGTGCCCCGGGTGTGCTTCAATGCCAGGTGACTGCGGAGCTGGTATATTGCTGAGTGTGCAGTGAAGGAGTGAGAAGGTGAAGTTTAAAATGCTATACGAGGGATCCCAGCACCCGAGGGTTAACGAATTTTAATAAACTGGGTCTCTGTTAGCAGGTTAAAAGGCAAACGGACGTAAGTAGGAGTGTTATGATGACCTCCAGCGTCCAGTGTGGTCTACATGTTTCAGCCAGTGCCTTTATATTCTAAGCTGGCTTTCCTCAGGACCAATAGGATAAGTGAAGGTGCAAAATTAAATAATAATAAACTATATTAAGTGGTTGTGTTATTCTTGACTATGTGTTGCGCACGCTAAGGCGCCGTAGCTGTTAGAGGGGGATTCCCTCAAGCTTTGCTACATAAAACACAAAGGACAAAGACAAGACGTACAAGGTAGAGTCATGTTAAAATAGTAGGTTTTTCTGACCCATTGATTGCCGGCTAATAAGGTGGTGTGCGACCTATATGCGGCTAGTGTGGGCTCATGGCTACCTGTGTGACCACTTATAACACAGCATCTAACCAAGTGGCTAACATCATAAGACGCAACTGGAAAATTATAAACTCTGGCACCAGGAAGTGGGAAAAACCCCGCTTTGCATACAAAAGGGCCACTAATCTACGTGACCAACTGGTTAATACCAGACCGCGCACTGACACCAGGAACAAAGACAACACCATTGTCAATGCTTGGGGCCTCCCCAAAGTAACTGGCCACCAACCATGCAACAATTGTAGCGTATGCCACCTAACTTCGCCCTCCAAGACACTGAACCTGGAACCAGGTAAAACCTGGACTCAAAAACAGTTTACCAACTGCAACTCCACTAACCTAGTGTATCTGATAACCTGTAGATGCGGCCTGAGATACATTGGCATGACGACCCGAAAAGTACGCACCAGGATGACAGAACACAGGAGCACAATAAGGTGTGGGAAAAACATAAGCAAGTTGACAGACCACTTCCTGACCTACAACCATACACCCAATGATTTTTCATGGACTGTCATTGAGAAGTTTGACAACTCAACAGATGAAAAACTCCTATTACAAAAGGAACAACGTTGGATATATCGATTATCCACACATACCAATGGCCTCAATGATGCCATACCCTGGAACACCCTAGCTGTACAATTGTGAACCTATCCCCACCATGTAACTCTACACGGTGGAATGTATACTGTGCCATAATACCCCTAAATGAACGTCCTGCCCTCGCCCTCATTCCCACTCCCCGTGCACACTGTGCACCCTTGATCTGATCACCTCCCTTGCGTGTGTAATATACTTTATTACCCCCACACGTGTAACCATCTACTCTGATGCTTTGATCTGCACGAAAGACTTTCTGACATTAATAGAATACCGTAGTCATTATTTGTTGGCTACACGTGGTGCTTATAACACAAATCTCTTTCTTGCGCTTAGATTCCCGGGATTACCTCTGTACCACGCATGCGCCAACAATCCCAGCGCATGCGCACAAGACCCGATCCCCACTAACCCCAGCGCGATCTACTGCGCAGGCGCGAGCCACCGCGCATGCGCTACTACACGCACTGATCCGCCGCACAGGCGCAGGAACTGCCTGCCATGACATGGCGCGCTATACGCACCCCTCCCTCTCTGTCTACCAATTTAACCTCTACTCAGGTGAAATGCATTAAACAACCGGTATAAAAGAGAATCCAGGCGGCCCACTCATTTCGAATCGGGCGCCGCGGAAGGACGAATAGGTCCAAGGAGGAACCAGACCGAACTACTCGTGAGTAAACAAGACCACTATACCTACAACTGGGGTAAGCACCAATCCTCTTTCTTTACAGGTTAGACAGCCTTGTACAACCTTCTATTCCCACAGGGTCTCTTTCTCTGCCAGGCGACCCATGAGGCTTTGTACCAGAAAACACAGAGTGAGGACCCAGCACATTACTTACCTGTACCTCACCTTGTGATTTCGCTTTTTTAGCCCACCACCTCACTAACGGTTTTATTAAACCCTCACTGGGACCATGCAGTAGCCATGAGCCCACACTAGCCGCATATAGGTCGCACACCACCTTATTAGCCGGCAATCAATGGGTCAGAAAAACCTACTATTTTAACATGACTCTACCTTGTACGTCTTGTCTTTGTCCTTTGTGTTTTATGTAGCAAAGCTTGAGGGAATCCCCCTCTAACAGCTACGGCGCCTTAGCGTGCGCAACACATAGTCAAGAATAACACAACCACTTAATATAGTTTATTATTATTTAATTTTGCACCTTCACTTATCCTATTGGTCCTGAGGAAAGCCAGCTTAGAATATAAAGGCACTGGCTGAAACATGTAGACCACACTGGACGCTGGAGGTCATCATAACACTCCTACTTACGTCCGTTTGCCTTTTAACCTGCTAACAGAGACCCAGTTTATTAAAATTCGTTAACCCTCGGGTGCTGGGATCCCTCGTATAGCATTTTAAACTTCACCTTCTCACTCCTTCACTGCACACTCAGCAATATACCAGCTCCGCAGTCACCTGGCGTTGAAGCACACCCGGGGCACATTCGGTGCCACTGTGGTGGGCCCGATGATGAAGCATGCCACCAACTAGGTCGGTGGGTGAGGGCTTACTAAGGAAAACAGTGTTTTTTCCTTAAATATATTGTCTGACGTACTTGAGTCTCTTACACTCTCCCTAAAAATTAGCTAGTCCCTATTGATTTTACATATATAACCCAGGGGATCCGGACTAGTCTATCCAGTCCTCCCTCTCTCTTTGATCTGTATAACATACTTAAATTGACCCTTAAATCATTGGGCTACATACAACCATACTTTTGTAAAATACATACAGTCATTGAGGTGATGTCCAGAAATTTTGTAAATACATAATTGAAATCTCGCCAATATTTGATTACTACTTTGGTTCTTTTTTAGACCTCCTGTTCAACTAAATGAGTGGTATGTGCTCGTGACTTGTACTGATTGTACGTGCTCAAAGGTGTGAAAGCGCTATGGGCCAGATGTAGGTAAAAAACATTTACCGATTTTAAAATACCGAATTGTACCGATTCGGTATTTCAAAATCGGTAAATGGTATGTAGGTCCCAACATCTGGATTCGTTACCGAATCCTTAACAATTCTTTAATTACCGATTCGGTAAATACCGAATCTGTAATGCCCATTCATTCCTATGGGCTTTGAAGCCCATAGGAATGATTAGGCATTACCGATTCGGTATTTACCGAATCGGTAATTAAAGAATTCACAAGGGTGCAGGGGGTGTCACTTTGACACCCTCTGGCACCCCCAAAACAGGCACAGGTGCCATGTGGCAGGCATACCTGCCCTAAGGGCAGGTCTGCCTGTCACATGACATAGGTGTGCATGCACACATGTGCATGCACACCGGAATCGGTATTTTACCATCAAATTGGTTTTGATGGTAAAATACCGATTCGTTAAGGCTCCTGGGACTCTGAAGAGTCCCGCCTACATATGGGTGGCTTCAAATCGGTAAATTTACCGATGTTTTATTTTACCGAATCGGTAAAATTACCGATTCGGTAATTTTACCGATTCGGTAAAATATTGCCCCCTACATGCCAAATCATGTAAACCGGTCGGTAACGGCCGAAAATACCGATTTTCGGCCGTTACCGACCGACCTACATCTGGCCCAAAGTGCTCAGTTAAAACATAATTCCTTAGTCAACTCAATGTGATTACTGATGGCTTAAAGTCTCGAATATATGCTCATGTGGTGGGTATTTCTAGTTATTCACAGTATTTACGGTTGTTCAAAATGACAGATTGTATTCCTCTATCAATCTCTCAGTCAATGTTTGTTCTGCCTCATATCTAAAGTGTCTTTGCAACCTGACAAATATAAAATTACCAAATGTTTACGACACGTACAGTATAAACATTGTTTAATATAATGTTTGTTGGTGTCAGTATTAGCAGTCTCTTTCATTTTACTAACTATATAAGAGACTAAGGGGCCCACTAGGATAGCGGGCAGATCGCCCCGCCAGGCCGGTGGTAGCCACCACCGGCCTGGAGGGGGCGATCCGCCCGCCATCCGTGCCGGAATGACCCCTTGCCATATTAGCATGGCTGGAGTGTCCGCGGCGGACGAAAAGACCGTCAGCCACTTTTAGATCGGGGCGGAAAAGGGGTCATATGGTGGCGGTGTCTATCAGACACCGCCAGCCATATTACAATGGGCATTTACCAATGCCTTTCCGTGGCGGCATTGAAAGGCATGCAGAGTCTGCTCTGGGGGCCCGTTGCGGGCCCCCAGGGACTCCAGGGGGGTGGGGGGTGCACATGGGGGGTACCTATGGTACCCCTCTGCATTTCAAAGTACAACGTGGCAGACAACGTGCCTGTCACGTTGTGCTTTGAAATGCACAACATGTATTTTTACCATTGTGGCAGGTGGTGCTTTCAGCACCGCCCGCCGCAATGGTAAAAATACAGGATGCGCCCGCCACTGTGACGGGCGCATCCTAATTCTCCCCACGGGACCCCCGCCCTAATGGCGGGCAGTCCCTTGTACCGGGAGGATGGCGGGCGGACTTTGGGGGCTAAAGTCGGCACCATGTGCAATACATACAAATTTTGCGCAAATAATGCCTAGAATGTGCAAATGGTTGCAAAATAGATATGTGCAAAATGCAGCAACTGGAATGTGCAAAGGTAACTGGGTGATGCTTTTCTAGGTTCAATCCCTAGAAGTGATTTGTAAACTCAGATAGTGCAACAGATTTAGTAGTAACATCCAAAAAAATCCATCAAATTTAAGATAATAATCTGGCTGATTGTTGGTGGTAACTAGGTGGTACCTGCAGATGTTGGTATCCAATACTTTTAAAATACAATATAAAATTTAATTTGATGAATACATAATTACATAAATAAATACATATATCATCAGATGTAAGTAAGTATAGCATTGTTATGATATGTACCATGCATTTTTAAAAATATATAGTAACTAACTTTTTCCTAAAATATTGCCTTTAAATATTGGATAAAATCATTTCTTAATAAACCACCTAAAAGTGCTACAATTGCTAAAAATTACTAAAATTTGCTGAATGAATAGTAACTGTATTCATAAACATGTGTACAAGTCTTCAGACATGTTAAAGCCATTCGGTTGCTTAGTGTCCATTTAAAGTATATATTTGGTCTCAAGTTTTCTCAATATACATTCCCTGTTGCTCCCTCTTCTGCTGGGGGGGAGAGCATCAATCATAAAATATTTTAGACCACTACTGTTTGATTGTTGGCATTCTTCAAAATGTCTAGCAACTGGATACGTATTATCCTGATTGTTATTGGCCTTTAAGTGCTGCAGCACCCTCTTATGGACTTGTAATTGCGTGCTGCATATGGACTTCAACTCACAGGGGCAAATGAGGACATAAACTTCATGGTCGGTTTTACGGGTTAGTAATTTATTTATCCTGCATTCTTTGGAGCTAAAAGGTGTTTTATATGTGACTCTATTCTCACCTTGCTTCCATGCCTTACAGGTTTTACATTTATAGAACCCCTTATGGGTTTACAGCCAACCTGTGCCTTTGATTATTTCTGGACTTGTTTTTACCAACTAGTCCCTCATTGATGGCCCCCAGCTGTAAGTGATCAATGCTCGCTGTGATACTTGTGATCCAATAACCGGATCATTCAGTATCAGCGGCCAATTTCGATTGATTGTGGATTGTAATTTCTTATGTTGATTGCTGTATTGTAAGATTATTCTGAAATCCTTGTTGTCACTGTTATCTTTCATCGTTTCAGTTGCTGCCCCAACTACACCAGTATCCTCTCCCTCTTGTGTATTACCTCTCTCGGCAGTGGCATTGATTTAATAATGGCTGTCTCTATGATTTTATTAGAGCAACCCCTGTCCAAAAACCTCTTTCTGCTATTGGCTTGGGCTGCCCTAAGGTCATCACTGGTACTATGTATACGTCTTAGACGCAGCATCTCACCATAAGGTATGCTATTGACTAAGCGTCTGTGATGGGAGCTACAGGCATGCAGGGTGGAATTTCCCACTGTTTGTTTCCTGAACAGTTTGGTCTCCAATTTGTTGTTACCGATGTAAACCTCTGTGTCTAGGAATGTCACTGTGCTGCTGCTGGTTGTGTCTGTAAAATGTAGATTACAATCATTGATATTAATATCTTTCATAAATTGCATAGCTTGCTCCTCAGTGCCCTCCCAAATTACAAATAAGTTGTCAATATAACGTAGCCATGTTCTGACGTTGTTCTTAACATAGTGGAAATTTGTAACGTTAAGGACCAGCTCCTCCCACCATCCCATATGCAAACAAGCTTAGCTGGGGGAGAAGCAGGGCCCATTGCCACGCCCCTAGTTTGTTGATACAATACATTGTTGAACATGAACACGTTATTGTGTAGGCAAAAGGAGACCATGTCGATCAGCATTCTGTTCAATTCAATTGGATAAGTCATGTCTTTACTCAAAACGTGTTCCATTGCTCTTACACCGTCGTTGTGTTGTATACTGGTGTATAAAGAAGTTACATCTAATGCCATCAGACAATAATTGTTCTCCCATTTTATGTACTTCAACTTTTTCAAGAAATCACATGTATCTCGTACATATGATGGCAATGTTTTTACATGACTTTGCAGAAAGAAATCCACGAATAGCGAAGTATGTTCTAACAGACTGTTGCGTGCAGAGATTATTGGTCTGCCAGGAGGTTTTGCTGGGTCCTTGTGGACTTTTGGTTTAAAGTATATATTTGGGGGGCGTGGCCAAGATGGCGGAGTAGAAGGACGCGACCTCGGCGAGCTCCTCCGACCCAGGCCCCTGAGCACCTTATTTATCGCTGATCTCCCCCCACCGTCGCTAGCTGGCGACAGCGGGTGCAGTGGAGAACTGGTAGACCTTGCTGGGAGTGAAATCTGCGCGCCAGAAGGCACTTTTGGCTGACTGTGGAAGCCGAGCCGCGACCTTCGAAAAGCTGCGGCCCGACCGGAAGTGCCGCTTGGTCCGCCCTGCGAGCGAACTCAAGCCTGGGGCACTGTGCGGAGGCCGCTGGCGCGGCCTAGAGGGGAACGGGGACCAGCTCGGGTCCGCCCCCTACTGCAGTGCGGAGCCGCTGACTGTGGCGCTGAACGATAGCGACCGGAGCGGTGAGAAGTTGGAGCCCCGCCGAGACGACCGATCGATTTACGGCCGTGGATGAGACCGGGGCCGAGGATTTCGGAGGCCTTGCTGGCCTGGCTCGGGACACGAGATCGTCCCACCCGCTGACACCGGACGGGAAGTGGTGGGTGCCTGGTGGTGTAACTCGGGTCCAGAGGAATCTCAGGAGCCTTTTGAAGCGACTGCCGCGGGGGCCTGGTGGCTCCCTTGTCATGTACGGCCTGGGACTTGAGAGGCAGCGTGCTACGGAGCGTGGACGCCATTTTGATCTGGAAGCTACACCCCGTCGGCCTAGCACTGAGGTGGAGTAAACACGGAGCGGTGGAGAACGGGTGCTGGACTGCAGTACAGGAGCGATGGGCGGCCCCCTTGGTCTGGGCGGTCACACAGCGGGTAGCTAAGTGGTGTTGTGAACGCTGCTATCGCTGGTGAATTTGAACCCTCTTATTTGGCGCCCAAAATGGCCGGTAACAGGCGGAACAGGAAGGGAGACCGCACCCTGCCGGAGATGCTGAACAGGAGCAATGCTCGACAGGACCGTGGACAGTCCTCCCCCAGTCAGTCTAGCAGTTCACAGGGGGCGAATGGAGGGGAGCCACCAGTGACTAGGTCGTTCCTTGAGTCGCTCTTCAGCTCCCTACGGGATGACTTCCAGACTCTCAAGCAGGAAGTAGCGGGGGAGGTACGAGAGGTCCGGAGAGAGGTTGATGGCCTAGGAGAAAGGGTCTCATCAGTGGAGGAAGCGGGACATGCCAGGGACGAGGAACTCACACAGCTTCAGCAAGAGGTGATTAGGCTCCGAGACCAGCAGATTGATCTACAGTCCCATGTGGAGGACCTCGAGAACCGTTCCCGGAGGAACAACATCAGGGTCCGGGGCTTTCCGCTCGGAGAAGAAGGGGAAGAGGCGGCCGCCTACTTGCAAGATCTGTTTCGGGAGGTCCTGGGTGAGCCGGCGGACTTTACTCTCAGGATCGACAGGGCTCATAGAGTGGGCCCACGACGTAGAGCCCCGGCACCTCCCCCCGATCTTCTGGCTTTCCTGCCGGACTATCCCCTGAAGGAAAGGATTCTAAGGGTAGCTCGCACTAAGCCCTCCTTGGAGTTCAGAGGCCATAGGGTGGCCCTCTTTCAAGATCTTTCAGTGGTCACCCTACAGAAACGCAAGTCTTTTAAGATTGTGACTGATTTCTTGCGGGAGCATGACATTCAATATTCTTGGGGCCACCCTTTCCGTATTATCTTCCGCTGGAACGGAATACTGCATCAGCTGCGCTCCCTTCAGGACACCTGTACTGTGTTGGGCATCACGGCGACTGACGAAGATCGGCCCACTCCACTTCGTCGCCAGATCACCAGGGATGGCTGGCAATCGATCCCTGGCCGCAGGTCTTTGACCTCTTCGGTGAGACCGGACTCACCTACCATCCGGGCTGAGATGGATAATGCTGTGCGGGAGGTCGCTAGAGAAACGGCGACAGAGGAGGTTGCTTTGACCGCCTAAGAATTCTCCGGGGGGAGATCGACATTGCTTCTTCTTTTTTGAGCTGCAGGTTTGGGGGCCTGGGGGGGTGGGGAGGGGGAGCGGGGGTGGTGTTGTGGCTGGACGTCCACTTTCGAGACTTTCCCATAGGCTTGCTTTTTTGGGCCGGCCTGGACAATGGTTTCCTTGACTCTATTTTTGGAGGGACGGGGACAGTGTTTGGGGTTTGGAAGGGGTTGTTTTGGGGTGTTGGGGTACCGGGAGAGTTTGTGGGAGTTGGGTGTGGGGAAAGAAGTTGTCCAGTGCGCTGTACTAGGAAATGTTGCTTTGCCTGAGTCTCTCCATTTTGCTCTGCTTTGTGGCGATGGGTTGGTGCATGGGGAGGGGGGTCTGTGAGGTTGGCGCGTCAATGGCGGGTGAATTGGTCGCACTGGGGCTGGTGGTTGGTACTAGGCCGCGCTGCGCAAGGGGGAGAGGCGTTGCATACTGTTGGTGGGTGTCCGACTTGCTGTTTGAGTTTGAGGGAGTGTGCTCATCCGCGGTATTCACCATGCAGGACACTTGCGCCTTTACACTCATTTCTTCCTATGCCTCCTCATTCCTTTAAAATTGTGACCCTGAATGTCAGGGGTCTCAATAATCCCGTTAAGCAGCGAGCGGTGCTTTCCCTGTTGGAGAACACCCAAGCAGACATCTGTCTCCTTCAGGAAACTCACCTATTGCCACAGGACACACATAGGCTACGCTCTTGTAAATTTCCGACGCAGTTTTTTTTCTTCGGGTCCTACCAAGACAGCCGGGGTAGCGATTCTAGTGGCTCGACACTTCAGGGGGGAGCACATCCATAAATTCGCAGAAATTAAAGTCTGCGGTGGAAGAGGTTTCAGCCTCGCCGGACAGGCATATTATCCTCGGGGGCGACCTTAACATGGTCTTTGATTCGGTAGTCGACAGATCGGCTCAGCGCTCACCACAAGTCGGGGAATTCTCAGCTGGTTGCAGGGCGCGTCTTGCGGAGGTGGACCTCCAGGATCTCTGGCGTCATATGCACCCCGCGGACAGGGATTACTCATACTACTCCCACGCGCACAAGACTTATGCGAGGCTTGATCACCTCCTGGTCACCTCCCCGGTGCAGGCCCTGGCGACTACCGTAGACATAGGGGTTATTTCCCTGTCGGATCACGCCCCTGTTGAGGCATCCTTTTGCTTGCCACCGTCTGCCGCCCCGGCGAGGATCTGGCGCCTCCGGGACACTCTGCTCCACAGGAAAACGGTGACGGACCGTATTGAGCAGGTACTTCGTGACTATTTAGCGCACAACGACAACACAGATACTACCAGAGCCACCCAGTGGGCTGCTTTGAAAGCGGTCCTCCGAGGAGAGTTCATATCGATCTCTGCGGCCGACAATAGGGAGCGCAAGATAAAGAGGGATGAGCTCACTGACAGGGTCCGGGAATTGGAGCTGATTCACTGCAGAACTGGGGCCCCGAGGATTTGGCGGCAGCTTAAAGAAGCGAGGAAACTTCTTGCCGCCTTAGATATGGACAGAGCGGAATATGCGGCCCTTCGACTACGCCATGCGTTTTACACTGGGGGGGATCACTGTGGCAAACTATTGGCCAATAGACTCCGGGCCACTAGGCAGAGCCAGCTGGTGAAAGAACTCTCTGAGTGGAGAAGTGTGGCTCAGGGGTTAGAGGCGGCAGACCCGGAATCTGAGATCAGCCCTGGACCAGGGTTCAATTCCCCGCCTCGGCAGGTCTTGGGCTCAAAATTCCACGGACTCGATAATTCTCGCTCCGGTGCCTTCTCGACTCACGGGTTCACACTCTGCGACTCTGGGCAATAGCTTGCTTAATCTCCACAACGGCCCCTCGCGGCGGGATGCCTGGCTTTCACCTTGTGGATACCCTGCCGGGGTTATCTCACAGGGGAATACCAGGACGGGTTCCCTAAGCAAGCGCCGGTAAACCCACTGCGGGTAGCTGTGCGCTATATAAGCTCAACTACATTTACATTTACACACATCCCGTGGGCGGAATAGTGACAGATGACGCCTGTATCTCGGCCGCGTTCCGGGAGTTCTACGGCAACCTCTATGCGGGTGACCCGCCGGATGTGCCGGCTATGACCTCCTACCTAGACTCGATCACTTTGCCCTCCTTGGACCCGCTACAGGCGGACCACCTAAACAGGGATATTAGCATAGAGGAAGTAGTGACGGCCATTGCCAGGCTCAAGCATGGCAAAGCACCAGGCCCGGATGGCTACTCGGCCCTCTTCTATAAGACGTTTTGCGGATCGTTAGCCCCAATCCTCGCCTGCCTTTTCAATTCCTTCGCGGAACCTGGAGCCATCCCGCCTGATCTCTTGAGGGCTTCCGTAACGGTAATCCCCAAACCGGTGAAAGACCCCAAACACTGTGGATCTTATAGGCCGATATCTCTTTTAAATGTCGACCTGAAACTTTATACTGGGATCTTGGCAAGCCGCTTGGCGCTTCATCTGCCCGGCCTTGTTGATCCGGATCAGGCGGGCTTTGTTCCGGGACGGCAGACGGTGGATAATACTAAACGGGTGGTCCACCTGCTGGAGAAGGCGTCCCGGATCCCAGGAGAGAGGATGATGCTCACGGTCGACGCCGAAAAAGCATTCGACCGCGTGCACTGGCCCTTCTTGGAACAAGTACTGGTGAAGGCGGGTATTGGAGAACGGTTTCGCTCTATGATCCTCAACTGCTATAAGGAGCCATCAGCGGTGGTCCGGGTTAATGGCCATACTTCCGCAGCCTTCCCCATTGAGAGAGGCACAAGGCAGGGCTGTCCACTCTCACCCTTGCTCTTCGCTCTCTACATGGAGCCGCTCGCTCAGCGGGTGCGGACTCGACCGGCGGTGGAGGGGATACGGATGGGTGGCTTTACCCATGCGGTTAGTCTCTACGCTGATGATGTCATCTTCACATTGGCTACACCCCGGACATCACTTCCGGCCTGTATGGAAGAAATGGCGGCATTCGGCACGGTCTCTGGCTTTAAAGTAAACATGGGGAAGTCGGTGGCCTTAGATATATCCCTGGTGCCTGACACCAAGGCGTACTTGGAGAACAGGTTCCCGCTACTTTGGTCCTCGGAAGCGATACCGTATTTAGGGATTCAGATTGCCCCTACGTTGCCAGCCATGGTCTCGGCCAACTACTTGGCCTTGGGTGCCAAGATCAAGGCCGAGCTAGGGCGCTGGAATCGCGGCATCCTTTCCTGGTTGGGTAGGATTGCTGCCGTCAAGATGACGATCTTGCCACAAGTGCTCTACTTATTCAGGGCTCTGCCGCTGCAACCGCCGAAAGGATGGATACAGCAACTGCAGTCGGACGTAGCCCGTTTCATTTGGCAGGGGAAAAAGCCTAGGCTACGCAGGTCCCTTTCTCTTTTGTCTCCTGACGCTGGAGGCTTGGGCATTCCCAACTTCCGGAAATACTTTCAGGCGACACAATTGAGGTACTTGGTCGAATGGTGCAGGTGGGAGTCGGATAAGCATGGCTTTTCCAAGACCAAGCGGTGGCGGGACGGCCTCTGCAGGAGATACCGTTCCTGCACCGGACTCATCGGCCTAAGAATCTTTACGCATCCTTTATTACTAGGGTACCTTTGCGGGTTTGGGATGCGACCTACCTTAGGTATGACCTCACCACGTTTCCTTCGCCCCTTTCGCCGCTAGTGGATAATCCTGCCTTCACCCCCGGGATGGAGAAAGGAGCTTTCACACATTGGCGGCAGGCAGGCTGCAGAGCCTTATGCCACCTGTATGGCCCCGAGGGTATCATCCCGTTCACACAATTTCAGCAGGAATTCTCATTCCCTGAAACGGAGAGACACCGTTACATGCAGGTTCGGCATTGGGCCCTTCAGCCACAGGTGCGGGAGGTGGCGGATAGGATGCTCTCACCGTGTGAGAGATGGCTGTTGTCCCGTACATCGGACTCGAAAATAATCTCGGACCTGTATAAGTTTTTGCAATTACCCTCCACACACTTCCACAATCCAGGGAGGGCTAGATGGGAACGGGAGCTTGGGAGGACACTGAGCCCCAAGGAATGGGATCACATATCTTATAGGGCGCGCCACTCAGCCTATCATATGGGCCTCACAGATACCTTTAATAAAGTGTCCACTTACTGGTATTATACGCCTGAGCGGATTAATGAGTTCGACCATAGTAAGATGGACACGTGCTGGCGGGGGTGCGGACATCGGGGTACACTCACACACATTCTCTGGGACTGTCCTCTCTTAACTGACTACTGGAAGGAGGTGCTGGATGAAATTGACTCTCATTTCGGCATAGAGCTCCCGCGCTTCCCGGCATATACCCTGCTAGGACTCCCAAATGCTCTAATGTATCCCCTCAAGTCCAGAAGAGGTAGACAGATCGCCATTGCACTCGGCTCTGCTGTCCAGAATATCTTGATACATTGGCGTACAGACACAGTACCCACGATAACGGGCTGGCTCCACAGACTTTGGCGTGTGCTGGGGATGGAGAAATTGTCTTTGGTTGTGGCTGGGGATGTAACGCAATTTAATGAACTGTGGCAACCATTTCACTCTTTGCTGATCACAGAGTTCAGGGAGCTCACTTGCCCGAGGTACCTCCGCCTCCTACGGCTTACGAGCCCGCCAGCGCCAGATCAGTGAGAGGGATGAGATCCTCCTCCCCAATTACCTATAGCCTCCGGAGATAGGCTGCATGTTAGTAGCGCACTGGACAGTGGGGGGGGGGGGTGTTGGGGGGGCATCGGGACGTTGGGGTGGTGGGGAATGTTTGGGCTAAAATGTTGTGACATGCCGGACTTTTGCTCTTTTTCATCTGCTGATCTTCTATTGCTGTATATAAGTTTGGATGTGTCACACTGAATGAATAAAATACTTTAAACATAAAGTATATATTTGGAGTGACAGGGTTATCATTTTTTAAAACATGTATTCCTGTGATGTTATTAGCTCTTTTCGTTTCCATGTATGAAGTTTGTTTTAAAATTCAGCATATATCGATTTTAGATTGGACCCACTCATCTTGGCATAGCAAGTTCTATCATTTTGTTGTGCATATGCTTCTTTTGTGTATTCCGTTTTCTTTTAAATCACGATGTTGCCACCTTTGTCTTAGTTATGTATAACTATGGAATTGTTGTCTTTTAGTTTCTTCATCAAATCATGGTATTTCCCATCTTGCCATCTCAGTTTGTTTTTTGTTCCTTGTACTTTGTATATACATACATATACACATCTGTACTGACAGACCTACACCACAGGTCACTAGCCTGTAACTAGTGACCTATTGTAGAGGTCACCTATCTGTATTGGGACCTATATTTCAAAGATCATCTGGCTCTTTCAATGCACATATTCCATAGGTAAAGTCTGAAATTGTACAGTTTCTCAGGGCCGATGTAGGAAGCCAAATTCCGGTCGGTAACGGCCAAAATTACCGAATGTCGGCCGTTACCGACTGGAATTAGGCTTTTCAGATGTAGGTGGCCAAAATGTAGGATTCAGTAATTTACTGAATCGGTAACTTAAGGAATCAGTAAATTACCGAATTCTTAACATACCGATTCGGTAAATTACCGAATCCTTAATGTAGAGAGCACTCATGTGAATGCTTTTTACATTTAAGGATTCGTTATTTACCACCAACTAATAGTTGGTGGTAAATTCCAAATGCCTTTTAAAAAGCAATTTTGTACTTTTAATTCAGTGCCATGTGGCAGACAAACATGCCCTTTGGGCATGTATGTGTGCCACATGTGCACCCATGCACTATTCAGGGGTGGAACAGGGTGTCAATGTGACACCCTGCCACCCTTGAAAGGGTTCCCCCTATTACCGATTCGGTATTTACCGATTCGGCAGTTACCAAATCGGTAAATACCGAATCGGTAATTCTTATTCATTCCTATGGGCCTCCATGCCCATAGGAATGAATGGGAATTACTGAATCGGTATTTACCGATTCGGTAAATACCGAATTGGTAAATACCGATTCTTAATTACCGAATCTTACTGATTCTGTAATTGTTACTGAAAAAATTATCTACATCCCATTTACCTATTCTTAAATACCGAATCGGTAAAATTCGGTATTTAAGAATAGGTGAATTGAGATTACCTACATCTGGCCCTAAGTCTCTACTGACATACCTATTCCACAAGTTGAATGTATGTATTGACCCAACCATTCCACAGATTACTTCCCTATATTGTGTTGTTACACAGCTTGCATTCCACATCTATTTGAAAATGTTGAATATCTTCAGGGGATCACTTTTTCACAACGTACTTGTCTACACTGACACACCTATATCGAATGCCACCAATTTTATTCTAACACACCTGTTAAAAAGGTAACCTACTTGAACTAACAAATAATAGGTTACCTTCTGTACTGACACACCACAGTTACCATTCTGTATTGACACACCTATCTCATTGACGACCACTACTCCCTGATCCTCATATTCAATCATTCTCTACAATGACACACCTGCCCTCATATGCTCTTTCTTAATGGGGTTTTCGCAGGTTGCCCGCTCTTACTAAAACAAATACACAAGTCACCTAACTACGATGATACCCATATTATGGAGTCGTCATGCCGGCACCACCACACCTATTCCACAAGTCACTTATATATACTGAAATGCTTAATGCACCGGGCACGTGTGTGGTAACAGTACCATGAAGATGTGTTGTCAAAGTACACATATGTTGAAATAAGTATAGTAAACTTATAATTACCTATATATATTTACTATGTTTGATATTTTGGTGCTTGATATTTGGGCTACGATATATTGGCAGGTTTATTGTTCCCACAAAATACTCCGGTACTACGCAGTCAGGGGTGGCACATATTCCAGAGTCCAAACACCTACTGACTCACCTAGAGCACAAGTACTGCCTGAACCAACAACACGGTTATTCCCATTTGCAGTGACATACACATTACACCTGCCACATACGTATTCCACTGGATATCCATTTATGCTCACATACTACTTCCAATGCAGTTTCAGAAAGTAGTTCCAAAATGTAGTTACATTTGGGCATTGGCAAATAATATGATAAAAGATAACTAGTTGAACACAGGTTCTCAAACGTTTTATAATCACAAGCCCAAACAAACTGCATTTGTGTTCTCATATAGTATACTCTATGTAGTATCTTCAATTGTACCGATCAGAATCCTGATCTAATTGCCACCATTCTAGGGTATCCACACCCCAATCTGTGTTGTCTAGATCTCCTCAGTCTTAGTCCCCTGTTCTTGTAATGTTCTCAATGTTGTAGTATTATTGTGAATAAGTGTTCTGTTTATCAGGATATTGCCTTTTCTTATCTTATAAGTTAATACAGTATATTCTGTAGGGGAATTGGCTTCTATGTTTTCCATTTCTTTTCGATAAAGGGCTTTTGCAAGCTTAAGTTGTATATGTTTATAGTTTTTTGCATTTGATAGCTCATATTCAGTCTGGAGCACTTCAAAAGTTTTTATTATGCCCAGTGTCCACTTATCTCCTATCATCAGGATACATATAGTATCACATTTTTTTATTCCCCCCAGGTCTCTTAATTCCTTAAGTATATCACTTTCCCATAGTGGCGTCTCCAAGGCTATTCTTCTCATGCACCCTACCTATGCCGTAGATGAGAACAATTATCTGATAACTGCATGCGTGAGTCCTGGAGGTTGCGGAGTGTTTTTTATATCGTATAGATGAGAGAAATGTCCTTATGGATTAAATGCCCCAACATCCAATCATTGATTATCATTAACTGGGAGACAAAACATTGTTTTTCTCGAATTAAGGGGAGCTATTCTACCTTAATATATCCCTCTCTTTAGTGTCCCCAGGTGATTTTTGGCAACCCCACTATCCCACAGTAGAGTACACTTTTTTCCCTCTATTTGCTGAAAAAGATTCTCAGGGACCCCAATTGCCATAGGTAGCATTATCATTTTGAACATGGCCGCTCTGCCTGACAGTGCCAGAGGTAGTTTTATCCAGTGTTCTACATCCTGTTAAATTTTCAGAGGACACACTTTTGGTTTAGTCTATGAATATATCTGTGTCTTTAGTGACATAAATTCCTAGAGATGTAAACACTGTATTTGCAATCTGTATTGGACATTGTGATACCCTTATAGTGGATCCCTCAGTCAACTGGTATATGACAGATGTTCTCCAGTTCACTTTAAACCCTAAATATTCACCATATACGTTGGATCTTGAGCTGGTCAAAAATGATTGGCCTATCTCCCTTCTCCCAAGAGTCAGAACAATTCTGGAAAAGGCTATAAATAGCCATCTCTCAGTATTTATGGAATCCATTAATATACTTCATCCTATTCAAACTGGGTTTCAGCGGCCCGAATACTACTGGGCATCTTAACATTTCAATCGGACTCCCTAGCTCTTGCTGTGCTTCACTAGCTGCAGATAAACAAGAAGATTCATTTTAAAGCGCTCTGCATAGCACACTGTACGAGGCACAAAGTAGGTCCTTGTATCCTTTATCACCTAATTACCTCACATTGTGCTAAAGGAGAGCGAAAAAAAGAGCTATGATCACGTACTCTCAGGCTCCTTTCCATTCTCAGACCAAAAAGAGCCAGATTGGGGTGTTTTGGGGGGATCCGGGGTGCTCTTTTCCCGATCCTGCCCCCAAATTCTGGAATACTTTACAGCTAACTCTTAAACAGAACAGCAATCTACTCAGCTTTAGGAAACAACTAAACACCCATCTGCTTTCTTAAGCTCTTTATAACCAAGACAACTGGACCTCAGCGCTGGGAATCCCGTCCAGGTAGCTATGAGCTTAACAAATCCTCTGAATTGAATTGAATGATGTGGAAATATCTTTGTATTAACAATTCTGGATCTGCCAAATATAGGAGCAGGTCATCCGCATTTGTGGTCCTCTCAACTCCTGCCCATCTAAGTCCTCTTATTAGGGTTCTCCCCTTATCCATCAAGCCAGTGGTCCCATCAGCAGCAGAAACAGAGTTGGGGATAGAGAGAATCCCTGCTTCTGCCCGTTTCCAGCGGGAATGCTCTTGACATTGTCCCATTTTATAAAGCAGTTTCACCCATTCTAAAAAAAATGGTCCCCGATCCCCATTCTCTGGAGTATTTTAAATAAATACATTATATAGAGTGGAAGGTGCATTCTGCCTCTTACGACAGTACTACCACCACTTCTCTAGAGTTTGTGACTTGTTGTTTTCATCGGCATATAACCTGACTGATCAGGATGTAAAAGAATTCCTATCAGCCTGTTTCTGAGTACCTTATTCTCCTTATGTAGCAGAGTAATGGGACTATAGCTAGAAAACTCATAAGGATCCTCACCTGGTTTGTGTACCATGAGCACTGTAGCTACCCTTAGGCCTGGAGCAGGGTTATATTATCCCCTGCTTTTTCAAATATGCATCTCAAAGGCTTTGTTAATTATCTAGCCAGCCTTTTGAATGATTCCACCGGTAGCCCATTCGGCTCCAATGTTTTATCGCTCTTTAGTTGTGCTATTGCTTCCTGAAGTTCATCAGTAGTACTATCTGCACCAAGGTCTTCCATATCTGGTATTGCCAGTTGTGGGATAGGAAAATCTTTTACAAATACATCCAAAGAGGCCTCATCCCTCCAGTAGCAAGGAATGCGCAGCCTAGAGGTATCTAGGAAATATTTCAGTGAATGTTATGTTTTCCATCCCCTTTTCATCCCATTGATCCTTCAAGCTCAGATCCATCTATTACCATCTTCACAGAAATTCAACAATAGTAATAATTTCCTAGTTTTGTTCCCTACATCATAAAGGTGCACATGCATCAAAAAAGCCAATATTAAGGAATCACAATTGGCTATGCATGTAGGAATCACAAAAATATTGCGATTCCTACACATTCCTTAATTGCGACTCGCAAATTGCGAGTCGCAATTAAGAAATTGATTCCCATTCATTCCTATGGGCCTATAGACCCCTAGGAATGAATGGGAATGGCATGCGCAGTTTGCGAATACCTAATAAGTACTCGCAAATTGCACATGTAATTTCAAGGGTGCCAAAAGGGCATCCTCTTGCACCCCTGAAATTACAATGTATCTAGTATACAGTATATCTAGATCCTGCCACAGTAATATATTTAGACCCTGCCACAGTAGTATATCTAGATAGTATCTGGATCCTACTTTCCACTGTAGTATATCTAGATCATATCTGGATCCTACTTTTCACAGTAGTATATCTAGATCCTGCCACAGTAGTATATGTAGATCCTGCCACAGGTGTATATCTAGATCGTATCTACATCCTGCCACAGTAGTATATCTAGTTCATTTCTGGATCCTACTTTCCACCGTAGTATATGTAGATCCTGCCACAGTAGTATATCTAGATCGTATCTGGATTCTACTTTCCACAGTAGTATATCTAGACCCTGCCACAGTAGTATATCTAAATCGTATCTGGATTCTACTTTCCACAGTAGTATATCTAGATCCTGCCACAGTATTATATCTAGTTCGTATCTGGATTCTACTTTCCACAGTAGTATATCTAGACCCTGCCACAGTAGTATATCTAGATCGTATCTGGATTCTACTTTCCACAGTAGTATATCTAGATCCTGCCACAGTATTATATCTAGTTCGTATCTGGATTCTACTTTCCACAGTAGTATATCTAGACCCTGCCACAGTAGTATATCTAGTTCGTATCTGGATTCTACTTTCCACAGTAGTATATCTAGATCCTGCCACAGTATTATATCTAGTTCGTATCTGGATTCTACTTTCCACAGTAGTATATGTAGATCCTGCCACAGTAGTATATCTAGATCGTATCTGGATTCTACTTTCCACAGTAGTATATCTAGATCCTGCCACAGTATTATATCTAGTTCGTATCTGGATTCTACTTTCCACAGTAGTATATCTAGATCCTGCCACAGTATTATATCTAGATCGTATCTGGATTCTACTTTCCACAGTAGTATATCTAGATCGTATCTGACTTCTACTTTCCACAGTAGTATATCTAGATCCTGCCACAGTAGTATATCTAGATCGTATCTGGATTCTACTTTCCACAGTAGTATATCTCAATCCTACCACAGTAGTATATCTAGATCTTATCTGGATTCTACTTTCCACAGTAGTATATCTAGATCCTGCCACAGTACTATATCTAGATCATATCTGGATCCTACTTTCCACAGTAGTATATCGAGATCGTATCTGGATTCTACTTTCCACAGTAGTATATCTCAATCCTACCACTGTAGTATATCTAGATCTATCTGGATTCTACTTTCCACAGTAGTATATCTAGATCCTGCCACAGTACTATATCTAGATCATATCTGGATCCTACTTTCCACAGTAGTATATCTAGATCCTGCCACAGTAGTATATCTAGATCGTATCTGGATTCTACTTTCCACAGTAGTATATCTAGATCCTGCCACAGTACTATATCTTGATCATATCTGGATGCTACTTTCCACAGTAGTATATCTAGATCCTGCCACAGTAGTATATCTAGATCGTATCTGGATTCTACTTTCCACAGTAGTATATTTAGGTCCTGCCACATTACTATATGTAGATCGTATCTGGATTCTACTTTACACAGTAATATATCTAGATCGTATCTGGATTCTACTTTCCACAGTAGTATATCTAGATCCTGCCACCGTAGTATATCCAGATCGTATCTGGATTCTACTTTCCACAGTAGTATATCTAGATCCTGCCACAGTAGTATATCTAGATCCTATCTGGATCCTACTTTCCACAGTAGTATATCTAGATCCTGCCACGGTAGTATATCTAGATCGTATCTGGATTCTACTTTCCACAGTAGTATATCTAGATCCTATCTGGATCCTACTTTCCACAGTAGTATATCTAGATCCTGCCACAGTAGTATATCTAGATCGTATCTGGATTCTACTTTCCACAGTAGTATATCTAGATCCTGCCACAGTAGTATATCTAGATCCTATCTGGATCCTACTTTCCACAGTAGTATATCTAGATCCTGCCACAGTAGTATATCTAGATCGTATCTGGATTCTACTTTCCACTTCACGATTTGCCAAAATACGGAGTGACCATCATTCCAGGCTTTCTACCGCTGGCCCTTATTATGGAGGCCTACTTTTCATCTCGGTGACCATACTGAGTGACGTTCTCTGGATTTCAAGAACCTACTAGTGACGCCTTTTACCCCACATATTTCTTGCCCTGACGAAGTCCATTTCATGAACGAAATGCGTTGGCTGATATATGTTTCTATACATTTGGATTTGCCTAAATAAAGATGGTATCTACGAAGAAACTGATCGAGCTTTGTTATTAACGTTTTAGTACCCTGGGAGTGCACCGCTCCATTGTTCTTACGTCCCACAGTAGTATATCTAGATCGCATCTGGATTCTACTTTCCACAGTAGTATATCTAGATCCTGCTACTTAGCTAATGCGCTATCCATCATCTCGATGTCTGGAACAATAGTTGGTATCTTTCTTGATGGCTCTAATGATTACCTTCGTGTAAACTATTGTTTGCCTCGTACCTTTAAAAACAAGACCCTCTCCCACTTTTCCTCCCTCCACCCCATATCCTCATGTGTTGGGCCTTAAACCACCATCACCTAATGCTTGCGGTGTCTGTAGCCCCAACTGAGAAACCATATCTTAATACTCAGATGTGTCTTACATTAGCCTGCCACGCCTGAAAGACATGAACGTCAGTTAGGGGTAGCTCTTATGGTGCAATCTGTGGTGTCGGGGATTGGCGATCAAACACGCATTAAATAAACAACACAGACTCGCCTGCTCAGTGGAAGTCTCAAACTGATATGATACTACGCCCGGAGCCCCAGGCTCTTTATTACTTTCTGTCCCGGCGCACGCAAGCCTGTACCATTTTACCACGTAATCAGGGTTGTGATTGATTTCCCCCCTGCTCAGTCCGAGATAATGGGGCGACCTGTGACTTAACCCTACACCATCTTCCATTTCATGTTGGCGTCCCTCCATGGCAGGTTTTGACAAATCTGCGGATTCTTTTTCCTTCTTTCTATTTTGTGCCAACACTTTAGTCAACCTGAGGCTTCCTCTAGAGTTGCAAACAATCAAGCACTGCACTTTCCTCTGCGATCACTTTCAGTTTTGCCAAGTAGAGCATCATATATATTTAAGGTTTCTCTCGAGCAGTTTTCTCTTTATAACTTCAAACTTTTTGTTGCGGCTGTACTAGCTGTATGAAGTCCAGGAAGAACAGGATTCCATTTCCCGCCCCCTTAACTTGTAGCAGGCCTTTTGTTCAGAAGAATTGCATTACTGTGTCTAACATTTACGTTTTTTGCGATTATTGTGCGCAGGCGAGCTCCTGGTTTAGCAGTTTAGGGTACTGTCACATCCTTTCAAAAGGTAATTTGTCTGTACTGACATGCCTGCATCGCATGCCATTTATCAGTATTGGTACATCAGTCTCTCCTGATGCAGGTGTTCCATGTTTTAATACCTCTAGAGATACACTGTTGGACGCGTTACCTGCCTTAGCCTTATCTGTCATACATTATACAAAGTGATAGATACTCTTGTAGTAAAGCAACGGTCTCACAGATCAAACGTCTGCACAGACGCACCAATTACACGTGAACTCTGTCTGGAGTAAAACATTAATTACTCAGTGCCATATATGTTTAGTGGCACCTATTCTGAACTGTTAAGTACACACATTTTAGTTCTTTTTTCACACCGAAAGCTAATTTCATGGACGCATTCCTGTACTGATTTTTGATCCAGAAACAGAGATGCTGTAGGTCATTGTCAGTATTTGTCTGCTTTTCATCTGAACGGATGCAGCTCTTGTGGGGGACATTTTAGGTCAACCCTACCAGACAGCATAAGATGTCTGGCTCCAAATGACTTATTGTGGGCTTAACTGGGAATTTACATGGCCTTACTGCCTCGCCATTGGTTGGCTTTATTGTTGCTCTCATTTGCTTTTTACTTATTCAATGGTTTTTCCTGTGTCAGCTTATGTTTGTCCCTCCTCTGGTGCGTATCCTCTTTACCATTTCTCTGATTGGTTGGCCTCTGCACTTCCACTGTTAATTTTTAGGGAGCTACTGCTTTCTTTCTGCTTAAGCGCTTCATGAGAATGCATGTGTTTTCCATTTCTCACCCTTGTGAACTTCTCCATCTTGCCAAATGCCCCCACTGCACTCAGTGATGCTGGGTCTCTCGTGGTACAAGCTTTCTCTCGTGTGCTTCTTCCCCTGCCAAGCATACTGCCACTCCCATGCTCATTGTTTTCTCACTAATGTGTTTCTTCCCCCATCCCTCCTGTCGATCTCTCGCATGTGCTGCTTCCTCTCCCACCTGCTCCTCTGTTTCCACCCATGTATGCAACAATAACACTCAAAAACTGATTGTCCAGTCAGTGCTTCTTCTTGTAAAATGGATAAGTGCATTTATTACACACACACATGCACACGCGCACACACACACATACACATTACTACTACTAAATACTATGCAATAAATTACAAATATGCACATGTGCTAGATGGATATAGCTTTATTTTTACCCTTTAATCACATTAGACCCCTAGTGGGTCATACCCCATATAAACAATACCCTTCATATAAGAGGCAACATCACAATATAAAGAAGAGTAATTTTAGATCTTGGCTGGGTCCAAACTGAGGCGGCATGATGGGCAAAAGAACACTGGGATGAAATGCTACCCAAGCAATTGCCAGTAGTAAGACTCATCGGAACCATTCCTCCCATCACCTTTTGTGTGTTTGATGTTATTTTAAATAAGACACACCTACTGACTTTGTCAATGGGTCGCCACATCAGTATAAAACAAGCATTTGCAATGCAATTAGTCTCACATTGGTGAAAATGAGAGCAATTGGTGTTGTAAATGCAATTTTTTTATTTTAAGTTTTTTAGTTTTGAGTTGGCAGAGCCTTTCTGTATTAATCTGAACCCAATTTGTCAGTCAAGAGGCTGCAAAATGAGTTTGGAGGGCAGGTAATGAGCCGAGGCCATAACAAAAAAGATCCGGAAGTGGAACTCCTGCTTCAATTGGCTTTAAACCCTTATAAATAATGGAAGAGGAAAGGGCTGCAACTGAGAGCATGTGAATGGATACATGCCGCGCAGGAATGGGAGTTTGGAATGCTGCTGCATAAAAGACAATTAATGTGTTGATTAAATAAAAGCTGTTCGTGGTGATTTACGAAGTGCTGTGTGTTTGCTATTGTGTACAATAACTACATAAAACGTTTAGAAGGGGGAGAAATGCTCCCAGCTCTTTCTGCTTTAATGCCAATTAGATTAAGCAGCTGGTGGGAGAGGAAGTGGGGGATGGGAGGAGGATGGGTATGGCGTGTGTAAGAGGCTGTCGGGAGCGTCTCCTGGGAGCGTGTTGGTGCTGATAACCATTTGAGCACGCATATGTGAATAGATTTTTTACTTTATTTAGAACATTTGTTGAAACCACGTAAAGTGTATGATTTTTGAGCCCTGTTCCTTTGTATTATGCAGCGTGTGCAGCCTCCCTGAGCTGCTAGTTTTGGTTTACTGTGGTGAAGGTAAGGACGCAAAAGTGTTGAATCATTTGGTGCTCTGACTTAATACAGAGCTGATGCTAGATGCCGTACAGCCGCAAGTGTTGCCTGTGCACCGCCAGCTACAATGAGCGTTGTTGACCTGTCCTCCCTTTACTGAGCTGCCTCTGCTATTGGCTACCTCTTACTTGCTTCCTTCCAGGCCAGACTTTTATTGACAATGAAGCAGCAACTGGCAACAATGTGCCTGCGCCAGGTGTGTAATGTGCAAGCTTAATTATGTGTTTGGGGGCTGGTTTGCCAGGAGATAGGCGGTTGTGTTATACTTTGCTGGCGCCTTGGCTATCACTTGGGCACAACAGGCTGGCAAGAAAGGGCGCTTTGAAAGTTTTACCATTAGCAGCAGTGGACGAGACAGAGGGCTATAGTGTTTAGTAATACTATGCAGCGTGTGCACCCTGCCCGGGAGGCTAGTGTGATCTCGCTGTAGTGAAGAACACAGCAGTTTTCAATCGTGATGCTGTGCCTAAATACAGAGCTCATGCTACATGCTTTAGAGCCACAAGTGTTGAGTTGGGTATGCTGCGTGCAAGAAAAGAAAAGACATGCGGCCACCATTGTTAAAGCTGTATCACGGTGTGCCTCGCTCAGGAAAAAAACCTGTTGAGTTGGGTGAGCCGCACACAACAACAAAAAATGACGCACAGCCACCATTGTTGAAGATCAAACGTGGCCGGCCGCTTAGCAAAAAAATATATACATATAATGTTGCATTGATTGTGCTTTCACGAAGTAGCACACGCTAATACAACCGAAACCATAACAAAACACACCCGGAGTTCCAAGAACAATTAGAAGAACAACATATCGGGGAAGTGGGGTTCTGGAAGTACGTAGCTGTTGTGCCTGCAATGACAGCTACAACAAAAAAGTGATTAACAAAAGAGTGCTCTGAAACTGTAAATAAAACGCCCTAAGTAAGGTCACATGTAAAATGGGTAGCCCTTATAGGAGGTCACAACAGTAGAAAAGGAGGGACTAAGGAGGAACTACAAAATAAATTAACCAATGAAAAAGAAGCATTTACAAGAGGCAGTCAAAGGTGCCTATTGAAAACATGGTTGGGAAATGGGTGGAGCTGAAAGCCAATATTCTGATCACAACATGTATCGAATAGACAGCGCAAGTGCTGTCTAGGCGAGACCTAAAAAGTAAGCCTATTGTCTGTCAAAGGGTCACCATATTAGTAAATCGACCCCATGTGATAATAATTTGATATTAAAACCAAAGGATTAATTAACAATCTATACATTACGGTGTTCATTAATATTAATAATCACTGACATCATTTAAATAAAACACACCTAATAAAAGCAACAATGAACGCTATCTTGATGGAATCAAAACTACAAAACTTAAAGTATTTTTTACAAAGGGTACTGCTGTAAATCAACAAAAATGAGCATTTCATTTGTCAAAGAAATTATGTTTAGTGCTCCAGAAAGCTAAAATCAAGACACATGTGTATGAGTTCTCAAGTATCTTCCTCATCCATATCAGTAAAGCATTCTGACATGCAGAGTAAAACATGTAATTCCAACACCAGCCGCAGTCTGCCAGTTAACTCCCTTAAGATCAACTGCAGATTTGTAATGAGCAACTAGAGAGCTCAAATGTTGTATTCAAGACAAAAGTGAGACACTCCTGAACGACATTTTGTTGGAATAAGAACTGTTGAGTTAAAGCTTTTTCCTGAGGAGCAGGCTGAAGGAAGTGAGCACTGAGATGTTAATGCAGGCAAGAAAGCAGATTCAATATGTGGGAGGAGGTATGGATTTTTTGTAATTTAAAGCATAATGTATTTTTTAAAGGGGCTAAAACAGTTAAAGAGAGACGTCTGCCAAAGGACTGCAGCTCCTTTCCACATGTGTTTACTCACCCTACCCATCGTCTCAGTCGCTTAACAGCTCCCTAATTTTAAAATATTTAAATTTTGGTACACAATCTTTGTCTGCAAGGGGGATTGCTCGCCTGCGAAGGATTGGGTGCTGGACCAATTTAGAATATGATCGAAATACCGAAGAAATTCACAAAAAAAACAGAGTTTAAAGTGATTTTATAGTCAGATTGAGTGCTCAAATCTTAACTTATGTTACAAAAAAGCCATAGAAATTCACTGAAGGACAACAAAGGTTACCTTGACATTATAGTTAGGTTTTGAAAAGAGAGAAAAACTAATGTTACAAAACACAGAAAACACTGTAATATGGCAGTTATAGTTTAGTCAACCAACTATAACTTGTGCAGCCATCTTGCGCTGCTTATGCCCCTGCATATTACATCACAGCATTGTTAGGTATGGTAATAAGATCTTAGCTTATTTTAAAAACAATACAAAAATTAAAATTAAATAAAAAAAATACAGGTTAAAGTGATGTTTAAAAAGTATATAAACTACAGAAATGTGGCAGTTATAATTTACTGAACTAACCATAACTTCCTCTGCTGTCTTGCACTGCTTATGACCCCACATATTACATCACGCACAACATGTTAAATGACTTCATTGATGACAGCATTAAGTAGATTTAGAGAACAACATTGTTCATATTACTAATAAGTAACATGGTCCCCAAAACCTTTTTTTTTAAAGATGATGGAGGGTGAAGTATGAGCGTACGTGTAAGGTTGGGTACATAAGTCATGAGTCCATAGGAAAGGAATTTTTTGTTTTCCGATTAACTTTGGTACCTTTGGATAAATCTACACAGAACATTTTTACAAAAATCTCATCCACGTTGCTTCCTTCATGGAAACTTTGGCGCTGATTCGTCAAGTGAGGGGCCAAGAAAAAGTTGGGGTCCGTAAAGTATGATCTGCCAAATCCCTGCCTATAGGAACTTTGCTCTACAATACAGAAAAAATGGCTGAGTGGAATCACACCAAATTTGGCCACAAGTTAGAACTTTACGCATAAATCATGCTTTTTGTGATTTGTTGTATATCCATTCAGCTGCTTTGAGAAATTAGGGGCCTGGGTTTGGCATGAAGGAGTAAACCCTTAGAAAAAGTTATAGCTAGCTAAATGGTTGACCCCGCGGTACATACAGTGGCACTCTCATGGTCCCAAATGAGTGGTCAAAGGAGCTTTTTCTATTGTTGGTCATGTTGGTACCACTGTACTGCTCCCGCAGTATCAAAACAATCTGAGTGGCTGGCCACAAGGTCTGAGAACATACTATGACTGCCATTACTAGACTTGGTGAATACAAGTAAACAGAATGTAACATTCACCAAATGTGAGTGAGTTGGCAGATAAGGCATGCACCTCATTATTACTCGATTGATGATACAAAAGGACAAAGAAGGAAAAGAAATGACAGAGTTATCCCCTATAGTTTCCTCCCAGTAATATGCACACAAAACACCTAGGGTAAGGGTATCTGGGCCAGTGGAACAAACAAAGGAGAGCTTCCTAATTTGGAAGCACCAATAGTTCTGTTTGTAGGTGTGTCTGAATTCCTATTAAAAGTGTTGGCAAACCATCACCCACCAACTTAGGTGGTATGCTCATTCATCAGGTTGTCATGTCCGCCTAATAGTTTGTTAAGGGGAAACGGGAAGCACTTAAGTGGTGGTAAAATATCACCTTATTGATGTTAGGCATCTTGGAATGGTAAAAATTCCTTTCAATGGACCCAGTGCCTACATGTATTGTGGACCCCTTTGGGGTCCACAGTTTTCTTCAGGATCATGATCCTTATCAATTTGGATAACTGTCATTCATCCGTGTATACAAACACACATTAGTGCCAGGTGCACATAATATTCATTGCAGATGTATTGTCAAGTTTCTGACATAGAGTTCCTGTAACAAAAAACAGGACAAGACACACTAACATGAACAATATTTAAATATAAAGGAGTAGCATCACTACTTTGCATCTTCACTTTCTCTGTGTGAGACAGTAATCTAGCAATTAGAAGTATGCAACATGATTGGTTAGCAGTATTTTTACATCGCAAACTCATGCAGGATAGTGATGTGCCCGAAATGGTAAAACATGCAAAGTAATACATAAATTACCCAGCACTCTGTGGTCTGAGATGATTGTGAATAACTCTCAATCTCCCATCCTTAACCTAATTGAGTCTACTTTTCTGCCACCCTTCCCTGTGGCTCTCGCCAGGACCCGAAATCTCACACCCCTAGTCCACTCCTTGCACACTTCTCGAAAATTAAAATGTAGGTACAGTGGCTACCAGTCAGGCAGTATTAACAGAACCCCCCAAACTTCTACTTTCTTACATATAGGCTGATATTATTCAGAGCTCTCGTGTAGCCTTATTTGTCGCAGCACGCCCCATTCCACAGTGGAATGGGAAGGAACTCATTGATGAAGCCGGCCATACAAGGGGGGTGAGTATAAAAAACCTTTTTGCTTTTTTCATAAGAAAGTGATCTAGACCGTCAATATGATAGAGTAGGGCTCTCCAATTTGTGCATAGTGTGGGGGGTTAAATAAAGATAAAGGACCATGCATTGTGTGAGGTCATGATCATGTCATTAGGACAAGGAATATGTTAATGGATGGTGTGCCTGGGTGTCAATGTGTGATAATAACGGTGCATAAAAATGGGTTTCCATAAAAAAAAAGGATACCTCACATCAAGTATTCCTGTAGGTTATTCCTGGGAGTGTTTAACCACATGGCTGCTAGGCGTTTTCCCGTCCTGCGCTAAAAAAACCAAAATCCAATAAATCATGACGAGCTGGCCTTGTCATCCGCGCACGGCAGGTAAGCGCCATGACGAGCCCAGCTCGTCATTAGCTTCGAAGGGGTTAAACTCCACGTAGTGGGCTGTCATGTGGTTTGTGTTCCCTTGACATCTGATGTTACTCTGATGCTCACTTATTCTACCCTGACCTTTTTGGATGTCTTACCAATATACCAAAGGTTGCAGGGGAATACAATTATTTAGATAACATTTATAATATTGCAATTGGTATATTTCCTGATTTCCCTGATCAGTCCAAGGTCTATGGTTTGGTTGTTGCTATCGCCACATGGATAGTGCCGCACGACTAGGGGAGCCCAAAAGTGTGTTGTCACTAGAAGAAGTCTGTTTTCCCGATGGAAGGCATGTGTGTATTAATATGTATCTAATGTGTTGGATTATAAAAGAAAAAGGAGGAAGTTCCTAATGGTGATATGTGGTCTTTAGGATATTTCACTGTGTTGAAATAATCCTTTTAATTTTGTCGGATATGGGAGAGAAGGTGGTCAGAAAACTATTCTATAATTAGTTGGTTTTGGGAAATTCTCAGCCAAGGATTCACTGCGATTCCTAGGTGCCTTCTTGATAATCTTGTCTGGGTAAGTTCTGGGGTTGTAACTT
Source organism: Lissotriton vulgaris (assembly GCF_964263255.1). NCBI lineage: Eukaryota > Metazoa > Chordata > Amphibia > Caudata > Salamandridae > Lissotriton > Lissotriton vulgaris. The sequence goes on along the minus strand of NC_141685.1, from coordinate 1,635,552,486 downwards.
CAAGGCCAGTTCAATTGCTTGGTTGCAATACCTGAGAACAGTAGCGTCATATACAGAGGAACAGCCGTAAGTGATATTTGTCTCTTAGGGCCGGAGGATGATGGCTGTCGAACGTTAATAGAGCATCCCTGTCAGTGGGTTTGTGGTATATTTTGGTTAGAAGTCCCATTCTGGTAATGGTGATAAGAAGGTCTAAAAAGTGTTACTCATGGTGTGTGTGACCTTATGAAAACAAGCCTAAACTTTTATCAAAACTTCAAAGCTAGCAGGCTGTTAGTGACTGCCTGACCATATGATCAAAATGTCATTAATATATTGATGCTGTCAGAACCCTGTTCAGAGGACCATGGGGCAAGCAGGAATTATTGGGCCTAACCATGGGGGTTGAGGTCTTCTACTCCATATCTCCTGGGGCCCGCCCTTCTGTTGCCCCCTAGGTATATGGGGTCACCGTCTCCTCTCTGTACAAGGATTGTGGCCTGATCGGCACAGCAGTAATCTTCATGGCGGGCCCACCTGGCATACAGGGTTGCCGACTTAGCTCCTCACACGAGCTATGGATTGATCTGCAAAACAGCACTCTTCATGGTGGCTCCACCTGTCATATGGGGTCATTGGTTTAGCTCTGCACACGTGCTATGCTTGATGAGCATGGCAGCATTCTTCCTGGTGACCCCACCTGGTGTACAGGGTTGCTGACTTACAACCCACCGACTTACAACCTGCACACGGGCGCCAACCCGATCGGTGAAGCAATGATCATGGCTCACTTCATGGCGGCCCTCCTCCACATATGGGTGTCACCGACTTTTCCCTGCACACTGGCAATAACCCGACTGGTAGTTGCCAGTGTGTTTTCCTGTAGCAGTTTTCCTGCAAACTGTTAATTGAGAACCCTCCTAATGATTTCCTTTAAATTGTCACTTGCGATCACTCCTAAATATTGCTATGTGTTGTCATATCATTAGAGAAGAAGAAAAAGGACAATGAACTGCTTGACCATGCGATTACCCAAACCTGTAATATTAAGTTAAATGCAAATCGCATCATCTTTCAAAAGCAACTCCTCTTACAAGGCTAGTTGTTATAAAACGTTTTACTAAAAAGTGTAACGTGTTTAATGCGCAATTCAGACTTACCGGGAGAGTGTATAGGATTGCATTGGAGAAGAGTCATTGCCTGTTTAATTAGGTAACATACTGTACTCTTGTGTTCAGACAGCCTGTAGGAAGCCGGCTCTTCATATACTATACCATCAAGGGGTATATTGTGCACAGAGTCTAATGAGTCCCCAAAGGTATGAAAGAGGTTACTCTCAATTTAGTGAGAGCTGGGCTGAGCAGTTGGGCTTATCAGAGGGCAGCGTGAATGCATTTGTTGTACATACTCATACAAGTCAGAAATACACACTCAATGACTTAACTCCAGGCAAATGGTTGTAAAAATATTACTTTAGTTACTTTTATTTTAGAAACCTAGTGAACCCAGTTACAAACAAGTAGACTTTCCGGGTATGCAATATTTTAAATATTCTTTTAAATATTCTTGGCAATAGCTTCAAACAATACTTTTCTGCAGACAGGCATGTAAGTGACACGCCGATCTTACCCGTATTTACCATTGGTGTTTAAACACTCCCATTAGTCCCCACCCATGCTGGATAAAACCTATAATCATGTATTATTGTCTAATTCTCTCCTACTGCATGTTCAGAGTTCTCTAGAACGATACACAAGACCACATTTATTCCGATTTTTATTTAATTTGCACCTTTGTTTACACAGTTAGTAGCCAGACTAATGGTTGTTTATATTATTGTTTTCAGTGTCAATTCCCTGATGAAGGGCATGATGTATATGCCCGAAATGCATTGGACATGTTACAAAGACATTGCCTGAAGTAAATATTGTTCACAAGGTTCTTGATGATATAAGAATGAATTAAAAAAAAATTGGAGTTTAAACTACAATGAAATATAAAGAAACGTAAACCAAAAATATATTGAGTGGAAGTCTTTTGTTCCCAGGAAAGACGACAACATGTGTGCCAGCCAAGGGATGAGACTAGAGACCCTCTAGTCTCACTTTCAAAGCACCCAGGAATGTGTGCCATGTCGACTCTTGTAGTTTAGGTACACCAAAACACATAGCCTGCAATGACAGTGTGTATGTGTATGGTGTGGGGTCCTGTAGGGTGGTGCAATACATGCTGCAGCCTTAAGTGACCCTTCCTGGTCACAAGGCCCCTGGTACCACTGGTACTTTGTACAAGGGACTTACATGTGGGGCAGACGTGTGCCAATTGTGGAAACAATGGTGCAGTTTAGGGAAAGAATGCAGTCCCTGTGAACCTGATAGGCAGGTTCCCATGGCACACTTGGTCAAAATGCATCAGAAATCTGGCAAATAGTGGGAGAATACTGCAACAGAAACCCACTTTCTTCACAGCCTTTTACGGTCTTAGTGAAGCGAGCTAGCCCGGCTGCAGAAATCTAGACCTGGGGTGGTCATGAAGAAACATAGGTGGGCTATGAAGTTGGATATCGTAGCAGGCAAGAAGAAACAAGCATTTGCAATGCAATAGGTCTTGCATTGCTGAAAGTTTAAGCTATTGGCATTGCTGATAATAATGCAACGCTAATAGCTCAAACATTTAGTAATGGAAGACCTATTGCATTGCAAATACTTTTTTTCTGTTTATTTACTTTTGAAGCAATTGCAGCATCCGCGCTTTAACTTAAGATGTTTAAAGCCAAAGTGGAGCGTGCTGTGATTGTAACAAAAGTAAAGAAATAGATAAAAAAGGAATGCGGGCAAATTTGTTTTCTTCAATTCATTGACTTTTGACGCAATTGCAGCACCTGCGCTTTAGCTTAAGATGTTTAAAACGCGGGTGCTGCCCTTGCTACAAAAGTAAACAAATGGCGGCTTCATACTTTTTTCTTTTTTCTTTACTTTTGAAGCAATCATGGCACCCACTATTTAGCTTAAGATGTTTAATGCTAAAGCGTGGTGTGCCGCGATTGTAACAAAAGTAAGGAAATAGAAGAAAAAACTGTGCATCCGCATTTTTTATTTGTATTTACTTTTGAAGCAATTGAGGCACTAGCGATTTAGCTTAAGTTGTGTAAAGCTAGAGCGAGGGTGCTGCAATTGTAACAAAAGTAAAGAAATAGACTTTCTGCCCAGAAAAGAAAGGCTCGGCCAACATTATTGCTGCGGAGGCATGCTATGCTGGTTTAAAAAGAAAAAGTGTTGGGGGAGATCGTGTCTTGCCAGCAGGCAGGAGAAAGTGATTTAAGAAAATAGTGCTCACAGGCTGGAATTAAAACATCTAGAGGAACAAACCCATGTAACAGGGGCATTCTTCATGGGAGGTTAAAACAGAATAAAAGGAGGTACTAAGGAGAGACTACTAAGCCTATTGATGAATCAAAAGCCACCATTTACAAAGGACAGCCAATTGAAAAGATGGGCGGAGTTTAAAGTCTATACTTGAATACAGCATGTCTCGAAGATCCAGCGCAAACGCTGCCTGGGCGAGACCTAAAAAGGTGTTTTTCATAACATCTGCTGTTTTAGACACTAACATCTATCTAATTTCGACAGGTGTAGAAAGGCACATGTCTTCCTAATGGTGTGTCTCATGTGGAGAACTATTAGCCATGTCCTAATCAGTACTGCTAGGTGGGGTATTTGGCATGGGTCGTGTCTGCAGATCATGCCTGGTGTCCACTGGACATAGCTGTCAGACATGCCCAATGGGCACTAGAGGCAGGATACGGAGCACAAGGCCTGGGCTCAAGCCATTATTTGTACCAGTACTGACCATGCATAGACATGTTACACAGTGTATGAATGGTGAATTATGTAATGCTATGGCACCAAACGTAAACATAAATGATGAAAATCAATGTTTATAAAGTTTTGAATCATAATTATAAAGTCCTTAGAGCAATCGTTTCAAAACACGTATTTCACAGGAATTTTTGAAAAACCCATGACTTATTTATTTTCCATAAATTGTGGCCATTACTCTAGCCTTGTGAATTCCAGATTTCTGTCAACCAAGGGGCTAGGAGGTATTATAATACAGCAAACAGAAGTAGGTTAAAGTAGTGTTTACAATATTTCTAATTTACAAAGTAATATACAAATATAATTTGGATAACACATTTTAGAGTCCTGCTGACATTTACAAACCACTCTGCATCATGGTTGGATTAGCATGGTATTGTAGGGGTGTGCGAATTACAAACTTTACTTGTGTACTGTCCCACTGCACTACACACAAGAAAATTTGAAAGAGGGTCCTAGAGAAAAGTTTTAAAGACCTGCACCGGATTACATCCCCAAACTTGTACTACAAAAACACATGAAAATCCTTGGGTCTATACAAAAGAGAAAGAAAACAAAAAGACACTGACTATATAGCAGACCTGACTGTGGGAAAATCCCTTTGTGGGATGAAATCCCTTTATCACCAAAGGTGACATGCTTCATCATTTGGGATTCTCCTCTCAAAGGAAAAACCTAGTTCCTCTGAGTGCTACGACCTCCTCTCTGAGAGGGGGAGCACAGGGATATTTTGAAACCTACACTGCACTAAATCCACCAAATGAGGCATTTAGTATGAGTGAGGGCGCAGCACAAAAAATGTATAAACGTGAAGAGAGTGAGAGTAAAACTAGCTAGAGAGGACACTATGTATGCTTTATTGGTATGTTCTCCCTTCCAGGATTAAAAACAGTGAACCTGCAGTATGGATTTAAACTGCATGCGTGTGATGGAATATCTTGGTCAACATGTTTCAGCCGTAATGCCCCGGAGTTTGGGCAAGGCTTTCGTCAGGACCTTGTGGAAGCTGCGGCTTAAATATTAAGTGAGATAACATTTATCCTAATGTAATCCTGCTACAAGAACTACACTTTAAAATGGCTGCCTTCCTATTTTCGCCGATAACGCTGATTACACATGCGCTGGCAAATGGAGACTAAACATTTGGCTGGGTCCGTTGTCTCCTTTCTGTTTTGTTTTTTCTTGCTGAGCAGGAATAGGGATAAACTTTCCCTCAACTTTACTTTTTAATCTGCCTGATGTCAGTTATTTGAAATAAGGACATAGTACTTAAACAACAGTAACTGCTTGTGATCCGACCAGAAGAACTACATTACAGTGAAGTAGTGTGGCTCACTGGTTAGAGGCGGCAGACCCGAGAGCAGAGGACGGCCCGGGACCAGGGTTCGATTCCCGGCGCGGCAGGTTTCTGGACCAGGGTCAGCGGACTCGATAATTCTCTCGCCTCGGTGCCCACTCTGATCAGCGATCACACTCGGCAACTCTGGGCATTAGCTTGTCTCATCTTCACTAACGGCCCCACCAGACCGCCGGGGATGCCTGGTCTCACCCTGGAGATACCCATTAAGGGACCATCTCTCAGGGAAGCCGGGAAGGGTTTTGCAGCGGTCGAAGCGCCTTGGGACCCTACGGGTAAGTAGTGCGCTATATAAATGCCTATACATTTACATTTACATTTACACAAGATGGCTGGCCGCTTGGTCCGCTCACTTCGCTGATTGGTCATGTGCGGACCTAGAGGGAAAATTTAAAAGCTGGCCCTGCATGAATCTCGGCTTGGCGGTGTTGAAAGCAAAGAGAGGGCCGCTTTGCCGGGGACACATTTTTAAAGGTGAGCGGAGTATGGGGACTATCAACATTTTTGCTGAATTGCTTTTGACCTGAATAAGCAAATTAAGGGACGGAAAATTACAAACTGTGATTTTTATGTTTACGTTAGAGTCATGGGTCAACATTGACCGCATACTGTCCAAGGAACTTACCTTATAATGTTATCCTGACTAAAGACTCCAGACAAAGGATGCAAAGGTATTACTGCCCAGACTGTAGTTTTTCGAATTTATATGCCATTTTAAAAAGACCAATCAGTGATATTTTGAAGATTTCCATGGGATATATAGGATTTAATTGTCCATAGATTTGCAATTGTGAAATTCGAAAGCAATAACATGTCATAGGACAGGCAGGTTCTCTGTTTGAGAACACTTATGGTACTTTCTGTATGAATAATTAGGCTGAAGTAATAGCATCATTAGTAATTGAATACTTTAAGTCCTGTATGTATACCTATGGATAAAAATACCTTTATTCTATCTTGCAGCTCCTAAAGCTGCTATTTCATCAACGGAAACCCATAGGGGTATAAAAAGACAAGTGCTTCTTTAACTGAGGATCACAATACTGTAGGGACCCAGGTATGCTCCTATTTAGTATGATGCCTGTAAGTCTTGAAATAGGAGGCATAAATAAATAGAACAACGGCTAAATGATTATAATATCTCATTATCTCCTAGAAGAAGGACCATACGGTCTGCTCAATTTGAGAAGAGGGAACACTCATGCAATAGAACAGATAATTGATGAGGTAATTATATAATGGTTTATTAAACATACTTTTTATTCCAGCTCCGAGGTACCCAACGTACAAAGGAGCACACGGACCTCAGCTGCACACAAGGAGCCTTGAATGGTAAGCACGCCTCCAGCACAATGATATCCTTTGACTGTTCAAACTGCCGAACTATGTGTGCACTTTTTCTTGTTTAAGTTTCTTTAAGGCAAAACACAAACAAAAAACATAAAATGCAAACTGTATTTTTACGATACATGTATATTCCTTTTCATCAGGTCACCAAGAATGCCGGATTCACAACAGGACCTCAGGGGGCTGTTACACCTTCTATCATTTTACGTGTTTTTTGTATTCACAAGAGACCCTACGAATGTATATGATTGTGTGGCTGATGATGATGACGATGCTATTTATGTTTTGCACCCAAAAATTTTTTTTTTTTTTAAAAAAGAATAAAGAATTGTGTGAACTACCTTGCTTGGTGGAACTAATTTCTTGTATGTAATGTGTGCAGATCAAATTATCTTTGCAAATGTCTGTTGTGGAAAGCTTTTTCACATCATAGGAAACTAAAAGGGTCCTGTTTCCTTTGATCAACGCACCATTTGTTAACAAAATTCCTGTAATATAAATAAGTGCAGCATTATATCCTAGACCCTTACTGTAAATCAATAAACCCGGAATAGCCCCCCGTAACAAAAAATATCTCTTTTACAGTATTTTGAATGATTCACAAAGCCATTCATGTGGCTGCACCAAAGTTTCCCCAGGAGGACTTTTATCTTACTCACATGTGGACTCTTGGGTCTGATCGTTCAGCATTTCAGTGGTCCCAGTCCAGGTGGCCACTCCTTCTGTTATAATGGGATGGTTTTGTGGAGTTCACCCCCACTCTCTCTGAGCCCACATCAAGACCTGCCAGCATTTATCAAACAACTCAAAATACATATGTTTAGAATGTAAAGGCTTCACTGTTAGATGAGAAGTTCCCACATCCTTGCCCCATGTCCACCTTATTAAGTATAACAAGCATTTACAATGCAATGGTTTCGCCTTTTGAAAAGTTTGAGCTATTTGCATTGTAAATGACAAAAAATGTATTTATATGTTGGTTTTGAAAATAAATAAATAAATTGCATTGTCATTTACAATGCCAATCGCTTAATCTCTCGCAAATGCGAGACCTATAGCATTTGCAATGCAAAAGGTCGCGTATTTATGCGAGTTTGAGCTAATGATATTGCAGATAACAATGCGTTTTATTTATGTTTCAAAAACCAAAACATAAATAAAAGGTCTCTCACTCTGCTGTTTCTCACACACTGCTGCCTCTCACACACCATGATCTCCCACACACCATGCTCTCCCTAGAACACTCACACTGCTGTCTCTCTCACACTGCTGCCACTCTCACACTGCTGTCTCTCCCACACACACACACATGCAGAGACCAACACACACATAGCCACACACACACATACAGAGAGCCACACACACAGCCACACACATACAGAGAGCCAAACACACACAGCCCCACACACACACACACACACACACACACACATATAGAGAGCCACACACACACACAGAGCCACACACACCCACCCAGCCACACACACACACAGCCACACACACACACACACACACACACAGAGCCACACGCACACACACAGCCACACACACACACAGCCACAGTTACAGTTCTCAGTAAGCTTTGATCCTTTTGAGTTAGAAACAATTTATCTACAGATTATGCGCCAGATGGGGGATAATTATGCAAAATAAAGCAGAAGCAGCAAACACAGGATCGCATAATTCCAGTGGCCCTCCCCATGACCTACTATTATATTTGAACTCAAACTTTTTGATGGTCACACTGGACCCTCTCCATACCTCTTCACTGGGTGCAATGTGATGAATCTATTGTGACCCCCCAGCCTTCAGCACCTTCGTCAGAGTAAGAGGCCCCCCCTCCCCCCACCCTAATCAGGTCTCCACAGACCCACGGGAGACACAAAAGGCAAAGCCACGGCCCACCGTGACTAACTACAACCACCGGCTGCACGCCCAGTAGATATTTGTCAATCTTTCCAAAACTATTTATTGTTGACAGGGGAGGGGCGGACACCTCAACGCAATCCCAACATAATGGGGCTGGGCTTAACAGATATTAGGACGCAGGGCATCACTACATCCCCACATAATCAGTAGATACATGCTGCTGCTGTACACATCAGAGCACACGTTGTATTAGGCACCCTGTACCTTCTTACTGGCCTAGATGTCAATGTAAACAGGCCTCGTAATTGCATTTTACTTAACCTTGTATGCTGCACATTTTGATGTGCACTTTCTTTTGGATTACTTTGACATATACAGTGTAATTTGTAACTTTTGTCATCCTTGTTTGGAATTTCGATAAACTTTATAAAAAAAAAACATTTACTGGTTACCCCACTGAGAAGTATAACTATAAGCCCAAAAGGCAGTAACTAACACATATTTGGATAAAAGATTGGGCAACATACACCAGATGGGAACATGTTGGCATTGTGTGACTGAGAGGTGTTCTCATGACATGGTGAAGATGGAGAATATTATGGACAATGTTATAATTTGTGGCTATTATTTTAATGTAATCGTCAGAGGCAGGTATGAACTGATGAACAGAACAGCACTGCAAGAATTCCATCTTTTTACCCTCCCCCAGATGTACTGTTTGGCTCAGAGCAAATTGGCCTGTGTGCAATAGAACACAGACTGTCTGCCTCATTATCTCTTTATCAATTGTCCTGCGTCCTGTGACTTGTTAGGTGACTCTCACCTCAAGGCCTTAGATTCCAGGAACATGCTGAGCATGACAGGCCCATCCATCTTACTGGGCGCCACCATGGCTGGAATTTCCCTTTTCCTCTTGTTTTTCCTATCTCTGACAGAGATGAGGCCATTCAGTGTGCGAGGAGCTGCCTGCCAAGGCTGGGCTTCCGCCTTTGGGACCGTGGTCACCATGGTGTCATATCCTCCAGGAAAGGACATTGTTAAATAAGTAGGTCAGCGGTCTAGCTGGTCCTTCCTGGGTGGAGACAGGAAGTACTAGTTTTCCCTCTCACTACATTGAGGGAAGTAGAGAGAAAAGGACGTGTGGAGAGTAGCTCCACATTAGTAGACCATGTACAAAAGCTGAGAAATTAATAAAGATGAGTTAATAGCCTTATGCCAGGTGCTGTCTTTTATGCAGAGATTTATGCTTGCCAGTGATGTGAAGAGAAACCAATCCAGAACAGGAGAACTGGCGACGTGGGTGGGATTGAAGATCACACCTGCAAATAAAGGAGGCAAGTAACATAAGAAAGTACCAGTGCTGCGAAGGCACAAATGACCCACGGCTAGCATGCAGCATTAAAGAAAAGCAGGAATTCTCTGAGATACAAGCCATGCATGCTGCAGCCGAGTTGTGTCCATTTTGAAATCAGGCAAGTTGAGAGACAGTCCATTGAAGTCTATGGGGTGGCCATCATGAAGTCAGGCGCCTTGAGACAAATCCACTAAAATTAACGAGGTGACCATATTGGAATCAAGCAATCTAAGCCTAACTCACTGAGCCTCCTGAGACAGCCATACTACGGGCAGACACCAAGCCAGGTTGGCTTTTGAAAGGAATACACATAGCTGGGGGGAATCAAAGCTGGAACAGGTCTACAAGGAAAATGTGAAGCTGCCAGAAAGAATACAGCAGTCACCTTTGAGTGAGCTTTTTCAAAATCAAAAGAAAAACAACTATAAGCAAGATCTCTATCGAAGAGGGCCAACAAATAATACATAAAGTATAGTGAGCAGTCCTGTAGCATTATCATGCTAGCATATTCTACCACATGTCGGTGGGAAAAGAAACACAGAAAGATAACCCTTCATTGAATTGCCACCCTCAGTGACACAGACCGGCACCCAGAGTTTGGGTCCCAAATGGAACCGATGGCTGGAGTCACTGGATGAATTTCTTACAACAGCTGGTGAGCGAATAGCCAAAAAACGTCTACTACTACTACTTCAGCTGGTGGGGCATGAAGGCTGACGCCTAATCAGAATATTTTAAACAAAGGACGCAGAGACATATGAAAAACTCAAAGAGACATTATGTGCCCATTTCTACACAAAGAAAGACGCGGATCAAGAATGCCTCATCTTCAACTCAGCACAGCTGGAGCCAGGTAAATCATTAACAAATTTCATTGCAAGGTTGCAAAGTCTGGTCCAATACTGCGATTTCAATACATTCACAAATGAGGAAGAAATTAAGTGCTGTTCAATACCAGACACGAAGCGCAAGATCCTTCAAAAGCAGCTCTCACTAAAGGAAATCATCAGGAGGGCCGAAGCTGGAGAGCGGGCCAAAGCAAGAGAATTGCACCTCAATGCAAGAAAGGAAAACAAAAGAAATTAGATGTTTCTCAGTTTCTCATATCAGTGAGTAAAGCCCAAGAAACCAAAAGAGACAGAAAGAGTGGGGGCAAAGGCAGACCAGAAACAAGATATCACAATAGACAAAGTGACATGAAATACTCAGATTCAACAATACAATCAGCAGTGGAGGATAGCAAACAAAAGACTGGGACAATCCGGGATTGTGACAGCCAAACTGAAATAACTTCAAGGAGTCATTCATCAAACTTTCCAGATTGTTCTGAAGAAGCATCAAGCAGTGGGACAAATCAATCAAATGGAACAGATGACACAATGTCCAATAAGCGTGACGAAAAAATAAACTAAAGAAGATTGGGCAATTTACTCCGACTCTGGAAACCGGTATACAAACACACCCGAGCCACCCACTGTTCATCGAACTTCTTAGACTTTTCTGAAGAAGCATCAAGCAGTGGGACATATCACACACATGGCACAGACGACAGAGTGCCCAACAAGCGCGAAGAAGAAACAAACCACATAAGACTGGGCAATTCACTCAGACACCGGAAACGGGTATGCAAATGAACTCAAGACACCCACGACAATAAGGAGAAAACTAAGAGGAGACAGTTAACGCCAAATGACAGGAGCAGAGACAAAATGCACTGGGGCCAAGCAAAAGAAATAAGCACTTAGCTATCAAATAATCCTGCATTGCAAGAGCACATAAGACACTTCGAGAGATGTACCCAAAGAAACGTCCCAAAGATAGCTCAGACTCAAGGAGCATTTCATCAGAGTACATCAGCTCAAGAGGTTCACCAGTCAGACCACACCCAAAAGAACTTTCTCAAAGGAAATCAGCAGAAGAATCATCTGATTCAGAAAGCATGTCAGCACAATCACTCAGGTCAACAGAATCATCTGGCACGTTAAGATCGAGAAAACACCCATGCCGTCAATAACCCAAATGCACAATGGAATCAGAGAACGTTCTCACCGTTCAGAGCAAAACATCACATGCCGATGACTCAGAACAATCACTTACCCCACAACGCAACATGTCATGTCAGTTATATTCACATCAAAACATGAATATTATACCTTCACCTCTGATGGGGACAGCTGGGCTGACTCATAGAGCTTGCAGAATAAGAACAAACGTATGGGACATTGCCCAAAAATGTTGGGAAAATGCTATCTCATCACTTTGTAAGAAAGGCAGAAATGTGTTGACAGAGACATGTCATTCTCAAGGAAAGGGGGATGAGAAACGAACATGCACATGCCTGGATGGTCAAAGACTTCAACATTCCCAAATGCAACTAGGAGTGGGTGAGGCAAACAAAACAAGTAAATGGGTCACAGAGCCGACCCTTGTTCTCATGAAGCATCGAACCAACAAACACCTTTCTCAACAGAAACCCCACCCAACATCCACAGAGCTAAAAAACCAATCAAGGAGCCCAACGAACACTCCACGCAACAGACATCACCCACAACATCTGCAGAACCACTCTCAACATGCGCAGAACAAAGAAACCAACTTCAGAGCCCAAAGGATGCACTGAAGAGATTGACTGAATTTCTTTGTAATTGGGTGGAGATGTCGTGTCTTCTAAGAAAGGACAGTTATATAAGTAGGTCAGCAGAGCTGACAAACCAATCAGGGAGCCCAAATGTTGCTCACCTCATTAACGAACACTGCCCACAACAGACATCCCCCTCAACAACCGCAGACCCACTCTCAACATTTGCGGAGCAAAGAAACCAACTACAGAGCCCAAAGGATGCACTGAAGAGATTGACTGAATTTCTTTGTAAGTGGGGTGGGGGGGTTGGTGGGGAGATATCATGCCCTCCAGGAAAGGACATTGTTAGATAAGTAGGCCAGGGGTCTAGCTGGTCCAGACATAATGAAATGCCAGGAACTTCCTGGGTGGAGACAGGAAATACTAGTTTTCCCTCTCACTACATTGCGGGAAGCAGAGAGAAGAGGATGTGTGGAGAGTAGCTCCACATCAGTAGGCCATGTACAAAAGCTGAGAAATTAATAAAGATGAGTTAATAACCTTATGCTAGGTGCTGTCTTTTATGCAGAGTGTTATGCTTGCCAGTGCTGTGAAGAGAAACCAATCCAGAACAGGACACATGGAAGCTTCACAGTGGCAGGGTCTGGATTTGACCCCTAGGTATGGTGGGCTTAGAGGACTTACTGTATTCCAACTTTGTCTTTGAATGTGCCGACCTTGGTGCTGTCACAGCTTGGCGCATTCTCCTTTGAGCTGGGGGTCCTCTGTGGGGGCCAGCACCACTGATTCCAGTCAGTGCTTAATTTGTGCAGGTGATTGAATGTGGTGGGCACCAGCTCTCATTTCTTGGGGGCTATGACTTATTTGTAATCATCAGCCTATAGCTAGAATAATAGTGAAATGCAGAAAAGAGAGAGAAGGAAAGAGAAAAAGAACCATAGGAAAACTGTGCCAATGGAAGAGAGCAGGTATGAAAAAGTTCTTCCAGCAGTGACATAAAGGGAAGCATAAGGTTGTGAAAGAAAGAGGCATGAGGTGAAATCAAAATAAATAAGCCATAGTATTTGGCAACCCTGGCATTGACAACACCAGCAGCGAACTCCTAAGACAAGCTTTGGGCATGCAAACGTATTTATTATGATTTGTTATGTTAAGCACTTCCAGCAGCAGTATTTGGGATGGGCATGTAAAAGGGGTTTCTACGAGGTGGATGTTCTCCTAAGCAGGAAATGGCCATGGGCTCATGGAGTAGTGTTCTGCACTGTGCATATCAGTGAGGTGGCTGTGGCTGCTGAGGTGGCAGGACATATGTGAGGGGCTTCCATTCTTCTGGGATCTTCAGAAAATCCTGCCAAAACCTGGTAAGAGAGGTCTCATGTACTGCGTGCCATTGACATGGGGGGCTGGTGTTAGGATATTACTGGGCGATAGGGAAACCCTCCCATGAATAGCACCACGCAGTGTCTTTCTCTGTTTTCTCCTCCTCCATTCAAATTCCCTGCCCATAGGGCAATATGTTTGCCCAGTGGGCGGTTACTTTGATTCAGAGGAGTTTTTGCAGCGTATGGTGGTGATGGAGGCTCCATCTGCTCTGAAGGGGAAAGGCGACTTGTGTCTTCAAGCAGGAAGGATGCGACTCCTGAGAGGGATTCAGGCAACGACCTCACAGCTTCTGAGGGGACTGACGATGAGGTGGTTGCTGAAAACCAGGTTGACAAATATTCTACCTCAGGCAGTAAGCCAGATCAGGGAGAATGCAGGGTTTCCTAAACCTGATGCCATGGGCACTACATCTGGTATGCTGCTTGGACAATTTCAGTATTCCTCCCTGGTCGAGCTTCCTCTCCACAAGGATGTAGATGGTATTACAAGGAAGTGCGTTGACTAGATTAGCCTTTGCATTCAATGGCTCGATTAAACCTATGAGTGAATGTGGATTCCACACTGGACGGCTCCTTTTCTGGGGGATTCTCTGGTGGTCAGTCTGGTGGTCCGAATGTACCCACTAGCATGAATATAGACTCTTCACTTAAAGGTGTCCTTGAATTCTCGATTAGCATCTGGGGGCTGGGATCTATGAGGCATATACAGTACAATCTCAAGTTCTAGACTTTAAGAAGTTTGTCAAGCCTGAGAGCAGGAGTCCAACTGTTCTGAGGTGATGCATAATCTGGTTAAATTGCTTTCAGGTGACCCTTTTGTTGTAGTTTGCACATCCACCGTTACTAGGGAGCGTTCAGTGGTTAAACACAACCTTCTTCTAAAGGACTGTCATACCAAGGCATCCCAGAATTCTGCAACCCTCTCTCTGTCTGCCTTTTGAGGTTATAAGGCTTTTTGTGATAGAGCTAAAAGATTAGATGCACAAGCTTTTCAAAAAACTAAAAGCGTTCTTCTTAATCCAGGCACTAGCAGCAATTACTTTGAGGAAGTCTATTCGTCAACCCTCCACGAGACAGATCCCTGGGTCACTTAGGAATTTTGGAAATATATGTTTTGGGCCCCTATCAGCAGAAGAAAAGTGCCCCTCAAAAATGAGAGCACTCCTGACTATACTGGACGTGGCCCAGATTTGACTGTTGAAGGTCGCGTCGCACTTTATTGAGGCTGGGCAGCTGGCACTTCAAACGCTTTTGTGCTCCAAGTAGTTTAGAAGACATTCACATCGAATTTGCTTCACTTCCTCTGAACTCTGGGGTGCTTGCCGCTTCCTGCCATGATGTCCAGTGAAGACGGTTGTGCTCTCTCAAACCCGGAAAGCCATGGAGAGAAGAATGCTGTGACGCTGGTTCCCCTGGAAGAGCTGGGTGAAGAGTCTACCCTGTTATTTTTCTGGTCCTCAAGATCATGAGGGTTTCATTACTGTCATTTACTTCTATGTTCAGGGTCTTTACTTTATGGGTGCCACTGGTCGCCTTTTTGATTATGCCCCAAGATGATGGCTTCCTTTGATGCTCTTCTCCGTCTATGGGGTTGGCCAGTATACTCATCTCTTGCGGCTGGTTTCTTCATGCCCCATGCCTGATAAAGGCATTGGAAGGTCTAGAGGAAGCTAATTCTCGTTTAGAGCACCATGTCTTCATCTTCAACCTTCTGAAGCATCAGATGGTCTCATTTAAATGTAGATTTTCACAGGGACTCGCTCCCGGACAGACCAGAAGATGGCATTTATCCCTGATTCCAGAGAGGTGAGACTATGTCAGGAACTGTACTTCTTTGCTGGTGTCAGCAGGGACCTAATTGAAGGTTCAAGGTCACCTAATCTCCTGTGTGTTCATCCTCCCCTGGGCTCGCCTGAACCTTTGGCCTTTTCTGTTCCATCTCCATGCACACTTGATGCCAGTGTCCAATCACATCTAAAGTCTGATCCCCATATCCCAGCTGTGTGACTGCACTACCAGTTGTAACTGCACCCTGCCTCACTGTACACAGCCTGTCACTCCATGTGGGGGGCACCTGTTATAGTAACTGCATGCCCATCTTTGGATTGGGTACTACTCTGGAGTGTTGTCTACTCAGGCCCGGTTATCCATGGGTGAAGGGTGATGTTCTTTAAACAAGTGAAAGTTGTCAGCTGTTCTCAGGGCACTGTCGAATTTTTGGTTCCATCCTCAGGGCCATCATGTTCTGGTCTGGCAACACAGTGATGGTTATGTACAACAGCTGTGAAGGCAGGAGTCTCTCCACATATCCACTCATGGTAGGAGTTTCAGTGGGGTTCTGGGACTGAATGCCATCTCTTCTATTTGGCTGTAACTCAGGTGATTAGACAATGTTCAGATGCACAGGCTGAGCAGGGCCTTTCCATCCTCTCAGGATCTGTCACTCTGTATCCATTCAGGGGATCTACAGACAGGTCAGGATGCCATTCCCAGATCTATACACCCTTCCACCAATGCTGATTCACCTTTCTTCTGCTCTTGATTGCCTGATTTTTGGACAAGGACTGGGGAAGACAATGGTGTGCTGAACACGCCATGCACTGATGTCGGATGACGCTTTCCAGTCACAAGTACAGTGGTGATACCACACTTTAAACAACCTAGTCTTGCAGCTGCACCTTCAGCACTCAGGGAATTGAGGGTGTTGTGACTCAAACATTTATCTCATAATGTGAGTACTTCATAACAAAATTTGGAACAGGCGTGCAGGCCCTGCTCACACTAATGTGGATGTAATCGATATCTTTACATTCACAACATCACTGGTATCAGCCAAGGGCCCAGATTAGGCCACACCCAATGAGGATGCAAAACTGATGACGCAAAGGAGCATGACTGTGCATTGAGTGCGCTATTGTGCTAACAGTGATGGGTTATGTGTGTGGTGGTACACGCATATTGTTTCATTTGCAGTGCTTTGATATTGTTGCACTAAAATAAATGCTAACGGCCAGTTGCAGATGCACCAAATAATTAAAGATTGTCCAAACTTTATATTTCCCTCATTACCAGTTCATACAAGATGCAGTATATCACCACTGCACAACAGATTATCAGGTGTTTGACTCAATATAATCTAGATAGGGTTGACAAAAGGATATCTGCTTGTAATGTGTCATAATCTTCGCGGCTTTTTAAGTGGGTCGAAACATGATGGCATAACGCTGGGACCTGAATAAGACAGCCCCTCCAGGAGCTTAGATTTTTTAACCATATGATAGACATTGAGACATAAAACTATACAACAATCATCCCTCTACACTTTTTTAGCTCATTGGTCTCAGTCCTCCAGGACAACGCCAAAATTGGCAGGCCCACTCACCTACTCCTCCAACTCAAGAACTCTAGGGGGAGCCCACTGTGTATAATGCTTACAGCTTTGTAGTGAAGCAGGGGCCCAATGATGAAGCATGCCATCCCGGTGAGTGAAAGCCTTCATGCTCTCTAAGTAAAGAACCATTTGTGCATTTTTCTCTGTAGGAACATTTCCACAGATGAATGGGCTCCCAGTACCATAGCATGGTGATTTAGGTGAGTCAGACACTTTAGTGTTGTAACAATATTCTGATACCATAGCGTTTCCTAAATTTCCTTTGATCGTAGGGTTGGTGGACTGGATTCGGATAAGGAAGTAGAAGTTATTGTGGTTATTTCCTAATGGTTTTGCAGGTCATGATTTCCTATTCTTTCTCTCTGTCCATTTGTCCCTTATGAAGGTTGCTGTTACTGCCAACTCAGCTTCCCTTGCTTGCCCGTCTTTTTGCCTCTCAGTTGGGGGTTACGAAGGTGGGGTTTTAGAACAAGAAACTCCTGTGTCACTCAGCCAAGGCCTGCCAGTAGTATGGCCACCAATCCACATTAAAATAGGCTAGACACTGGGGTTCTTTCCATTGATGATATTTGACTTGGCCTTGTTTTCTTTTGCAAAGGTGACCTCAGTCCTGCATATGGCACAAGAGGTTGTTTTAGAGGCATCCAGGCATAAGCGGCTGGCATTCATCCAGTCCTGAATCTTGGAGAAAGTTTCTGTAACTGTCCTACGATTGGCTTCGGGGTTGCAAGTCATTCTTGAAGCCAACCCCCAAGTCCATTAGCAGTTGGTGCAATGTATGAATATATATATATATATATATATATATATATATATATATATATATATATATATATATATATATATATATATATATATATATATATATATATATAATTTTTCAACAAAAACGCCCAGAAGCATTGAAAGGGAACACGACGGCGCTTCTACCTTTGGGTTTTCTGCCTCCATACACCACTCATTTCTGTTGCCTTGTAACTTCAAGCCATGTCGACGCGTTTCGAGGCTTCCACGCCTCTTCTTCATGGACTTGTAAAGCTGACATTGACAGCTCACCTTTCTTTTAGTTTCATTGCTTTTATTAATGCGATCGCCCCAGGTGGGCGTTGACACACTAAATTATCCATTGGTGCATGCTGGGACATATAGTCCCTGAAGATGAGTAAAAGTGTTGCCTCGCACACTGTGCCATTGGAACAAAGCTACACCTGACTGAAAATCCACAATTAGGGCGAAACTAGCCTTGGGTTGATTGTGTTCCAGTTCAGAGAGGACCTGGCTTGGAAGTTCTGGGTGGACTGTTCCTATTGGAGCAAGGTTAAGACTGATTTGCATATGGGTGGGTCTAATTTGAGGCAGCGTGGTGGGCAAAAGACAATGGATTTTAATGCTACCCTGAGTGATTGCCATTGATTGGACTTATTGCAAGTATTCTCCCATCACCTTTTGTGTGTTTTATTTAATGTCCAGTTGGCCAGAGGTATGCCCAGACATAGACCCTTTGCTCACTGTGCCCCTAGAGCCAAACTACACCTTACTGTAGAGCCCCAATCATGGCGTAACCAGACTTGGATTGCCTGCGTACTAGTTCAGAGAGGACCTGGCTTGGCAATTTCGGGCTGGACTGTTCTGTTTGGAGCTGGGTCAAGACTGATTTGCATAAGGTTGGGTCTAACCAGAGATAGCATTGCGAGCAAAAGAACAATGGGTTGGAATGCTACCCCAAGCAGTTGCCCATGGTTAGACTTATTACAAGCATTCTTCCATCATCTTTTGTGTGTTTGGTAATGCAGTAGTTAGAGGGTGGGGTCTTCATACAAGGGTCTGGAGTTATTCAGGTAGATGTAATTTCTTTATTTCATGTTAGGCCCTTAGGTTACAACTACAACCTGATAGGTCCTGTTGGGCTCCATTCTCTATCCAGCTATAAAAAATTTACGGGCTTCTCCCAGCACACAGATTCCAACATACCATTCATCATTCCATTCTCTCGGCATTCACACTCTACATTCTAAAGCATGTCCACTCCGCCCATGCAGACATATCATGTCACTAATTCATATCCTTTCCTTACAAACGTCAAACCAATGACTTGGAGGCAAGACAAACTCACACACTTTCTCCACCGGCAATGAACACAAGTCCAAAATTACATTCCATTCCATTACACTCTCTCACACACACTGAAGTGCATCCCAGCACTTCAACACTGCCAACACCCAGTCACAGTAGATGACCAAGCCGACATGCCAGATGGGAGAAAGCACCTAAATCTGCACCCAGCATGGTCTGATGGAGTATGGGCCATCCTAGGTTTGACCATTCGACCACCCGCCCGATCTAGAGCTTCTGTGGAATGGCCAGTTTTTACTCTCCCTTACCGCTGTGAAAAACGTGGTGGGAAGGAAGAGTTAAAACATTTAATTGACCCTCACACTAGAAGAGAAATCTCCCATGATGTGGAATTTAAAAACAAAATGCCACTCTGGGATTTTGTTTTTGAAAAAGCAAAAACAAGTTCAAAGTTTGACAGATGGTACCGTCATTTTGATGGTACCACCTGTCAAACTTTTAAAGCATTTCCAGGAACCTCTGTGATGGTTACATCTAGTTTTGTTTTTACATTTTGTTTAGTGGGCTGGAACTACGTACAGGGGCGTAGCCTTGGCGGTTGATATTTTTGGGTGTTGCACCCCTTAATCTCCTCATAAAAGTATTATCTACTTGGTAGTTGTACACAGACTGCCAGTCAGAAAGGCAGTGTTGGTTTTACCTTGTCATTCGCAAAATGCCACAGACCCATGCCCACACCACATCTTCAACCTCGGAAACCAATGGAACGGCCAGGAACTCACCACGCTACTCAACACCCCTATCACCACCACAACATTTCCTGATGCCTGGAAACACACCGAAGTCAGACTTGTACTCAAAAAACACTCTGTTGCCCCCAGCAAACTCAAAAACTATCGGGCCAATCTCCCTGCTCCCATTCCCAGCGAAGATATTGAAAAAGATCATCAACAATCAACTAATGACACACCTGGGGCAGTTCCAGCTACTCAATACCTCTCAATCCAGCTTCTGCAGTAATCACAGCACCAAAACGGCCCTGATCGCAGCCACCGGCAACATCTGAACACTTCCTGACCAAGGAGAAACAGCAGCTGTGATCCTCGACCTCCAAGAAGCCTTCGATACTGTATAACAACGCACACTGATCGAAAGACTCCCCCACATCAGCATCCAAGGGGACGCATTCTGATAGACTATCTCCTTCCTCACCGGAAGAACCTAGAGGATCCATCTAGTTTTGTTTTTACATTTTGTTTTGTGGGCCGGAATGTACAAGGGCGTAGCCTTGGAGGTTGATATTTTCGGGTGTTGCACCCCTTAATCCCCTTTTAAAAGTATTATCTACTTGGTAGTTTGTACACAGACTACCAGTCAGAAAGGCAGTGTTGGTTTTACCTTGTCATTCGCAAAATGCCACAGACCCATGCCCACTTCACATCTTCAACCTTTGAAACCAATGGAACGGCCAGGAACTCACCACGCTACTCAACCCCTCTATCACCATCACAACATTTTCTGATGCCTGGAAACACACCGAAGTCAGACGTCTATTCAAAACACACTCTGCTGACCGAAGCGAGCTCAAAAACTACCAGCCAATCTCCCTGCTCCCATTCCCAGCGAAGATACTAAAAAAGATCATCAACAATCAACTTATGACACATCTGAGGCAGATCCAGCTACTCAACACCTCTCAATTCAGCTTCTGCAGTAATCACAGCCCCAAAACTGCCCTGATCGCAGCCACTGGCAGCATCTGAACTCTCCCTGCCCGAGGAGAAACAGCAGCTGTGATTCTCGACCTTCCAGCAGCCTTCAACACTGTATCCCAACACACACTGATCGAAAGACTCCCTCACATCAGCATCCAAGGGGACGAATTCTGATAGACTATCTCCTTCCTCACCGGAAGAACCCAGAGGATCCATCTCCCACCTTTCACCTCAGAACCCAAGGAGATCACCTGCGGTGTCCCCCATGGCTCATCCCTCAGCCCAAGCTCTTCAACGCATATATGACTTCACTGATCAACATCGTCAGATTCACGGTCTCAACATAATTTTCTATGCAGACGACACCCAAATCATCCTCTCACTCACTGACAACGACACCACCACCAGAGACAACTTCCATAGTTGCCTGACAAACATTGCCTACTTTATGAAGAACAACTGTATGCAGCTGAACACAGAAAGGATGAAAGTACTTATCTTTGGCAACAGTAGCAACACATGGAACGACTTCTGGTGACCATCAGACCTAGGACCTGCACCCAATGCCTCCAACTGCGCCAGAAACCATGGAATCATCATTGACAACAAGCTCACCATGAAATCACAGATCAATGCTGTGTCCTCCACCTGCTTCTTCACCCTGCGCATACTTCGTAAGATCTTCAAGTGGCTACCCCTACACACAAGACACACCATGACAGAAGCCCTCACCAGCCAACTGGACTATGGCAATGCCCTCTACGTAGGAATGGCCGTACATCTTATACAGAGACTTCAGACCATACAGAACGCCGCAGCCAGACTGATCCTCATCCTTCCATGACGTACCCACATCACACCCACCTCAGGAAACTGCACTGGCTTCCTGTACAGAAGAGATGGCAATTTAAGCTGCTGACCCACATACACAACGCTCTACACAACCAAGGACTCGCCTACATTAACCACTGCCTGAACTTCCACCAATGTATGAGGTCGCTCCTCCTACATGGCAGCAAAGACCTGGAACAGTCTCCCCACGTGCCTCTGGACCATCACCTCACTTCCGGAATTCTGAATGGCCTTCAAGACCTGGCTGTTCGAATAAGCCTTTGGGGCCTGCAAGCACCTGGATACCCTTTCAGGTGATTAGCCGCACTTTATAAATCCTGATTGAGTGATTGGTCAGCAGCACTGGAAATTCAGTTGAACGACTGTGTTTCAGTCGTTTAGATGAACCTTTTATTTCTCTGCCACACACACATAGCAGGACAGAAGAACACAAAGGAAGCAATTAAGGCATGTTAAGTTCTGATATTCCTAGAGTCCCAAGCATTAACAGACTTACCACCTGCTTCTCATATTTAGCCTGATTAAAAAACACGAGTACATGTTTACCCAGTGTTTTGCAACCTAACATTGACCCAGGTTTACTGATTTTCGGAATTCGCAAATGTTTTCCAGGGTTTTGCCTGGAAACATGCTCCGGTAACAAATTTCAGAATGCTATCTGGGAAACTGTTGTGAATTCTATTTTTGCACATGGAAATATACACACTTAAATGATCACTTGCATAAAAAAGTGGGGAAGTGCACACTTACTAACTTTTTTCTTTTCTATCACTACACTGGAAAAATATTACCCCTGTAAAAATCCCTTTGCATAAAACCCCACCAACTATGTAGGTATACTCTTGCCAATCTCACTCTGTATAGGGAGATGGTCCTGCAATTGGCAGGTGTAAATCAATCTTTTTTCAGGGAGGAAGGGAATCAGAAAGGAGTTTGATATACCAACAAACATGTACATTTGTGAGTATATACATAATCACAGAGCATTTACGCCCTGTAATGCACACTCTCTGCCCTCCACTCCTCTGGTCATAGATTTATCTGTTTAAGTAAAACTAAATATGTGGGCAAAATGTACAGTTCTTATTTTAAAAAGTTGATTGGCACTCAGAAACAAGATTATTTGTTTGTAAGTCTGGGAAAATGTGAGGCTGCTACTAGCTCTTAGGTGGCAGGCCGCACTACCATCTTCCCAATGGGTCATGGTTAAATCATATGTGTACTACTACAGGATTTTTAGTTAATAGGTTTTGTGGGAATATACATATTTTAATGCATGGAAAGATTTGAAATGCTTCAAGAATGTTATATTTTTTTAAACATCTCTTTTCCTCCCTGAACACTACACAATCACCCCCCCCCCAAAAAAAAATCCTTACGCTCCCATTTCCTGCTCACTGCATCATCTCTTTGGCCCTAGATTTACTAAACTTCATGCAATCAGCACTAAGACGGTGCTACATTGTGCGAAAGGGGTAACAAATTGGTCTGTAAAAAGCACAGCACCATAGTTACAAAGAGTTCACATAAATAAAAAAATGGTATGTGCAATGCTAAGCTTTGAGCTTTGGTTCAAAGACAAGTCATTGGTATCTTGTGTGAAATTTGTACTGAAGATGCAACTTCCAGTTTAAATATCTATGCAGTGGCAGTGTTCATTGGTAAATTCTGTAATTACTTAGAACTTACAAGTTATGTATGGAATTTCATGCAATATTCCGCTCCTTTGCACTTGCTTTCATTTGCCACTATGATTTAATGGAAATCAGGATCACAATATTTGAGCAGTCAGACTCTGGCTTTGGGTGAAATTATATGGGTGTTTGCGCTCTTACCACTCCCTTTGCATAAATAATACGAGGGCTTTTGCTCTTCGCTGAAAAGCAATTTGATGCTGTGTGCCTATCAAGTTTTCAGCGCAAAATATCTTACGATGAATGATGCAATCACGCAGCTCCTGCGTTAAATACGAGCACACCGGGGCCTTAGTTGGGGACACCCCAGTGAGCGTTCGGAAATCTCAGACTCACACCCCCTCAATATTACCCATTAAGCTGCCCCACTCCCTATATATTTAGGAATGTGGTGTTTTTAGTGAGCTCTTTGTAAGCGAGAGTTTTCAGTCGAATAAGAGTTCATCAAACGTTTTAAGGAAAAAAAACGGCTAATGATGTATTTGTTTTGCTCATTTTTTTACCTGATGCACTCAAAGCACAGCTTAGGGTCCAATGCTAGCATGCTTCATTTACATATATTTTTACCAGACGTCATCATTAGATGATTTACTGGTCGCTCTGACCAAGACACCGACATGTATCTCCTCTGGCTGGTAAATGTTATTGCTTCTTATGTTACACCTCAGCTTTAGTGTCACCACGTCACACATAGATCATAATATTCAAATGTGACGTTTTTTCAACTGCTAAGTGAGTGGTTCCTTCAGTTGCAGCAGTCTAATCAGGCTCCAACGACAGACACCTGGTTTCACAAAGAATTAAGCCATTTAGGAAGAAATCCGAAAGACCACAGAGAGACTAATCCGGATTTAGACTTGTCTGTAGATTAAGAGTCTTTGTAATGCCCACAAAACCTTAATTAACACAACTAAGGCCCCCATTATCAAAAACAGAAGTGTCACGCTCACGGCGAGACAACGCCTTAATAGGAAAGACCCAGTGAGTGCTGCAAACAGAGCTGTCTCACTGGAAAATAACAACTATCCACATCTTAATTCTCTAATAAATTATGCTGGTTAGACAATGGATTTCGATATTTCCATCTGAGAATACAAATTATCTAAATGTTCCTAAAACTTACATTTTTAGGGCACTCGGTAAAAAAAATACAAGACCCACTAATACCTCCAGCCAGCAGTGGATACATGTGCTATTAGACAAAAGATAACGCCCTGTGTGAATTACTTACCTAGTTTCTTTCGCAGGATGCGTTACAGAAAACTTAAATGTAAAAATCCTTATCTAAGACCTCCACCAGGAGCAGTGCGACCTCCATGCTCAGATCTACATCTCCAACTTCCCAAGTAAGAGACCTGGAACCCCACACATAGCAACAGAACACCCCTGTGTCACAGTGGCAAGCTGTAGCAACCAATCAAGGCACAAGACACAGCTGACAGAACTATACAAAGAAACCTCTATGTGAGCTAGGACATAAAACTTAATGTTCCATGTACCAACGTAATAGGACCACATAAAAAACATACACTGGCAAAGCTTGTCACAAAATGGAAGTGTAGCCATCACTAAGAAAATGTATCTCCCCTACAGGCTAGTAGGCAACAACGCCACCACATAGACAACTACATACCACCAGGCACAGGCTCGCAACATGGAACACCAGCACAGTTGCTGACCCCGAGAAAAAGATGAACATCAGACTCACACAGTGCACAGTGGTACCAGTCCACAGATCCAAGGTTATCTTTAATGTGACGCATACAATCCCTGCAAGTAGTGGTCCTCCCCATCCAGAATAAAATCTTCATTGTCACCCTACTAGTCGTTTCTACTGTCTTTGGAAAGCACATTCATGGAAGCATATCCAATAGTACACGTGTACGCTTGCACCTGCATGCTACCACCCGCACTCAGCGTCAATGGCCAAATATACTTGTCACAGCAACCTCCAAAGTGTCTTAGCTACCACCCATATTAGAAGGTCCATTGACACCCAGATACCCCACACATAGCAGTAAAATGGACCTGCAGGACAGCAGAGACATACAACGTACAACTTGAATCACAACTTAACATCTGCTTTCCACCTTTGATCTCCTTTTTGATTGCCAATGGCGAATGCCCTCTATCAAATAGAGTTTTTCCAAATTAAAAAAAATGATCAAGTCAATCTAACGATCAAGGTTGGATATTGAAACATTAGCAGACTATTGTCCTGTCAACAACCTTGTCTCTTCAGAAGTAAGTAAACTATCTGATAATAAAGCTAGTAGCATAGCATGGTCTCAGTCAGGCTTTCAGCCACATATCAGGGCAAATATTGTAACTTTATTTTTGCTTGATAGTCTCCTCTGTATCATGCGTTGTGACACCACAAATGTGCCGTTTTTCAATACTAACGACTCTCGTTACAATCTTTTCATAAGAATGGGATTGTAGACTGGAGTTCTTCAATTCTGTTGAATTGCTCTCAGATTTAGAGTCAGATTAGGGGTCGACTGTATCGGATTGTGCCCACGTGAACTTTGGTGCACAGAAATGTTGCATTGTTTCCTGACCTGCTGATTAGTTTGTATCTGAAAATGCTGGTAGAGTTACATGGGAAACAAAGCATTCCCGTTCACTGGTAAAAATAATTATTTCTAAGAATGACACCGGAAAAGCTTACCTGAAGCCGCCGCAACATACAGGACGCCACAGCTTGCCAGGCGCCATTACCTACGCCGCCACCGCCGAGAGTCACCTTCACTGGCCTCAGACAGCGCCGCCGCTCCGGGACTACGAATCCCGGCAGCCTACGCGGCGGCGCACGCAGTGACACCGCGAGGGCGCCAGGGGAGGTGCACAAAAGCGCACCAGGACCAGCTCCGCGGGACGCCCGGGGCGAAGCCCGGGCAAAGGGCGGGCCCTCTACGGCCCTCATCGGCACGAGGAGGCAGGGCTGGGCCAGAAACTCTACAGGACTGATACCAAGTAAGCCATATAGTGGTGTTAACCATATACTACGTATTTAAAGTTTTAAACGTTGGCTGTGAATACATTGAAAAGTATGCCTGCAAAAACCAAGGAAGCCCCACAGAAGACCCTTGATAATTTTCTTGTTCAGACTGTTAGGAAAATTAATATGCAAAGGAGAGATTCTCTTGGTCTAAGCCAATCTCCAGACCTTCGCTGCTTGTCACCTACAGCTTCCACCATGATTGATGACACCATCTTGCAAGAATCTAGTCAGGAGAATGTAATCAGCGGCCCCATTCTCCTGGATGTAAGCAGTGCACCAGACAATGCAGACATGGCTATTGAGTCTTCTCATACACAGGCTGAGGGTGGTACTGTTTCTGACACTGACTCTGATCTAGAGACACACGCACAGGCTGCACCCAAGGAGATGACACCTAAAGGGCACGCTACAAGACCTAGACGCTTATGCACAAAGATCCCCCCAAAACTGAGTGGCCCGCGTATAGGGGCTAGAAAGAAAAGGATTACTACCCCAAAGACTAAACAAGCAAATGTCATTGAGGACAATCAGTGTCATAATTTGGAGGACGTTCTTTTTGAAAGGATCTCTGACTTTCTTGAGCATAAAATCAATGCCATTGTCAAACCTTTAATATCTAAGTTAGACAAATTGCATGCAGAGGTCAAGAGGTTGGGTGGTTTAAGCTCCAAGGTAGTAGATGGGGTGGATAATATCACCAAGATAGTCACTACCATGCCCAACAACATAGGGGGAGATGTGATTAATGAAGTCTTTCGTGAAAATGAAGGGATCCAGTTACCTGTTGATAATTCATTGCCCCAGCCATTAATATCTTTGTCTACCACTTCTGAGGGCCCTCTTCTGGTTCCCATACCAACAGAGGTCCCCCCTTCTGTTGGACCACCCCGGCAAATATCCAAACAATGGTCCCTCACCAATTTCTAGTTGAGGCCACCCCTGTGGTTCTGGTGCTTGCAAACGTACCCCCTCTGGAAGGGGGAATAGTCGAAAGCCCTACCTCCCTTACTAGTAAGGCTCTCCACTGGCTAACCAACAATATGCGGTTAGCCCCTGGGGGAAAACATCATTTAGCAAATGTTATCACGTCTGCAACCAGGGTCCCTTGGTTGGGAAACCGCCCGAAAAAGTTTAAGGGGGACTGCGTGGCAGTGACCCTTTCGAATCAAGACGTTCTCCCTAACATCCTGGCCAATCTATTCCCCCCTCAACGCAGAAAGGGCACAGTTGTTCCTCTTACTTTGAAGTTTTTCTATGGGGAGCAACAAAATGTCACCTATCCAAGGACTCCAGCGCTGGGGTGGGACAGACCCTGGGATTCCAACCCCAGACAAGGGCAGGATATAAGACATAATTCTGTAGCTCAATATCCCTTCCTATCACGGCAAAATTCTTTTGTCGAACCTCTCCAGTTATTTAACCGCTATGCCCCATTGTCCTTCATGGACCAGAATGATTGACTCGCTCCTACAGTAGATACCAATAAGAAGGATTTTTTACCTGTTTCTTTTACTGTCCCTGAACATCTAGATTTAAAAAATAAAAGTAACAGGGTGTGTAGTATCTTGAGCTGGAACATTGCTGGTATTAATTCAAAAATTGGTAATAAGGACTGGCTGGAAATGGTTAGGTCCTATGACATTCTTGTTTTTCAGGAGACCTGGGAGACGTCCGACGGACTTGTTCTAGACGGCTTTTCCCAGTTCTCTGTACCTGCCATTCCTAGCACATCTGGAAGGGCAAAGGGAGGCTTGGCTATTTATATTTCCTTAAACATTCAGGGAAAGCCAAGACGAATTAATTTTAACTCAACAAACATACTAGCAGTTGAATTAACTACTTTTAACTCACAGCCTATCCTATTAGTAAATTTTTATAATTCTCCTGTCAGTCAATTGCTCAACGAGCATTTGGAAACCTTAGAGGATTTTTTGTCTTCCCACAGCGAAAATAGTGCCCACGGCTTTGACGTGATTCTCATGGGTGACTACAATATCCACCCATGCGACAGGGATTGCCGTGAGGAATATGAAGATTTTCCCCCTTATCTCTGTATTCCGCACTTTGAACACTCACCGCGTGGGGAGGCACTGGAATCACTTTTAGCAACTTTTAATCTTTATGAATTCTCTAGTAGTAATAGAGATTTGAGGTTACCGACATTTGTGGGAAACAACTCTGGCACAATAGTAGATTATATTTTTTTGTCGTCTGGTATTATGTCTGAGGTTTCAACCTATAAGGTGGAAACCTCAGTTTTTAGTGATCATAACCCACTAATTTTAGAGATTTTATCCCAGGGAGTATTTGGAAAGAGAAAAGCTACAGCCTCATGTGCGACTAACTTAGTTTTGGGAGATCAGAACCGCAGGCTGAAGTGGGATCAAGTCACTCCGATCACTTTTATACAGGATACCCTGTCCAAAGTTGAGAGTGAGGTTGCAATCTGCCTAGAAAAAAACAACCCGTCTTCTAGCTTGATAGAGGCTTTTAATATCATCTGCAACCAGATTGACCTGGATCTGACCGTAAGGATTAAGGGTCAGGCACATAGAGGTAAAAAATGGTTTAACACAGGTTGTTCAAAGGCCCATTCAATTCTCTTAAAGGCTTTAAAAGTGGAGCCAAGAGATAAAATACAGATAGCGATGTTAAGGAAAAATTACAACGACGCCATCAAGAAGAGAAAATCAGAGATTAAAACTGAGGCCTGGAACGATTTGCTTTCGCCCGAAATCCAGAGAGACAGCTCAAAATTTTGGGCGATAATAAATCATCCCTTTTTTGTCGATTCAGACAAGCAGAGAGCAGATTGCACCATCCCGGATGACCAATGGGTCACCCACTTCAGCAATATCTATAGTTGTCCTGATAACACCTCAGGCTGTGGATTACAATCCACACAAGCAGTTCCTCGCATTTCTCCCTTCAGTATAGAAGAGGTAAAAAAAGCTATCAGCGACACACATTCTAAAAAGGCTCCAGGGCCTGACGGGGTTCCCGCTGACTTTTTTAAGAGCGCCCCCGAATTAAGCGCCAAGATTCTTTCCAATATTTTTAATGCCACAGGAGATTTTGTCTTTCCTAGTAGCTGGTCAAAGTCCACCATAATACCTATTTTTAAAAAGGGACAAAGAACAGACCCAGCCTGTTATAGGCCAATCTCCCTAATCGACTCAAGCGTCAAGATTCTGGGAAGAGTTCTCTTAGGCAGATTGACCTTGCTTCTAGAAGAAAAGGGCATTTTATCGAATGCACAATACGGCTTCAGAGCAAAAAGGGGAACCCTGGATCAGTGTCTGAATTTAGAATTGATTATTAGTAAGTATGTGGCAGCCAAGGGGGGCTCCTTGTACATGGCCTTTATGGACCTCTCCTCAGCTTTTGACCTGGTCAACAGGGCTAAGCTGTGGGGGGTCCTTTTGGCCATGGGCTTTGATGCCCCTTTAGTGGGTTACTTGGCAGAGTTACATAGAGGTCTCAAGACGTCTGTCAGAGTGACCAGAGAAGGGAGATGTACCTGTCACTTTGATTCAGGGAGAGGGGTTAGGCAGGGATGCATCCTTGCACCCCTTCTTTTTACACTCTATATAAATGGTCTAGAGGCAGTTTTGGTAGCGTCCCACATGGACATTCCACGCGCAGGAGAAATAAAGATTCCTGTTCTCCTGTACGCGGATGACGCCGTCCTTTTAGCTCGATCAGGAGTGGCACTAAGCAAATTACTGTCAGCTTTTGGGGATTTTATGTCCTCACTGGACATGAAAACCAATGTAGAAAAATCCCACGTAATGATAGTAGGAGCCGCAGGCAGGAAAAAAAGGTCTAAAACTTTCTTTTGCTCAGGGAAGGAGGTCAGGAGAGTTCCATCTTTCCCCTACCTGGGTGTGATCTTTGACGAAAAAGGCAAGTGGGGCCCCCAGCTTTTGGCCAAAAGCAACGCAGTAGCAAGAGCGGCTGCTGGGCTGCTTGGATTTGCTAAAAAGCTGGGTGCTCGCCCCATGGAGAGCATTATAAAGGTCTACAAATCTAAATGTATATCGGTTGCCCAATACGGCTCTGTCATCTGGGGGCACACTAATCATGAGCATGATAAAATTCAAAAAGTTGAAAATAAATTCTTGAGAACTCTGCTCTCAGTCCCCCAGTCAACTTCTACTTATATAATACATACAGAGCTCGGCCTGGGCTACATTACTGACACCCTGAAGGTAGCCCCAGTTATTGGTTGGTTGAAAGTGTGGCTCAATCAGGAGCTCACTTTAAACCATCATATTTTTAAAGATTGCTTAGCCTTGGATAATGTTCATAGCATTCCTTGGTTAAAATACGTCAAGACACAGTTAACTCTAGTTGGCCGATCTGAACTTTTTTCCTCCCCACATCTGATAAATCTAGAAGACATAAAGACAGTCAAAAATCTTTTGACTGAGCTTTATGTCTTGGAGAGGGAAGCCACAGAGTTGAACAAACATATGGTTAGGAAACACTGTATGATAACAACAGTCCCAGGTATGGAACCATATCTCTGTTTGGTACATAAACCTTACCATCGTTTCCTCCTAACAAGATTCCGCCTTGATTTAATTCCTTTTATACTGGGCAATTTTAAAAAGTGGTCTAGACCTGAATATGCCGATCCTTGTGATTGTGATCAATTTTCTATCCAAGACACAACGCACTTTATCCTGTTCTGTGGTCATTACAAAGAGTGCAGAAAAAAATTCCTGCTGCCTATACTGTGCAATATGGGTTTTACTCAAGTTAAACCTGCTATGTTGTTTCTGCAACTTTTATCCAGTTTAAAAGTGGCATTTCATGTTGCTAGTTTTTTGGTTGCTGGCGCACGTATAAAAAAGCATCGCTTCAACGCCAGGCACTGTGTCCTTGATCAATGATTACCATCTATAATTAAATGAATTTTTTAGATTATGGTACAATTTTACTCTTGTATAATGTGTTTTTAGGGTTTTTAAAAAAAAAAAAACTTTTTAAAAAAATTTTTTTTGTAAATTTATAAATTTTTGTGTATGTATTACTATGTGTCATGATGAAATGTTACCGTGTATTGCTCGTTCTTCTTTTATGATTTTAATTAATCGAATAAAGAAATTTTGACTGACTGACTGAATGTCCTCCATTTCTGAAATGTTGCACCTGAAGTATGGTCCACTGCTAATTGAATTACCCATCACATTTTGTGTTCTATATTCCATGTTATGAAGTTTATAAACGAATCCAATACCTAGGAGTTTGCTCATGTTACATCAACATTTGGAAATACAGTGAACTATTTGTAATTGTGGGGCTAAAAAGCCCCTTTGCTGTAATGTTAAAGTGTTAGACCTTTCAGCCTTAGGGTGGTCTTCCCTAAACCTATTTGCCTTACTCTTCCTGTTGTTGCTGAATTCGTTTTTTGTTGGCCTTAGGACTCTGCACACTTTACCTCCGCTAGGCAGTGCTAAAATTCTTGTGCTATCTCCTTTAAATATGGTGAAACTTACTTAGATCCAATTAGCTCCTTTATTTTCCCTGTAGGTCCCTAGTAAAGTGGTACTACATGTGCCCCTGGCCTGTAAATTTAATAGTGCTAGTGGGACCTGCAGCACTGATTGTGCTACCCTAAGTGACCTTTTAAACATGCGTCAGGCCTGCCATTGCAGTCTATGGGGCAGATTTATGTTAACTGGCGCATCCCAAGGGATGCGCCAGTTAACATGCGGCACAGTGCGCCACAGCTACGCCATCCATGGTGCGCCGCATTTATGATGCGGCGCACCATGGGGCAAAAACGGCACAGATGCGTGACGCATCTGTGCCGGAAATGTGGCGCATTGCTGGAGTTGCGTCGCAAGCGCGACGCAGCTCCAGCAATGCTCTGGGGGGGCCTATTCTTTAAATGCTGCCTCAAGCCTTACGCCTGCTCCAAGCAGGCGCAGGGTTTTGACGCAGCATTGCCCTGAAAGTGACTGAGTGAAATCTCATAGATTTCACTCAGCCACTTTCAAGAGGCATTCCTGCGCAGGAACGCCCCCCCCCCCCCCCCTGCGCAGGAACGCCTCCTCATGGCGCAGTGCTGTACAACGTGACGCATCTCCTAAATGCGCCACGTTGTAAATAGGGTGCAGGGATGCGCCACGTTTCCGCGCCGTTGCGTCACGCAACGGCGGCGTAAACGTGGCGCAAGCCCTTCATAAATCTGCCCCTATGTGTGTAGTTTCAAACTGTCATTATAAACTGGGAAAATAACCAATTTGCCAGGAAAAAACCCTTCCATTTTAATAAATAAAATAATACATATAATTAAGGTAATAAGGTAACCCAATGTTATCTCTCTATATAAAAACGAAAGTATGTCTGTCTGTTTGTCCTTTATGCATTACTACACCATTCATCCGATCGGCATGAAACTTTGGGGAGTTGTTGAGTACACTCACTGAAGGTTTCTGGCAAAAAAAAAAAAAAATAAAATAAAATACATTGTTAAAAGTTGTTGCGTACACTCCCGCAAAGGTTTCTGGCAAAAAAAAAAAAGAATGTTAAATATCAGCCCCCCGGCCCCCCAGGGCCCTCATAGTCTTTCCAATACTGAACGTTTACAGTTTCCGGTGCAACTCGCTCTGATTTATTCGTGTACGCACCAGACGGAAAAACAAAAAATACTGTGTATCCACAAGCACTTGAATAAATAAACAGAATTAAAACATCACTTTAAAATGTTTTCCATATTAAAATGAATACGTTTCAATAAAAATGACACAATGTCAATTGAATGTTATGATAACAAGTTTCCTTAAATTTCCTTTCTTCTGAGATCGCAGCAACGCGCGACGGGTAAGCTAGTCCTATATATTTTAATACATATAAACCCCCAGGATAGGCCCTAAACAGTCCATAGGACATGTTACAGTGTATTTTAACAAGTTTAACATGTACTTTTAACTTTTATATCCTCTTAGTGAAACTCACAAATTATTTGTCCACTACTGCAAGGCCTGCCTTGCCTATGTGCTGTTGGGGGGAGACAGTCCCTCGGCAGCTATCTCGTGAGGCTGGTCAGACTGTGCTCCGCTGCAGCACAATACTAATAAATTACTTGGGTTTATATTCTCTACTGTCTGACTGACTCTTCATTTGTTTGGAAGGCCGAGAGGTGGTCACGATTAACCCGGGTGACCCCATTCGGGTCACACCCTTCACGGTCCAGTGCGAACAGATACCCACAGTTGTTGCTTTGTGCTTCTATTCACTATTTTGACTTAACACTTTAAAAATGCATATCTCCTGTTGTAATGATTAGATTTTTGTTGTTTTGGTGTCAATTAATTTATTAAAATGTACTCAATATTTCTACATTGGTGTGGGATTTTTTGTGTATTGTGTTTTCACTGCACTACTGTTTGTATCCTGAATAAATACTTTACATATTGTTTCTTAGTAAAGCTTGACTGCTTTTGTGCCAAGCTACAAGAGGGTTAAGCACAGGTTAATCTGGAGTTTGCTTTTGTTTCAGCCTGAAGAGGATTGTAGTTGCTACTTGAGTACTGTTTCTACTTCTTCAACCAATAACCTAGTTTCCTGCATAATCGAATTGAAATTGTGTTTGAATTCTGCTTAACCACGTTTTATCTCTCTCTGTCTGTAAACCAGAGCATATGAGCTTGCAAGCTGGGTGAGCACAGAGTGCGATACTAAATGGGAGAATGAAGCACAGAAAAAGTAATATGAATAGAAATAAATTGTCCTGCTCAAAGATGAACAAGGAGTGTCCAAAATGTGATGTGAGCTTTCTCCAAAAACCAAAATATGCAACACTACAGATTCGAAAATGACATGACATCTGTTTTCACAAATTATTCTCTATACCAATCTAATTCAACACAAGTAGTGCATTGGATTTGTCTTTAAGTATGACAGCTCTTCCTCCAAGGTATGTGGCTTAATCCTCACTTTTTAACTTTTTTTTTAAATACATATACTACTTTTTTACTATTTTGAACCTACAAATCATGTTACTTCATCACAAGCAAAAAAAAAAAAATAGGAAAAAAATAATTCGGGTTTACAGCACATCACTGTACAACACAAATAGACACAGCTACATTCTAGTTTTTGCATTAATGTGTCGTAATTACCTCTTTTGCACTTCTCACTCACATTTCTATCTCTGTTAACCAAGTATAAAACCTCCATCTGTTCATAGTGGCAATTCATCCACGGGTGGGTCAGATCCTGCATAAGCTCCTGACAGTCAATACGATCTTCTGCCAACTTAACATTTGTTCTGGTCACTTTCACGTGGATTTCTGCGGCTGCTAGCCACTCAGCCAGTCCTCAATCAGAGGCCCCCTCCTCCCCAACCAGTGGATTGCTTATCTACGTTTGGCCAGAAACAATGTAAACTCTGATGCTTTCTGACGAATTATAACATTTTGCCAAATAGAAGTCATCCAGTACAAAGCACACCGGTTCAAGACCTGAATATTAACAATTGCAGTGTTAATGCAGCAGCTCCCTCAGGTCGTTTCGAATATCAGTTGAAAACTTTTTTTGTTGCATATTTATATAGCACAAACTCGACCCGATGGTATTGGAACGCTTTACATGAGCACTGGTTACTTACACATTTAGGCACGGGGAGATTAAGTGATTATTTGCACAGAATCACATGATGTGGACGATACCCCACGGCTCGAACCCTAGTTTTAAGCACCAAAGTCGGCAGAGTAGCCGACGGACCACATCACGTTCATTGCCGGTGTGACACAGGAGGGGAAGGGTGGGGGGAAAGGGCTCCAAGGGTCCTTTGTCTGAAAGGCAAGTATCATTCACGAATCCCATAGAAACAGAGGAGGAGGGCGGGAGGATACGCACACATTCCCCACCTGCACAGCCAGACACACCTACCATATCTCTTATCTTTTATCCTGACCTTCATCGAGCTGGGGGAGGGGAAGGAGGTCAGGGGAGCTGCCCAGCAACGGTCCAGCTTCGTCAAGTCTGTTGGCCGCCTACAGGGGCACAGAACCGCGGTCACTGGGGACCCTGGGGCCGAGCTCACCACTGCTGCCACCAACGTCACCAAAGCCGTCCACTATATCATCCCACATCTCCGAGTCCCTCTCTACATGCTTCTCAGTGCAAATCCTCCTGAGGCGACACTCCTCTGCTACCGCCTACTCCAGCAAGTCAATTCTCCACCTATACCACTTCGGCGGTGCTGACTGCGCTCAGTGAATAGCAACACAGCATCCGGCCAGCACCAGTCCCAATTGATTATAACTTATTCTTAAAGTGAATTCCCTAACTAGCGTTTATCTGGGGTTCCATGGTGGTGTCAAGGCCACATGTATCTTTTATCTGTCTCTGACTGCCATCCAGTATCCCTCTATTACAGTACAGGAGCACATCGACTGAATGAACATGGGATTTTGTTGAATAAATGAAACATTTAACATAAACCATAAGAAAGGTTCTCTGCAACAAACTTAAGTGATTCAAACAAAATATAGTATTGCTAGAAACCGTTGTCACATGTTGAAGGACACTTTTCCAACCAACATCAGTGAGCAGTACCCCACAATCTTTGATCCATTTTCACAGACCTCCAGCTCTGATTTAATTTCTAATTTCATTATATAGCAAAGTTGTTGGATCCTTCCCTATGACCATATTCTGTAGCATTGAAAACGTTTGTGAATTTGTCTGTACCCCGTCATCGCCTCCCCATGGATCACGTACTATTCTGCTATACTGTAAAAACGGTGTCCTTGGGATAGAGCAAGCTTTGCAACCTTCTTCTTTTGTAAAATAAATCCATCTTCAATACAAAGTTCTTCCTTGGGTACACAATTTTCCATTTTGAAGCATCCATAACGTGAAATTGTAGCCAGGCATCACCCATAGAGGAGCCCACGGGCAACACCTTCACTTTGTAAAGCCTTTGAAGACGTCACCACTGCTCTACAGCCGTTGTTTGCACTATACCTGGTACCACTTCTTGGTCATCCCAAATATTGCAGTCAGAATTTCAGTTCTCATCACTGTAGAGAGAAAGTTCCTTCAGTGGCCAAGTATTACAAAAACAATATACATCCTATTAATAGAACCTGGTGACAAAGTAATTCTGAACAACCATTATTCAAAAAATATATATACTTTATTTCTCTTTTTTCATTTCGTATAGTTTGTTATTTCAAAAAATATTTCATAGAAAGTGCATTTTTTTGGGGAAAAATTATTTTTTTCTTAATATATATAAACAGTACTAACGAAATGTGCTATAAATATATACAAAATCAATGAACACAACATATATAGTAAAACAACACCACCTGATATCATACATACAATACAACATGCTCACGTACTCGCACCCATACCACAGTCAAACCATAAGAAAAGGGAAAAGCTGAGTAATAGTTGGCAAGATTGTAATGCCAGTTATAGGGCCTCAAGATGTAATTATAGGCTCCTGCATCAGATCGGTCGACGCGCGTTTCGGTGGCACTTGGCCACCTTCCTCAGGACCTTCTTCTTCACGCTAATATATCAGATATCAG
Source organism: Lissotriton vulgaris (assembly GCF_964263255.1). NCBI lineage: Eukaryota > Metazoa > Chordata > Amphibia > Caudata > Salamandridae > Lissotriton > Lissotriton vulgaris. The sequence goes on along the minus strand of NC_141685.1, from coordinate 1,635,515,448 downwards.
GGGAACTACACAAGACATCTATAGGGAAACAAAATAAATTTCTGTCACCAACACAGCACAATCACATTGTGATTAATTGACACACTTGTTTAGATTAAAAACAGGGACTCATCAACGTGACCAAGGTTGCTAGGGGAAAGTTCTATATGCATAACCATCTCTACATTACAGCATCACACCAAAGATAATTAAACAGTGTCAGGTTTGTTTTTTTTAAAAAATACACCAAAAGAGGATAAACCAACAGAATCCACAGTATTCCTATTCTTGTAGGGAAAGCCATTGCATAAAAACCCAAAAAGACATAAGTGCAGAAGTATAAAGCTACTTACAAAACACAGATATATCCTATCGCTCTAAGATCATGTAGGTAGGTTTATTAGTCAGGGTACGAACTGCATACGGTACCTGAGTGGGAAAAGCAATAAACCTTCACTACGCGTGCTCAACAGAACTTGACTTCAGCTAGTTTAAACTCTAGAGTAGAGGGCTTACCAGTAAAAAAGTTTCAATCTGAAATCCAATAAAGGTGATGGCTCAGGACTCCATACTAGTATAAGAGGGTACTCCCTACACTCCGAGTAACTGAAACAGAAGTGCAATGATATAGTGAACAAGCCAGCACTTCTAAAAAGTAACCACCTGATGAATATAGGTAACAAAAGGTTAATGGGGAGAGCACACACCTCTTATGTGGATATAGGAGTTGTCAATTCAATTCAATTCGACGATGCTACATTCGTGAGTGGAGGGGGGGCTAAGTCTGGTTCTCAATAATCTAAATACGAAAGGAGACACAAAGGCAAGAGATAAAGTCCTTGTTTCAGATCAGACCCTATTCAGGACTTAAAATTGTACCACAATGAGACTTGCGACATAGGACTAATGAAGCAGGATCTTACTTGTATCAGTGCTGTATATGGTTTCGACTGCGGACGCGATGCAAATATTTCAGTGTTCTAAGTACAATGCAAGCACCTGAAATATTAAAATATGAATATCCTGAGTCAAGAGCGCACGAGTAGTGTGATATAATATAACATAAACTAACTCTTGTAATTTCAATGTGGGTAGCGCAAAAATAATGACGGCTACTCTAACATAGAAGACATGCACGATTAAGCATGCACTGGATATAGTGGTTACAAGATGGATATGTAACCCGTACACATATCAGAGATATTTAGACTAACTACAAAGTTAGTTTACAGCTTAAAAAAAACTTAGAGCAGCCTAAGAGCATCCCGCAGTAACGTATACCGTCTATACACAGGCTAGCTAAGTTACATTATAGACTTACCAAGCGTGTTGCAAAGCCGCATCGAGTCCCCTCACCACTACCGATCGTCACGGAAAGCGCCATAGTTGATTCAAGATCCGGTTTTTAAATCCTACACCGGGGCGCGTAGTCTCGCGACAACAACAAGATTGTGGATGTAATGCACGGTGTCGCCCGCGATTAGCATAGAGAAAGGACTACGCGATGGTATCCATCTTACTAGAGGGAAACCGCTATAATTAAGCACTTCATGCGTTACACGGCGTAATATGCAAGTTACGTACAAAGAGTCCTTGACAGGGAAGCATAACGCACAAATAATGAAGTCTCTAGGTAATTTACAGATCGCGGAAGGGCCCCCATTTATGCATGATGCACACTAGAAAGGGGAGCCGTCTAAGTCGGCATGTTTACTCTATGACTCAGATGATAATACACTCTCAAGCCAACCATTGGTGGTATTATCAGATAATCGCCCCTTGGGGTAAAAGTGAATCCCTAAGATAAAGAAATAAAGCGAAAACCACACAAACAGAAAACATTTGTAAGAGTTCATGATAAAGAAGAAAATACAGATGCTGAGTAAGGCGAAAGGAAATATAATTACTTGGTAACATACCAGGATATTTCCTCATTCAAGCCCCGTTTGACACTATCCAGAAGGTAAATCCAAAAGGTTTCACGCTTTTTACGGGTGATTTCATTCAGCTGACCCATTTTGGGCATGACCTTTTCCAAGATGGACCACTTAATTTCATTTTCCGTGTGGGATTTATCTAGACAG